>NW_028274823.1:8717857-9030178 GCF_037043125.1 Eumetopias jubatus | reverse complement strand
GACAATTACATAAAGATAGGGGGGAAGTTGGGCATATTCCTGCATTTCTAGGGTTGCTGAGGACCATGAACGTGGAGTGGGACATGTCTTGGAAACAGGCTGACCCCATTTGTCGGCACGTTCTCTCACTGCACATGAGCATTTTCTCTGCACAAGGTTTTATAGCAGAATTTGTTGATTTATAGCCTATGTTAAGTCTCCAGGGGCACATGGTCATGGATGAATGACTTTGGAGAGTGGGGGAAACACGTCTCAACCAGCTTGGAAAAGAAATAATTCTGCGTTGGAACAGGAATGAAAACAAAAGCTTTTACAAAATATTTATTGCTATTTTATAAATGTATTTTTAAAAGTTTGATTTGAGGGGTATGAAGCTATCTGGCAAAGACTGCTCATGCTCACCAACATCCGTGCTCTCATCTTATTCTTGGGCACACTGCTGGACCACGTCTTCCTGTCTTTTGTGCTGTTAGATGGAGATGTATGACTGAGTTCTGGCCGGAAGATCGTGTTCATACATCTCTTGTAGATCTGGCCCAAGAAAAACTCTTAACGTGTGACCCTTGCTCTCTCTCCCCATCTGTTGGATAAATGGAGAAGACTCAGAAGATTCTTCCTCCTGCCTCCAAACACTAGAACTAGAAAGAAATTTTACCTGAACAAGAGAGAAAAGCCTATTGGGTTAGACCACTGAGGTATTGGGGTTTGTTTATTTTAGCAGCTAACCCTGCTCATCCTAATACAAGCTGTATCAAGCACACTGGTATAAACAATAGATCTATTGATTTCCTCTAATCCCCAAGTTAATTCTTTGTGGATCTCATATATATTACTGCCAGTGGTCAAGCTGATACCTGCATGATCCACAGATGAATGAACAGTACTTCCATTTTGCCTTTAATCCCCATGGCACTTTGAGTCAGGCTTTGGCCTTAAATATGATGACTAGTAAATGGGGAAGCATTTTGATTTTACAAATTTGTAGATGGTCCACTAAGATTGCATTTATGTTCAGAACCAGGGTCAGTGGATAAGCTTTTGATTTCAAGAAGGAAATTTTTACTTAAATATGAAGACTCGCCGAGGCATGGTGTGTGTTTTTGGCCATTGCTTTCTCGGTCGTAGACTTAGCCAATATTTAGTCTTTCACAAATTTATCCATGATGTACAAAGACAGCTGGCTGGAGATCACGTGCCTCTCCCTGTCACCACCCCCTTTCGTGGACTCCTTCCTAACCTCTCCACACGTGACTACTTGACACATCATTCTCCATTGTGTTGGGAGAATTTTCTACTGATGGTCTTGCTGATGGGACATGCTTCCGTGAAGCTGGGAAGGTCTCAAAGACCATGGAATAAGCTCAGGGGATAGACTTCTTTTCTGCTTTTTAATAAGGGTGCCAAGGATGTCCATGCAACTGAAACTCATCCCAGTGTGTGACGCAGTGTTGGCGACCTTAGTCTCAGCCCTGCCTACCTGTGGGCTCAGTGCACATCTTCCCTCCTGTGCCCCTTGCTTCCCTGTCATCAACAAATCTTCATTCCTTACTATCCACTGGATGGACTAAGCCTGTTCCCACCTCTGTGCTTTGTTCATGTCACTTTCTCTGTCTGGAATACTGTGCTGGCTTTGGAGTAGAAGTCCGCCTTTGGAGTAGAAGTCCAATTAGTGTCGGAAGTTCAGCTCAAGCAGCTGTAGATCCTTGAAGGGCTTTCTGCCCAGTTCCCTTGCTACCCACGGGAGATGTGGTCTTCTCTTGTCAGATGGCTCTGTCCCAAGTAGCTGGGGCTTTGGACTACTCTAGTTTTCTTAGCCTTTTGTCTCCCTCTACTCTGAGCTTGGAGGACAGGGTGGTGATGCTAAATGTTATTGCCATATTGTTCATACCTTGTCATCATCACCACCAGTTACATTACAGAAATATCCATGATACCCTTTTCACGCTGTACCCTCAGGGTGGACATCCTGGATCCAGGCTAACTTCTGCCTTCCGCCTTAGGCATTGAGAGTCCTTTTCTTTCTGATGCCAGGCAGTTGGCATGTCACCTCCTAAGGGTCTTCCTCTGATAGAAGTGGTGGATGGTGATGCTGCTTGAGTTTGTGACTGCCTATAACTATGTACAGAGCTGCCCATGTGTCTGCATTTGGGTAGATCTTCTATAAACTGCCTGGGCCACTAGATGCCAAGAGGAGTGGCAGAACCAAACTGTGCTGTCACTCTCCATGCACCTGATCCACCTGAATCATGACTTGCGATCAGGGGTTCCACAGACCAATGACCTGGCGTGTACATACATATTTCCTTGCATGCTTTTTAGATTTTTTTTCCTTTTAATTTCCTCAAGTGCTCTGTTGTCCCTGCACCATCACAGTCCAGAGAGACCCTGCTTCCCCTCCTTTCAGGCAGCCACCTCAGCACACGCGGGCCCTCTTACGCCACCCTCTTCTCCGCTAGAGGCCAAATCTTTTTCATCTCTCCTGATACGGCCATCCTCTTGCAGAATTTTGGCTCTGAAGCTTCAGGAACAATCTCCAAATTCACTTGTTTAGCTCATTTTTTCTTGATGATAATAATAAAACAACTGTCAGTGATTAATGTGCTGGCAGTGGGCCAGGTGCTTGGCATGCATTTTCCCATTTGATCCTATATCTAATGGGATATTGGAGATACTACTGCCTCCACTTGGTGTAAAAAGGGATGGGAGCCCAGAAGAGTCACGTCCAAGGTCACATGGCTCATCAACTTACAAGGCTGCACTGTACCCAGGCCCATGCCGTGCGCCTTCCAACTGTGGAAAGAGCCGATGCTGTAGTTCAAGCCTGAAGGCCATCTGCTGAAGGAATTACCTCTTGCAAGGGAGAGGTTAGTCTTTGGTTTGATTCAGGCCTTCAACTGATTGGATGAGGCCCACCCGCCACATGAAGAGCAATCTGTTTACTTAGAGTCCACCAATTTAATCCCATCCAAACACACTTACAGGAACATGTAGAATAATGTTTGACCAGATATCTGGGCACTGTGGCCCTCCCAAGTTGATGCATAAAATGAACCCCCACAGCCTTCTTGCTCTGTTTTGAGGATCACAGTCAAGGAAACATTTGCCCATTTACATAGTACAGTGCCATCATCAGGAATGGGCTCAAGCCTGCATTTGAACGCTGATCTCTCCATTTACTTACCATGAGACCTCAGGAAGGTAGATTAAGCTCAGCTGTTAACTGGACATAATAATGGCTGGGAAGAATAACACCAGGCTGATGAGGAGATAAATAGCAGTGCATGTGATGAAGAGCTTCATAAGTGTTAAAGTGACACATCAGATCACTAAGTGATCTGGGCTTATTATCATTTCTTGCATGGACATGGATTTCCACCTCAAGCCCTTTGGAATGGCATTTCCAGCTGGAAATTCCTGATGGTGAAGCCATCTTGGATACCAAGGCAGCTCTCCTATAGTGGGCATGATATTAGGCACATCAGGCCATGTTCTCAAAGCCACCAAATCGTGGGCGGCCAGAGAGTGGCCTGGTGCCTGGTTGGGTGATGTGGGACAGCGAGCCTATCCTCAGAAATGATCCTGCAGATGTGATTTAGGAACAGAGGATGTGGACCTGCTGCTCAGACCCCAATGTGTGGCTCACACTGATTTTTTTTCCCTAAAAACACTTCGGCTGGAAAGTTTCTGAGCACATTGTATATATTAACTCCTTCCACCTATGAAGTAGTATTCTTCCCATTTTACAGATGGGCCTGAGCTACAGGGAGATTGAATGATCTGCCAAAGCCACACACTGGGAACTATCAGGATTCAAATTTGAATCCAGGACAGCTAACCTAAGAACCTGTGTTTCTATCCACTGCTCTATGGCTGTCTCAGTGGCTGGCACATGACTGGAAACCAGCAGAGACAACCAGACCTAAGGGGGCTCGGTGATTTGTCGCATAAATGCTCACCGTGGAGTGGTTTCCAGTCTCCCCTGTGTGACCTTGGAAAGGTCTTTTCTTCTCCTAGAGCCTCACTTTCCCCATCTGTACAATGAGAGCCCTTCCTGTGCTGCCCTCCTTGGCCTTGTGACTTTCTCCTTCCCAGAAGTGGGTCCTCCTTAACCCTGGGCGCCTGCTCTGAGGCTGCCTCTTTGATTGCTCTGGTCTCAGGGGGTGCCTGGGATCAGTCAGCGAGAGCAGATCCACCCCACAGGATGGAGAAGCAACTGGTGAAGGCTGGGCTGGGTGCTTGTGTGTGACCACACCTGGGCTCCCTATTCGCTCTGGCTCTCCAGAATCGGGACAGCATTCCTGCCTCTTTTAGCATCCGGCCGGCCACCTGGAAACATACGGAACCGAATGCAGGAAGGAAACAGGGATCGCGGCACGGGATGAGAAAGGATTCTCATCTTGGAGTTCTTGCCCTGAGGAACTGCGGGGGCGGTCAGGGTGGGAGCGGGAGTCAGTGCGAGCACAGCGTGTTCTCCGGAGGCCAAGGCCAGCTGGAGGGGAGGCCTGGCTGTCCCAAACAGGCACTGTGCTTGGATGGTCAGCCAGATTAGGCAAAGGGGAAACCTGACACCAGGACCCTGCTAAGTGCCTCGTCTGGAGGTGGGGGAAGGAAGGGGCTAGCAGCCCCCCAGCACCTGTCACGTGCCAGTCACTGCACCGGGCACTTCCCGAGCACTGTCTCCATCATTCTTCCCAACTGTGTCCCAGAGCCGAACTTGTCCAAAATCACACATCTGGCCAGTTCTGGAGCAGAGATAGACCACCCCCAGAGCCGCTTCTCCCAGGCTCTCTGACCGGGACCGAACCAGGGGAGAAACCTCAGAGCCTGGCCTGCCACACACCTGCTCGGCCTCTCCTCGGCAGCTGGGGGTGGGGCGGGGGAACCACCGAGTGGGGCTGGCCTTGGGGGGGGTGGTCTCTCTGCCAGGCAGGGCTGCAGAGCTGGTGAGCTGTGCGCTCATTTCCTGTAACTCACATCTCCCTGGCCGTTTAGGAGCCCTGTGGTCTTTCTGGCAAACGTGCCTGGTCAGGGCCTTGCTGGCTTTTTCTGCGGAGCCGGCGCACTGTGCTATTGTGAAGAACGATCACTGTCCAGAGAGGGGCCCCATCAGCCGAGAGCTAGCGATCGTAAAGATGAACTCCCAAGCGCCCTGATAACCCGGCAGCCCAGTGGATTCGATTCTCAGCTCTCCGCGTCCGGCCCCCGACCAGCGGCTTCTCGGTCAAGGCCGGCCGCCCTCTAGGGAACGTCTTGGAAGACCGATGCCATCAAAAGACGGAGCAAAGCAGGACTGAGCCCCGAAATGAGAACATAAAGTTTTCTAGTTTACTTATTAGTACAATATGTAATTGGATAGAAGGAGCAAGTTTCAAAAATTTGTCTTACCATAATGACTATAATTTTTTAAAGATTGAAAATGAATCTGACTAGAAAATACCATTAAACTACCAAGTTGCTTAAAATTTAAAGGGTAATTCACATATAATGCTTTTATTTAATAGCCCAATTTACAAAACGTCTAAAATTAATGCGGATCTTTTCAGGACAAAATCAGCCGTAACTGCACCAACTAATTTTTGCTCATTTGAACTGAATTATTAATAAGAGAGAAATATACCATATGTTCCCCAAAGAGCTGGATACATTTATTTCAAATAAAAGCACTGTGTTTGGTGGAATATAAGAGGTTTAAATGCTTTCAGAGAAATGGGTTACTTATATCCAGATTTAATAGAGTATAAATCAGGCAGCGTAATTAAGGACGCAGATGCTTCTGAACCCAACGCTAGCAGCTTTTGCTTCCGAAGTTCCTTTATCACCTGCATGGCTTTCATGAGCCGCCATTTGTTCTCATGGAATAATACTGGTGATTCAGTGATTTTGCAGTTTATACTACCCTGAACAGGAATTTTACAGCAGGTTTTAGATTAACCTTGGTCATATCTATTGAGTTCATCTATTTCTCCTCTACAAGGTATTTATTGAGTGCCTACTATGTGTCATTCAGAGAATTGGTCTCTGAACAAAATGGACTTGGACCTTGCCCTCAGTTTCGTTTCCTTCCTTCCTTCCTTCCTTCCTTCCTTCCTTCCTTCTTTCCTTCCTTCCTTCCTTCCTTCCTTCTTTTCTTCCTTCCTTCCTTCCTTCTTTCCTTCCTTCCTTCCTTCCTTCCTTCCTCCCTCCCTCCCCCCCTCCTTTCCTTCCTTCCTTCTTTCCTTCTTTCCTTCCTTCCTTCCTTCTTTCCTTCCTTCCTTCCTTCCTCCCTCCCTCCCCCCCTCCTTTCCTTCCTTCCTTCCTTCCTTCCTTCCTTCCTTCCTTCTTTCCTTCCTTCCTTCCTTCCTTCCTTCTTTCCTTCCTTCCTTCCTTCTTTCCTTCCTTCCTTCCTTCCTTCCTCCCTCCCTCCCTCCCTCCTTTCCTTCCTTCCTTGCTCCTTCCTCCCTCCCTCCCTCCCTCCTTTCCTTCCTTCCTTCCTTCCTTCCATTTACCCCTCATTCTGCAAACCTGGGGATTCAGGTTCAAAGTCACTGACTCCCACTTACATGGTGGAATGGGTCAATGTCATGGCAGATGCACACCGAGAGAAGAGGTTTTCCCCACCGCTGTTCATGGGTTCTGCAGCCTTCATCTGGTCACGGGAGCTTTTAGCCCCGAGGTGAGTTAGAAGACTCTAGTCTGTACTTCCTGTGGTTCTGGGGACCTGAGTGCTTTCAGAATTAGAGCCCCCCACAGCAGACCATCGGGGAAGAGCCCACGGCTGAGCAAGTTCAAGTATTACCGGCACAGACAGGGGCTGGAGATGGGTTTTCTGATCCTAAAATGTCCCCAGCTTTACAGCAAAGCTCACATTTCTCTCTGTACTGGGTTATAGTGCTTGAGTTTAACTGATCAGATTGCAATGAGTTTTGGAACAGCTTACTCCATCCAAAGGCTGTCAGCATGTGGACAGTTCCAGAGACTATGTTTGGTGCCTGCTGATCTCCGAGGGCTCTGCATGGGGATCTCTGTGCCCCGGCATCTCAAAGGCGGTCGGGGTCCTGCATTGTAGGCACTCCGAGCATGCTGCCATTGTGTGGTCATTGCTTTAATTTCTGTCCCTACCTCTGGATTCCCTGTAAGCCATGGGCAGGCACTGTGTTGGGTCGATTACTATTCTCATGCCTGTTGTGGTGTTCGGCCCCATTGTGGGTGCCCGAACCCCATGTGCCATGAACGAACCTTTGTTCTTCTTTAATGATTTCTTTAATGAATGGATGTGATTTCTGAATCATGGATTCAGAGGCACCTATCCATTTCCCAGCCTCTGGCAAGTCTTTGCCGGCTTTGGCAATGCCGTGATGACAAGCAGAGTTTAATTCCGGAGGATGTGCTCATTTCCCTGTAGGCCTGTGGGCCGACAGGGGCTGGAAACCATGGGCTTTGAAAATCGGGTGTGTGTGCTTCAGCAGGACGAGCAGCCGGCCTCAAACCCCAAAGCACTTGCATGTTAAATGTATCTCAGAGTGAGTTTTTGTTTTAATGGAAGCAGTTTTCCAACTAGCAGGCTTCAAATTATGAGACTGACGTGCTGCCTACTGCGCTAAGGAGGCACCTTAACTAGCAGGCTTCAAATGGAAATAGCAGCTCTCTCTCCATAATGGGTGAGGGGTACTTTAATTAATAGCACCTCTTGGATTTTAATGACAGTGGCTTTGGTTTCTGGCCATCTGATGACCACTTGAGCTATTGTTCAGGGGGTGCAGGGACGTGCAGACTTGCCTGAGTCAGCTGGGGCACAATGGGCATCTCAGAGGTGTTACGGTTTGTGGATTTACTAAGCCTCATGCCTGTGCCTTATTTATATCTCAGGGCAAGTGTTGTACCCCACAAGGTTGGGGAGAAGAAAACCCTCTCCATTGTCTCTTTTATTCTGGTGCAGACTCAGAGTAAAATTTCCAGCTGCCTACAGAGCCTGAGCACAGTTTCCTGTTGATGGATGGATGCTGCTTTGTCACAATGTGGCTGTGCCCACCGGGAAAGGTTCAGTGGCCTCCCAGCCTCCCTGGGTGCCCTAATAGGCTGGTTCATCGTGTCCCGGCTCAGATGTGCCCAGGAAGCCAGTTTTCTAAGGCCCGGGCCTGCAACTGATGGGGAGAAAGCCTTCACTTCCCACCCCAAAGAAGCCACGACTAGGGGTGGCAGGCTGGGGACAGGGCTGGCAGTTAGGGAGAAGCTACTCACGTCACCCCTCCCAACCCCACTGAGGGTCTTGTGTTGAGGGCTGAGGGTACAAGGGGACGAAGACCCTCGAGGGGCTCACTGTATGGGAGGAGAAGGGCATGGAAGTGAGTGTGCCATAGGTGCCATGTGAAGCCCGGGTCTGGGGTCCTATAGGAACATCATTCGGCTCTAAAGAGGGAGCAAGAGGTGGCCTTTCCAGCAGCCAGGAGCAGCTCCCAGACTTCCTGACAGGCTTGCCCCAGGAGACCCTGCTCTTCTGCTGCTATGAGGAGCCCCAGGGACAGTGGTCCCCTCCTCATAGGGGCTCCACCAGAGAAGCTCCAAACCATCCCATGCCTGCCCCCCCACCCACCCAGCCCCATCTGCAGACACTGCAGGCATGAGGGGCCATGGAGGGAAAAAGGTGGCTGTTTCAAATGCAGGGGGCATGGTGGGTGAGTGGGGCCTGGACCCTCTGCATCCTTCCTCCTAGCTGGGCCTGGGCCTCTGCTTGGATTTGGCTTTGGCTGCTGAGACCTCATAAAGCTGACCCGGTTACTTACTCAGCCATCCTACCCAATACGTACACTCCTATAAAGCCCTCCAGGGCCCTCCTCATAGTGTGAGGCAAATCCCGGGGATGGGGTCCGTCACTGTGCTCTGCACCCCCCCCCCGCCGACTTTCACTCCAATACCTGGTCTCCTCCCTCTTACTCCCGCTGTTGGGAACACCCTTGACCCCCCCGGTGCGCCGGGCCTGCTGCCTCCTGTGCTCCAGATCCCACTCCCTCACTCCATTAGGAAGCCCTCGCTTCCCCAGCTGGGGCGGTGCCCCTCGATGAGAGCCGTGCACGTTACCTCCCGGGACAATGCCCTTATTTCCCTACTGAGTCCTTCCCTGGGGAGAGGAGACACTAGCTGCTTCCCCTTAGATGCACATTTTAAGATCTGGGAAATATGGAGAAGTGGGGTGTTCTGTTCCTGGCTCTCTCCACCGGGGAGGCTGGAGGGAGCTGTGATGACATTTCCCCCTCCTGCTGGACCAGCTGTGAGCCCGTGAGGTTTTGATCCCCATCACATTGTCCAGAACCCACAAGGGCTGCAAACTATTGTTGAACGAGCAGATAAATGAAGAGTGTGTGTATGTGGGGGGGGGTTAGGACGCCCCCACTTGGGCATAGGATCTTGGCCCTTCCCGTGCCTGGGAGCTGCCCACAGGACCCGCCCCAGGGTCACCCTTTTCCTTTGCCGCCTGCCCTCTCGGATGCTCGCTGGAGCCTCCCAAGTCCAGGGAGGAGGTAATTAACCCTCTTAGGTACTCTGGCTTCTCACCCGGGTATTTAAACCTCCCTGATCCCTCCATTTAAATAATTAATTATAATCTAACTACCTGAAAGAAAAGAGGAAGCCGCGGGCTCCCAATGCACAGGTCCTTTAACCCGTAAACCTTGATCTCGGCCCCAAAGGTCAGCCATCAGCGCCTCCCCCTGCAGCCTGGCTGATGTTTAATTACCCAATTAACGCATCATTTTATAGCCGGGTAGTTTAAGGGACTGCAAAAAGAGGGTGGACTGCCTGGGTAGCAGCCTTTGGTCATGGCCCTGTGCTTCTAAGGCACGAATTAAATATCTGTGTCTTCAAAAAGTCAGTGTGTGATTTATTGGAAAATTGGGTGGAAACAGCCCTTGCGGGGGGGGGGGGGTTGTGTTCAAAATCTGTTTTAAAAGAGTGGCTGCTGGCTATGACTTTTTGATTTCCTCTATCCTATTGAATGCCATTAGCCGTCTTTCATGTAAAATAAACGTTTGCATGCAGCTCATAGAGGGCTTATTTATTCATTTCGTTCCCTTCACTGCCCACTATCATTATTTCTCTGTTGATTCTCTTCTCTGGGAGAATAGAAATAAACCCTTCGCTTCGAGGCACGTATGTGGGATTCAGCCGACATGGAGGCCCCCTGGGCTTGCTCCCCTAACCCCCATCCTGCCCCTTGTCGGAAGCTGGAAGTGGTGCATTTCAGTCCCGGTAAATTGTGTGTAACTCCAGGACGGGAAGGACTCTGGCCTTATTGTATTTGTGATTTGCTGTTATTTATTTATTGGGAAGGGTCCTTTTCCCAAAAGAAGCACAGTCTGCAGAAAAACCTAAAAGGGGGACCTGTTCCGTTTTATGAGCCGACGTGAAGAAAGCCACTGTCACCATATTCAGGTAGGGAGGGGGCTCTACATGCTTCATCATAAATTGTATCCTTATTAAAACACCCTCGTCGACATCTGGGAGGTGTGGAGGGCCTTCTCTTCAGCCACCTGACCCTCTTCTGACCTTTTAATTGGCTAGCTGAAGACACCAAAGAAGTCCCTTCATTTAACAGGTCACTGTGGGCATGGGAAAATGGGCCCACTTATGAAAGAGAGTTTCCAACATAAGAAAGAGAGTTTACAGAAAGACAGCCGAGATGGGAAGGATTGCCTTGTGGGCAGAGAGGTCCCTGACACTGGGGGTAATCAAGCTGATGTACTGGGAGGAAACAGGATATGTCAGAGATCAAGTCATGGAAGGAAACTTGGATCAGCCAACATGAGTGTTCCATCTACCTTTGCATCTCAGAGTCCAAGATCCCAATACTTCACATTTATAAACTGCAAAGCTCCTGTTAGCTCTGTTTTCCCAAAAGGCTCAAAGGCCAAAGTGGATTTGAAAACTTCTTCTCTGGCCCAAACTGGCAGCCCCTCCAGGATTTGCTTACAAAGAACCTATGCTTTGCGTTTGCAGAATTGAAGGGACTCCATGGTCCAGCACTCTAGGGCAGTGCTTTGTAAACGGGGTGCTTGGTTATTGCTCTACAAATACGTGAGCCAACGCGCATTACGCAGGGAGGAACGAAAACGGGGATCATTTTGTCTTGGGTCCTGTTGATGTGTGGCTGTTCTCTGACTTCTTTGCTTCCATACCAGAAGGTGGATGGGCGGCTCTCCCGGGGCCGAATCCCTCAAGGCCTAGCAGAGGGAACACAGGAAGTGAGATCTCAGTGGGGCCGGCATTTGTGGGCTTGGTTGGAGTGGACGTGTGGCCAGCAGCCCAGCATAGCATCTTGCTCTAGGGAATGTCCCCTGGAGCCAGCCTGCCTGCGTTCTCGCCCCAGCCCCTCCGAGTACTACCTGGGTGATCTCGGGTAAGCCGCCTCACCGGTGCAAGCCTCAGCTTCCTCCTCTATGGTTTTGGCGCATGCTAGTGCTACTTCGTGAGGTTCTCGTGAGGATTAGAGTTACTGCATGGGGAACATGCTAGGCGCCTGGAGTGCTGCGTGAGTGTGAACTGCCTCTGTGAGCACCCGCCACCTCTGACTTGCCTCCCTTGAGCACTGCACTGAGTTTTCTGGAAAGGATAAGCCACTGGGCTTGGTGCCAGTCCTTTGGGATGGTAGTGCATGTGCCCAGCCTTAGGAAATTGTGTGAGGTCAAGGAAATGCTTCCAGTCACGGGAAGGTGCCTTCTAGAACATTTCAGTGGGGTTCAGGGGCTGTTTGGTCCTGCACAGAGTGGCCCCTTACAACAACACTTTTGTCCTTGGGTCTGCTTTTCAGGTTTAAACTGTCTCCTGTGGCTTTGGCTTCTGGCAAACTTAACTCTGGGATCCACCCCGGACTTCCTCTTCTGGTCCTTTGAAAATTATTTTTCATGTGCTCTGGGCCAGCAATTAAGATTAACCATATGGTGGTAGAGTGTAAATTCCTAGTAAGTCACGTCTGGGTGAAGGACGAAAGGATTCCCTTATGAATAAAATATAGTGCTTTGCTCTCCATGGAATCTGGATGCTGTTCCTGGCCTTCCACCTGGCCTCCCTTCCCCCTCGTGCCCTTCTTCAGTTCTTCCCAGCTCAGAAGACACTATGGTCATTTGGATTTACATAGCAGAGCCTGTCCCTCTCCTGTTTTAAAACGTCAGTGGGTGTTACTCCCATGAATCAAGCCCAACACCCTGCCCATAGCAATCTGGCCCTGGGCCATCTCTCCAGCCTCATGCTTGACTAGTCTCTTTCTTGCTCAAACACCTGTTGGCCACATTGGGCATCCTTCAGTTCCTCCAACATCACCGGCCTTTCCTGCGTGGGGCCTTTGCCCAGACTACCTCCTGGGCCAAGGACATCCTTTGCCCCACTGTGCTTAGAGCTGTTTCCTCCACATCTTCTGGTTCTAAACTTGTAAGCTACCTGCTCGAAGACACCTTTCCTGACTACCCATCCCCTCCCTTTCTTATTGTTGCCCCTCGTTGGATTCATTCTTAGTACATAGCACATTTAGGGGTTGCTCTTTCCCTCTAAAATGTTAACTCCTGCTCATTGACACACCTCCATTGGCTGCCACCCCTCCTTACACACACTCGCCCTGCAACCTGACCCCTGTTTCCTGAGACACCCTCCCAAGTAATCTGCCTGCAGCCCAGCCCTCGTCCTGGAGTCTGCCTTAGGGAAACCTGAGCTAAGACACGGAGGGAAATAAAATGTGGGAATGTTGCAAATGCGACATGTTTCATTTGCATTTAGAATCATTTTGGCATTTTTCAAAGCACTTTCACATACATCCACCTAAGCTTTGCATATACCTTCAGCTTTACATGACCACATTAAGATATATAACTTAAGCTTTATATTACTATTGTGAGGACTAAGTGAGGCAAGTGTTATTTATTTCCCTCCAGCTGATGAGAAAAGCAAGAAGTAGGTCAAGACCCATAAAGTCACACAGCAGGGTGATGGCAGAGATGAGGCCTAGCGTTCTTGGCTCTGCACTTGCTGCCTTAACTGCTGGCCATTCTAAACCCTGGCTCGCGTGCTCTTTTCACAGGAAAAGAGCTCGGTGGTTGGGAATATGCTATTATCACCGACTATGTATTTTTCTCCTGAATGCCAGGCTTCAAACTGATGTGTTTTCTACCTTTCCCACCCATACCCCAATACCCAAAAGGAGGCATGTGTTAGCGGGAGAGGACACCCCACATTAATTGAAGGTCAGATACTATAGCCATTCCTTTATGTGTTTTATGAACTTAACAACAGTCCTGTGAAGGTAGGTGATGGAATCCTTATTTTGCAGAAAAGGTCGTATCCAAAGTACCTGACACAGTGCCTGGTACATGGTGGGAACGTGTTAAGTAGTTGCTATAGACCAAATGTTTGTGCTCCCCCAAATTCCTATGCAGAAGCCCTAATCCCCAGTGTGATGGTATTTGGAGGTGGGGCCTTTGGGAGGTAATTAAATCTGATGAGTTTATGCGGGGAGCCCCATGATGGGATTAGTGTCCTAATAAGAAGAAGAAGAGACACGAACTCCCTCTCTGTCTCTGTCATGTGGGCACACGGGGAGAAGGGAGCCATCTGCGATTCAGGCAGTGGGCTCTCACCAGGTACCCTATCTGCCAGCACCGCGATCTCGGACATCCCCACCTCCAGACCCGTGACAAATACATGTTCGGTGTTTGTTACCCAGTCTCCAGTGTTTCAGAATGGCAGCCCATACTGACTAAGACAGTAGTTTACTGAATGAACGAGGTTCAGAGAGGTTCAGTTGCTTTCCTAGATCACACAGCCAGTAGGTGGCATCTGTCCCATTCCTAGTCCGAGGACCTCTCCCTGCCTTTAGAGCAACCCCCCCGCCCCGCCCCAGCCCGCCCAAGACTCCATCAGGGCCTGTCTTCTTTCTCATCAATGCCTACCTGGGGTACTCAGCCGTGGTCACTCGGTATCCATGGACTGACTGGAACATCACAGTCCTCCTCAGTGACGCCCTAAATGTCTGAGTGGCTGGTCTACCCACAGCCATTGCCTGGCATCATCCACCGTTCCATCAGAAAGGGCTCATCCCAGCCCCACTTATGGACACAGGTGGGGAGACACCATTCTCCACGTACCCCGCACAAGTCGCCGTGCTGCTGACTGGATCACTGACCCACACAGGCAGAAAGATGTGCACGGCCGAGCGTAACAGCTGCTTGGGAACCATGACAGTCTATGGAGCCCCCACCTTATGTTTGAAACGTGGCATTGACAGGCTTGTTCCCCACACCTGCACAGCCAAGGAGCAGCCAGACCCGCCCGGCCGACTAGAGGCATTCACCAGGTGGATGGCAAATCTGGGCCCAGGAAGGTGTCCTTGAGAAGAGCATGGTGGTGTTGGCTGCGCCATTTTGCCTCCCTAAATCAGTGATAGAGGAGGCAGCCAGGATCTGCCCGGGCCGCGCGTGCATCTCATTGAGGTTATAATTGATACACCTTGTAATGGTGGAACATTCCTTCAGTTTTTAAAGAAAAGTGTTGTCCTAAAGATCTCAAAGCACAAAATAAAAATTGGCCCAGGTATGTGACAAGCAGATGACAGGGGGAAAGGGGCAGTGAGGTGGGGGCTCTCTCTGGAGATCCGAGGCGTCCTGTGAGCTGCTTTAGCACAGTGAGGCGGCATTCAGTCAGTTGGTCGTCAGTATGGCCATGGGCGACCAGGGTGTGTGAGTTTAAAGCCCTGTTTTCGCCTCTCTTTTGTCCTTTTATGCGTTTCCGTCTCTAAAAGGTCACTGAATTTGGTGCAGGGGCAAAATCAGTCCTTTTGTCTCATTGGGGAAAGAGTCCCAGCTTCTTCCATTTAGAAATTCAAGGAGTGGATTGACGTGGAAGGGCGGGTGTGAGATGGACACCCCGGGCCCCTTCCCCAGGCCCCTTCCCTCTCCCCGCCAATTGCCCAGAGATGGAGTTGTTGGAAACATGCGGTGCCCCGGGTTTGGATCTTCTTGGCTTTGAAGCTAGGGGCATGCCCTACATGGGAAGCCAGTGGTATGCCTGGAGACTTAGCGAGAGATGGCAAGGAGAGCAAGGGCCAGCTTGGACTTGGCCCTGAGGATAACTGCAAATGTTTTCAGATTATTGAACAAGGGGGTGACCCCTTGCAGTTCCATAGCTTGAGTGGGCAGCCCCACTCACCAAGGCTATTTTTCAAGCACTGCCTTTGAATTGCATATTTCAATCAAAATAGTCTTAATTTGCTATTGAGCGTTGCATTTCATACCTGCCATCCTGAGAAGAATAGGTTGGAGGAGGCAAGAACCAGAGTGAGGACAAGCAGCCAGGAGCATGTGCAGTAGTAACACAGTCAGAGACAAGAGCCCACCCTGGAGAAGTGGCCACACCGCTGAGCGTTCAAAATATCGAGGAGGTAGAAACACTGGGGCTTGCCGACCAACCGAATATGTGGTATTCGGGGCTGAAAAGAGGGTATCTGCCCGCATCGGGGCTCGGGTGGTTGGGGAAGCGATGAAGCCACTGAGGAGCACACTGGAGGCAAGGGAGGCAAGTGCAAGAATGCGAAGCCGAATTTGGGACGGTTGTGTTTGAGGCCTCGGGGAAATATCAGGAGGGATGCGATGTCCTTGGGGCAGCAAGGTACCGGGATCTGGAGCTCATGCAAGGTTAGGTTCACAGGCTGCAGCAGAAGCCACACTATCCCTACTTTAAAACAACCACCACAACAATAAAAGAGCTACAGTTGAAGCTGACATTCTCCTGGATGGTACCAGACAGGCAGGTCGGGCAGCACAGAGCCCAGCCACTGACTTGACTCTGGGCAATGATGTCTTTTGTGCCTGGTGCAGATCAGAGGGAGTGGCAGCTCAGAGTCTTCCCTCTGCCATCCCGGCACCCTTGGCCGAATGCCAGGCGTCAAGGACGGTCCCTAGCCCCTTTGGATTTCCCGGGCTTTGTTGGGCCCGGGTCACCGCGGTAATGTTATTTAAATCTAGGGTTTGAATGGAACGTTATTAAATGCCTCCTCAACCACACGACACTTGCGATGGGCCATAGTGAATGGGGGATTGGGCAGATAAATTGCTATTGTGACTCTAACACGATCACCAGGTTTGCTGAGGACAATAATTATGTAGCTTACAGTGTTTGGAAATACTGCCTAAATCTCCTCCCCACATGTTGTTTGTGATGGAAAACAATTAGACAAAAGGTCTTTTTGGTAAGCTGCCTGGGATTCAGATCAGCTTGATGAATGGGCTTTCTCCTGGACCCTGAGCATTTGTTAGAAGTAAATTATATGTCATTTCAAATCCAAAAGGTCTGCCTTTCCATGTTTATTGGGACAAATTAAATCTTCTAAGGAGGGTAAACAGAAGGCCCCAATAATTATTTGCTTCTGTATAATTTAAGCTGAAAAGGATGTTGCCAAGAGGAAGACAGGGATAGTAACACCCCGCATTGTGCCCACCACAGAGAAGGTACAATGGGGAAATTTAATTTGATACTGATCTACACGCATCACATCAAGTTGGGGTGGGCAGCCTCACTCACTCACCAAGTCTGTCTTCAAATTCGGCCTTTGTGTTGCAAATTTCAACCAAAATCATCTTGAGTTGCTACTTGAGAATTAACTTATAAGTTTAAGAAGCTTCCTTACAGAGAGGATGGTGCTTCTCTGATCAGACAGGCTTCTAGTCCTGAGACCAAGATAGGACCTTCTCCAGCCTATGCTAAGGCCAGATCTGAAGGCTTTATCAGCATTGGTAGGAATCCACCCATCCATCCACACACCTGTCCATCCCTCCATCCGTCCATCCGTATTCACCCATCCATGCATCCATCCCTCTACCCACCCACCCACCTATCCATCCGCCCACCCACATATTCGTCCATCCTCCCACACTCATCTGGCCATCCATCTGTTCATTCATCCACCTATCTACTCACCCTTCCAAAAATACTTATTGAATCCTTCTGTTGAATGCTGGCTCCCCACATAGGACCAACACAACCCGTTGACAAGACAAAGCTGAGGTGATTGCTCACGGCGGTGAGGGAGAACACCACCTCTCCAGAGCTTTGGGAGGCAGTGCCTCAACAGGAGATGGCAAGGTCAGGATTTATTGAGAATTGGAAATTTGGTTTAATGGCGGGACTTTCAGTGTGGGAAATGTGGGAAGGCTGGATTAGGGTTAGATGAGGGTCAAGATACAGCAGTCCAGGAATGTAGAAACAGTGAGGCGGGATTTTGGAGGTGAGAGATTGGAAGATTATTAGGGTGCAAACTGTCTAGTGGTGCTTCCTGTCAAAGAATTGATGTGTCTTTTGGGAAGTTCCTTCCGTGAAAAATCAAGCCGTTTGCCTGGGTAAGAGGCTTCCCGATACCCAAAGTCATGCTAATGAAGGAGTGGGACGCACAGTCTGGTTCATGTAGACGGGTACAATTTGAGGTCTCGGTGTCCAGGTTGAGTGCGGGATATATGGGTTTCATCCTCACCTCTAGGTCCAGCTAGAGGGGAGTGTGCCAAGGTAGTGGGCCTGGGAGGAATTTCTGAGTCCAGCCAAGGTGTTGGATCTGGTGGGGACAGCTCTGTCAGGATTCAGTCCCTCCGCCTGGTCTTTGTGTCTCTGTCCTACATCCCTGCAAACACCCGAACGACAGCAGTCCCTGAGCGTCATCAGGTGACACTTGGCACCTTCATCCTGGTTCAGGCGTAGGAGGAGACTGCACCTGCACCCTGAGATGTACCAGACCAAAGGAGGAGAAGCAAGGAGGAGCAGGGAAGGGAAGAGAAATTATTGCCAGTCCGTAGTCAGCATGCCCAGCACCCCAGGCCGGGAACAGCTCCCCGTCTTAATTGCTGCCTGGCGCCCGCCCCAGGATGTCATCTGTGGTGTGAGGGTCCAGGCTCAGGTTTCACTGGTCCAGCCAGTGATAACATCTGGCTCTTGGGGTCCTAGGCCAGTGACCTCTTAGGCTCCCTGGTGCCTCACAGTCTGCAGGGAAAGTTTCCTTTGCTCCTGGGCTGACAAGCCTCCTTTGCTGGTGCGAAGTTAGCCCAGCTTCCTGGCCCCTCCCTGAGCTGACTGTCTCCTTCACACAGAGTCCTGCAGTGTCCTGCCCCCGGGCTCTGCCTGGCTCAGCTTTGAAGGAAAATTCCATTCAGCCATTACCATTGCCCAAACACCATCTATGCCCTTGGCCTGAGCCTGCAAGAACAGACCTGTAAAAATCCCGAATGTTACTGTTTCAGCTTCTGTCATCAAGCTTAATCATGGCTGGTTGGAATTCAGAGACATTAACCAGTGCCTATTAGTTAATGCTGACAGTAAAGTGTGACATCTCCCCGATATAGAGTGGCTTCACCGCCCGAGCTGATTCAGTCCTCGGATGTGGTAGTGATAGCCCATTTAACAGAGGAGGCAGAAGAGGCTGCTGGTGGGGTCAGTTTCCCAAGAAACAGGCCCCTGGACATGGGGGCTTCACAGCTCCCCCTGTGACCCAACTGAGGGGCAGAAGGAATGGGGGATAGCATCACTTGCGATAGACTTGGGTTGGAATGCAGACCCTGCCCCCACCTCCCTCTATGCCCCTGAGCAGCCCCATCCCTTCCTGAATTCAGTGACAACCCCCATTGTGAACTACGGCAGAGTCTTCCATGCAGAGTCTTCTGCAAGCCGGAGCCAGCGAGCCAGCTGTCATGCTTAGACCACGCGTGTTGGAAACATGACATTGAGCCAAATAGAACAGGTCTCTCTCTTTTAAAGACTGGAATTCCTCTCTCTCCTTGTTCTTGTACCTTGCCTTTGGCCCGCAAGGCTTGCTGGCTGCCTCACCCTGGTTTTTGTTGTCCTCCTGTTGGCCTGTCTGTGACCTGAGCACATCTTCCCTTTGGAACTCTGTGTACACCGCCCCTTCCTGGCACCTCCTCCTCCTGGACCATCCCATCTGTTTCCTTGAAGCCTGCGCCCGAACCTGACCCTTCGGAGATGCTTGTGTTTCATGCAGCTCCTGCCCTTGCTGGGACCTTCTGTCTCTGTCCCCACACCCCCCCAATCCAACCCCCATCCCCTCTGGTTCTTTTCTCTTACTCCACACCAGTGGTTTTCAAAGCGTGGTTCCGAGGCCAGCAGCATCAGCATCACCTGGGAGCCCATCAGACACCAGACTGACCGAATCTGAACTCTGGGGGCAGGCCCAGCACCCGGGGTTTTACCAGCCTTCTGGGTACCCCTGAGAACTTTGGTGTACACTCTCCCGGATGATCCCTGGAGCTTTGCTAGCCTTTTATAGGAGAATGCATCCCAAAGCTCTGTCTCCAGCCCCGCCCTCCCCCTGGTGCCTGGTAATTCCATGAGAGCGGGATGCTTTCTCAGGATGGTGAGATTCACAGAAAACCCTGGAAGAAGCCCCAGAGACAGGTCAACTGGAACCACCCTTCCACTTCACTGACCAGAATCCTGGGCTTAAGAAGGGTTAAGGGGTCCACGAAGTTCATACAGTTTCTAATCCAAAGAGGACTTTCTTTTTCAGCAAGTAGATCCTTTCTCAAAATAAACCATAGGTTTGGGGACGTGGACGCCCATTTCATAGACTCCAGGAGAACTCAGGTGCCTGAGGAGCCTGCACGGGTCCAAACCTTCCCTTCACATGTGGGTTGGGAGCTATTCTCAGAAATCTAGCAGGGATCGGGAGCTGCTCATTGATTTCCATTAAAAAAACACAAGTCTTAGCGAAGGTGTGTTGTTCTTCCTCAATAGGTTCCCATACTAAGAAGATTCAGATTAGATATTAATTAGTCTCATTGTTATGAGCCTATTAAAAATCTCCCAGGCTGTCCTGTGTTCTCTACACCTGGTCTAACAGACCCCCTCAAAAGACAAAATCTGCTGGGCGTCAAGGCTTGCTTGGGCCTGCTTGGGAAAGCTGTCTTCCCGGCAGGCTTTCAAATGCTGCCGGCCTGGCCATGGGATTAGGCATGGGTCAGAGCTAGGGTCAGAGGACAAAGATCAAATGTCAGCCCTTGGGGCTAGGCCTGGGCCCACGACACAAGCCAGGTTGTTTTCCTAAGTGACTCATCTTCCAGTCCAAGCCCAGAGTCAGGGGCAGGGCAGAGATGGGGTCTTGGGGGCTGGGATCTGGAGACCTGTGGTCTCTGCTTCTCCAGGATTTGTAATCCCCAAGTTCAGGGTTCCTGGAAGGAAGCCTCCACTGGTGAGTTCAGCATCATCACAGCTATGTTCACTGAGGTTGACTGCTCCCAGGACTGTGCCTCCTGCCTGAGTGACCTTCTTGATTCCTTCTGACATCAAGGAGAGAGATGCTGTTTTTGTTTAATGAGGTGAAATTCACATGATATAAAATTAACCATGTTAAGGTGACATTCAGTTGAATTTAGTACATCATGGTGTTGGGTAACTACCACCTCTATGTAGTTTCAAAACATGTTCAACACCCCAAAACCAAACCCTGTACTGATTTAAGCCCTTTTTCTTCCTTCCCTCATCCCCAGCACCTGGCAACCGTTAATCCACTTTCTGTCTTGATGGATTTGCTTATTCTGAGTATTTTATATAAATGGAATCATACAATATGTGGCCTTTATACTTAGCATAGTGTTATCAAGTTTCATCCATACTGTAGCTTGTATTGGTACCTCATACTTTTTTTTTTTTTTACGGCTGCATAATATTCCATTGTGTGGCTATGCCGCCATTTGTCTATCTGTTTATCTCTCTGGCTATTTGGGCTGTTTCTACCTTGGAAAGTGCTACTTTCATCACCATTTCACAGATAAGGACTTTCAGAATTTGATGCTCTTTCCCAGGTTCACCCAGGAACTGGCTGAGCTGGGCATTAAATTCAGGTTTTGAAATCTCCACTCTTAACTACAAAGTCTGCTACCTCTCGACATGTCTGAAGAGCTGATCTTGGGCTAAAAAGACAGAGGAATGGTATTCTCTGGCTCCTCTCCTAGGGCTCTTTGAGGAAGAGGATTCTTGGCTGGTCTATGTTTTGAATACCATTTTGCAGGCAGAAAACTAAGAAGCCTGAAAGAAGATTAATATCTAATGTGACATAATTCCTCACGATATTTCTTTTAAAAAGTCACCCTTTTCGGGGCGCCTGGGTGGCTCAGTTGGTTAAGCGTCCAACACTCAGTTTTGGCTCAGGTCATGATCTCGGGGTGGTGAGATCGAGCCTCACGTCGGGCTCCACACTCAGCGGGGAGTCTGCTTGAGATTTTCTCCCTCTGCTCTCTCCCCCAGCTTGCACGTTCTCTCTCTCTCTCTCAAATAAAATAAATAAATAAAGTCTTTTTAAAAAAGGTCACCCTTGTTGAGGTGGAAATCACGTGCAATAAAATTCACCATCGTGAAGTGTACAATTTGATGAGCTCTGACACATGAGCACAGTTGTGTAACCGCCTCCACAATCAAGATATAAAGTAATTATGCCTCCTCACCGCGCCTCTGGCCATCACCTTTCCCAGCAGCCCCCTACCCGAGGCCCGGGCTTCCTCCACCCGCCAGGTGGCGCATTGCAGTTCAAGCACGTGTAGCTTACTCTTTATTGCCCGCCGGTAGTTCCTTATTCAGATCTGCCTCAATTTGTTTATCCATCCCCCAGTTGATGGACATTTGGGTAATTTCCAGTCTTGGGCTCTTATGAATAAAGCTGCTATGAACATTCATGTACAAGAAGCTGTCTGGACACAGGAGTGGAATTGCTGGGTCATATGGAAAGTGTACCATCATATGTCTGCCCAGAGAGGTGGCTTTCTGTGGCTGGCTCCCTCTTTGGGATCCATGTGGGTTCAGCCCACAGATGCTGCGGTGAGGCCCCTGAGCCTGTCCTTCCTGGGCTGGGGGAGGCCTGTGTGTCACCAGGAGTTTAACTGTTCCTTCCCTGGGGTGATCTCATGGTGCTCAGAGGGTGGCCATGGCCTTCCCAGTGAAGCGGGCAGGCTGGAACTGGGGATGCAGCTTGCATTAAAAAACAAAAACAAAATTCTCCTCTCAGTATTCTGAGCTGAAGACTCAGAGCAGGTCAGCCCTCTGGTCCGTGAGGATATTTTCAAGAGCTTTCCTCAAAGTGCTTCCTCTGGTGGCCTTGGGTCCCTGAGAGTGGCAAATGGTCTACTTTTCTTTTTTCTCTGCATGAGATGGGGCTCCTGGTGGATTAAGAATTTCAGGGTGCCGAGGCTAGGCCCCTCCTCGTGGCCTGGCCAGGAGGCAGCTGAGCTCCTCCCGGTCAGTGGGCCTGTACCTACCTGCTGCTAGAATTTTACTACACAGGACCGTTGTGGTGCCCCCACGTTGTTTGGAACGGAAAAGGAAAATGAGCAGGCAAATGTCCAGGCAAATGCCTGTGGGTTTAAAAACAGAGCTATTCTCTTCCAGGACTTTTCTAGGGGAGTCATTTGCATGCCCGTCTGATAACAGGGGCCCAGCCAGGCCCAGCAGATAAAGCCCATCTGGGACCTTTGAATGAAAAATAAACATTAGCTTCTTTCAGACCCCTAGAAGGTCATTTGCATAAAAACCTGTGGCATTTTCAAGCTCTTCAGAGTAGGGGGTTGGAAAGGGAGAGGTAAGGGAGAGTGAGTTTGCATGAGCCTGGGAAAGCAGAACTAAGTGGTCCAGGTTAACCCATATTGTTTCCTTGTTATTTGCAAAGATAGGGTCTCCTAGCAGTTCGGGCTGGGGCCCTGATCCTTGCTCTGGCTCCACTTCCAATTTCTCACTTGACCTCTTTGGACCTCAGATTCCCCTTCTATAAAATGAGTGAATGGGGCCAGATCCCCCATTGAAGCCATCTGCATGTATCGAGCACGGATTATGCGCCAGGCACTCTGCTGGGAGAGTAAAGTGCCAGAGGACAGATGAGGTCCCTGCTTCCAAAGTGTTCCCCGCGCAGCGGGCGTCAGGCAGGTGGGCAGACAGCAGCCGTAATAGCGCCAGACAGGAAGAGGGACTGGGCCCAGGGTGAGGGGTGGGGAGAAGGTACGGAAAAGATCTCCAGGGCAGGTAATACCATCCTCCAGTTCTGGCCCTTAGATCTGGGACGGTCCCGCCTGCCTCACGGGGGACTCTCAGCTCCGGATGATCTGGGCTCACTTCCAGATGACAACCAGCGTTTCTCCCACATTGACAGATCCCTTTTACAAATGCAAATGACAAGTTTAAAGACACCTACCATCTGAATTGTGGCTGTCTTCTCCTCTCTACTCTCCCTGCTTCCTTTGGAGCCCCTGGAGAGCGTCCTAGAAGACACGTCCCCACTAGACCCTCTGGGTAGTGGGACTAATGTCCCATCGGTCCCAAGCTTGGCGTCTGTGGGGCCGCATGTGTGCTCAGGCGTGGCCTCTGGGTTTGGGAATCTATGTGAAATTTTGGTGTCACTGGAAGCACATAAGGAAAGAAAGGGGGTGTGATTCTGGAGGACAATATGTTAAGTCCGTTAAGTGTTTTGTTCTGTGCAAGAATAGAAGTCTGAAAGTAGAAAATAATTGGATGTTCTGAGAGGCACAGCAGCCAAGGCCTTCTCAGCTGGAAGGCAGTGCCGGACAGCAGAAAGAGCCCGAAGGGGTCCGGAGACTGGACTCTGAGCCTGGCTTTGTCGTTCACCAGGCAAGGCCTCTGGGATTCCGTTGCCCCGTCTGTGAAATGAGCAGGTTGGACGAGGCAGGCTAGGGATCTTTGATGCCAACAGAACATGGTCCTCCATGTACCTGATCAGGGAGAGCCCGATTCAGAGAATCTGGGAGAACGGGCTCAGGCCTAGCAGCGCCAGTCAGATGATGGAATGGCCCAGTATAAAGGCGGAGACTATTTCTGGCTGGTGAATGGGTTTTGTCCTTTTTGAAGGATCCTGTTACCTGGAGACCCTCAAAGAAAAGAGGCTTTGGCTTGTGCAAGGCACGGAGGCGATCGTGTTTGCAGATGGGGCTTCTCACAGTGCCCCTGGCTGCATTGCTTCCTCTGGACATGCCCTCCTCCAAAGAATTTATTTCAACCCAGAACCTGAGCGTCACGGGCTTTATCAAAGAAACACAAGCTTCTGCAGCTCCAAGCCATCGGAGACCTCCCTCCCCTGGTCCCCTTTGCCTTTAAGAATTCTTATTGTGACTGACGAAACTCCCGGGGCACAATTAATTAAGTCAATGGCCTTCTCGTAAATTTAAAAATACATCCCCCATGTCTTTAAATCTCCAAATCCCAGCTGGGAAACTGAAAGGCGTGAAATACACAGCCATCATGTCACAGTCATGGAAACGGGATCCTGGAGCCGTAATTCTGTGATAAATGTCTCCAAGACACACACCCACAATTTGGTTATGCCCCAGAGGTGCCAGGAGGGCCCCCGAGAAGGTGAGGGGAAGGTTCCAGAAGGAAAGACTGGGCTGCCCTGTGGTGTGCTTTGGGGATCGGCATAGCCTGGAGACTCAGACAACAATGTGGGGCAAGACCTGGGCTTTCTAGAAAGTTCACAACACAGTTGTCTCCATCCATGGATTTAGAAAGAAATCCCAGAAATTCTGCTGAGACCACTGGGAGGCAACATGGGCTGCATCCTGCTCATTCCCCTGAGTGAGGCGATGAAGGAAGTGACTGTTGGTGACTGCACTTTTCCTGCCAGAAGGCTGGACTGCTCGGACCTGGCTGAGCAAACAACCCTCTCAAAACACCGAGGACCTGCTAAGCACCAGGCTCTGACCTAGGCGCTGACAGTGGGCTGGCCCCTGTCCTTAGGCGGTGAGCGCCCTAGAGGGGCCATGGACACGCTCGCAGGCAGGGCAGCGTGAGGACGGGATGGGTGCTCCCTGCCTCCATGGACAACCTGCCCGCTGGGATGCAAGCTCTTGGGGAAGGAACTCCTGGAAGAACTGAACGGTTAGTAGGAACCTCCCAGGTGAAAGGGAAGGCTGGAGGGTGGGGCTCCCTGCAGAGGGATGGATGGAGGGAGAGGCTATCGCACAGAGTTTGAAGGACTGGAAATTGTTCAATGTGACCCCCAGATTGGGGGTGTTGAGCTCTGGCCAGGGGATGAGCTTCCAGACAACCTAGAAGGGCACCATCTCAGTGCCCTTAGAACCTGCTGGGAGGGACTCAGGGTGGCCGGGGAGGAGGCCGATGGGCTGTGCATTCTAGGCGTTCAGCAAATGCCCTCTGGTGCTTTTGGGGAATTCACTTTATTACCCAATTTGACACAATATTGAAGTTGAGACTTTCCCGTCCCCGTTGGTTTCAGTAGATTCTATTCATTTTTATTTCTTTTTGTTTTTGTTTTTGGTTGATATTGTTCCCAGTTCACTGAGAATTGTATTTCAGAAAATACTGCTTCCCGAACTCCTTGACTTTTCATTACAGCAATTATTTTATTTAGGACAAATAAGGGAAAGCCTTATTTCTTTTTTTTTTTAAATTTTTTATTGTTATGTTAATCACCATACATTACATCATTAGTTCTTGATGTAGTGTTCCATGAGTCATTGTTTGTGCATAACACCCAGTGCTCCATGCAGATCGTGCCCTCTTTAATACCCATCACCAGGCTAACCCATCCCCCCACCCCCCTCCCCTCTAGAACCCTCAGTTTGTTTTTCGGAGTCCATCGTCTCTCATGGTTCGTCTCCCCCTCCGACTTAACTCCCCTTCATTCTTCCCCTCCTGCTATCTTCTTCTTTTTCTTTTTTCTTAACATATGTTGCATTATTTGTTTCAGAAGTACAGATCTGTGATTCAACAGTCTTGCACAATTCACAGCGCTCACCATAGCACATACCCTCCCCAATGTCTGTTACCCAGCCACCCCATCCCTCCCACCCCCCCACCACTCCAGCAACCCTCAGTTTGTTTCCTGAGATTAAGAATTCCTCATATCAGTGAGGTCATAGGATACATGTCTTTCTCTGATGGACTTATTTCACTCAGCATAACACCCTCCAGTTCCATCCACGTCGTTGCAAACGGCAAGATCTCATTCCTTTTGATGGCTGCATAATATTACATTGTGTATATATACCACATCTTCTTTATCCACTCATCTGTCGATGGACATCTTGGCTGGGAAAGCCTTATTTCACATATGCTAATAAACCTGCAGCCTTCTCCCCCCCTCCCCCCACCCCCCCCCCCCCCGCCCCCGATCTCTCTTCCAGGGAGGGGAAACCAAACCCGCAGCTTTGACCTCTGCCGTGGGGCAGGGTGGGAGTTCGCAAGCCCTGTAGTCTCTCCGAATACCAGTCAGTTCCTGGCAGGATCTGTGTCTGACCGCCACTTCTCATCGAACCCTGCACGGGAGCTGTTGCTTTCCTGATCGGACCGATGAGGAAACAGGGGTCTGAGAGGTCCCAGGAGCACCCGAGTGAGAAAGCAAAACAAGCCTGGTGTCCAGGGACGGTGTTTCTTCCGTTGGACCTACCCAGTGGGGAGGGTTCCTACATCACTTCAGCCGCGATCACCCCCCCCCCCAAATCCCCTTTCTGATATGGCCAGGGAGACCTTGGCTCTCCCAGAGAAGCAAACGTGGACCCTGCATGTTCCAGGTGTAAAAGCGACCCCCTACCCTGGGCTCGTGCCACACTGAAGGCTCCAAAAGCCAGGGTCGGAGCAGGGGAGACGGGCTCATCCTTTCTGTATGTCCCCCCAGGTGCCCCAGCGTTCCTGGACCCTTCGTAGACGTGACCGGCCAAACTGTACATTTTAAACTTCTTTTTTTTTTTAGCAGCGGACTTTTAAGGCAATTTTGAGTGAAAGCAAATATATTGCGTTGGGCTGGTGAGAGGAGAGGAGGCCCCGCCGAGGCTCCAGTTTCCAGTGTCTTCAAGGCGAGACTCTGCTGCGCCCTCCCTCTGCCCCCCCATCTGCCCTGTCTGCATAAGAAGTGTTTGAAACCACTGCTTGATAATATTCTTGAATCTACATCTATTTTCAGCTTATGCTCGGTTCTTAGCATTAAAATAAACCCTAGCACCTCATTACACACTGTATGAAGCAGAACCTCCTTTCATTTTTAAAACTGTCTCCTTCAAGCTCCAAAGCGTGCTTTCTAGTTGGCACAGGAATCTGCAGGCTTTCTTGGGAGAAGTGCATGTTTGGGAGCCGGCTGTCCTGGGTTTCATCCCTGGTCCTGGGCTAACGAATGACTACTTCCCCTTTGTGTTCCTCCTTTCACTGGGGTATGTCACCTGTCCAGATCCTTTACGACGGTTGGATATGTTGATTAGTGACCCTGTCTTGCTTGCTGCACCTGCTTGCTCAATCTTCTCTCTTTATAAGCTGGATTTTAGTAAACACAGAAGGAATGAATGCTCTTTGCTTATTTGGGACTGTGCTGACCTTATAAAGTTGGTTCTTTTTCTTTTATCTTTTTCTTTCTTTCCTTTTTCTTTTCTTTCTTTCTTTCTTTTTTCTTTTTTCTTTTTTTTTTTTTTTCTTGGTATCTCTGAAAGCTAGTCGTGGCACTGATCATTCCAGTAAGCGGTGACTCGGTCAGCTTGAACATGGGGCCTTTAGACCCTGTTGGATGGGGTCTCACATGGGCAGTCACAGGAGCTTTTAACCACAAGGCGCTACCCACGCCCCAGAGCCCCCTCCTCATATGTTTCTACTCCGAGCAGAGCCCTGCAATGTCACCTATCACCCCTACTTGCCAGGACTTCTCTCTGCAGGTTACCACCCCCCCATCTTGGTCCCCGACCTAAGGACTCCAAGTCCCTGATAGGTCCTGGACCACTGATTTGAGGCCTTTCTGTTCCCTTTGATTCAGTCTTTGGCAGAGCCCCAGAAACAGGAGTCCTTGATGGCACCTGGCCCTTTCTAGTCACCGACAAGGGAAACCTGAGAAACCATTCTCAGAAATGGAACTAAATTGTCAGTGAATCTGTCCCCATCTGGAGAAGAGAGGAAGATTTGGGATGGCAACAAAGGCTCCTTT
Organism: Eumetopias jubatus; assembly: GCF_037043125.1. Taxonomy (NCBI): domain Eukaryota; kingdom Metazoa; phylum Chordata; class Mammalia; order Carnivora; family Otariidae; genus Eumetopias; species Eumetopias jubatus. Next base: position 9,002,253 of record NW_028274823.1, on the reverse strand, counting down.
GATTTCTGTTAATTAACTACTTTGGACTCAGGGGTCTGAAGTGGCTTTCGTTTGACACACAAAGAATCCGGGGCAAGGATGACACCCACGCTCAGGGTGTCTGCACTGGAAAGGGCTCCGTGTATTTACCTGTAGGGCAATTCAATTAAAAATAAAGAAAGGGGTAAATCTATGAGATTAGCTCCAGGAACAATGGCACTGATTGTGGCCGGGTGTAACAATCCCGCCGAAAGCAGATGTTAAACAAATATTTTGATGGCTCCAGCCAGCCCCAGTGTGACTCTCCTGTTTGTCTTCTTCATTATCTCCAGGGGTAGAAATCCTGAGATCTTCGCCAGTAATCCATTCTGGTGGTGATTGAAACGATCATGTAGCGAGAACTTGGTTATAAATATCCATATGAAGGGGCACAATTTATGAATGTGGGGACATTCTGGTGTTGCCTACTCACTTTTCCTCGTCCCTCCGATCCTTCTGGGAATGTCCTTCCATTACCGGGAGGCTTTCTTGGGCTTTCGTGACAGGCTCAGGAGAAGGAGGGGGCAGGAGAAAACAGGCTGTAGGCTGGGGCCAGGCACAGTATCGATGGGAGGACCCTCGTGGAGGCTCCTGGAGGTTTTCTCCCGAGGGGTCTGGAAGGGAGAGTAGATGGGGACAGCAGTGTGTGAGGAAACATGATGTGAAGGAAAGGGCGAGTTTAGGGAGTGTCGTCCTGGACTATGGGTCTCCTTCACGAGCGTGCGTATCAGGAATGAACGAATATGTGTAGAAACGTGCGAAAGAGTGACAAGCCCTTGCGTATAGGTTGGCTCAAGTGATTATGTTGTTAGGTTGTTATTTTGTTTTCAATGAAGCAAGTATGAAACTTGGAATACTTTTTAAATACTTGAATAGAAATATTCCAGATAGATAGGACCTAATACAACTTTGGAATGTGAACAGCATTTCAACCTTCCAACAGGAACAATCACCTGTCCTCGACACACCTCTCCTTTCTCCGTCTGGGCTGGGTGCCGGCCTCGCAAGGTCAAGGGCACCCCTATCTTGTTCATGTTGGGGCTCCATGGCCATGGCCTGGTGCTTCATAGGCCTTCAATATGTATTTGTGGAATGAAGGAAGGGAGGAATCAAAGAAAAGTCAGGTTTTCCGTGGTCCATCCTGTTTCCACCCCACGTCTCTGAAAACAGTTTGGAGCAGCTCAGATCCGAAATCCAGTCTTGCGGGCCAGATGCTCTGGAGACTTCCTGCCCTCTCCTGGGCTTGCCATAGCTCCGGACTATGTCTCCACAAAGCAGTTGGGCTGCATTTATTATAATGTTGGTCGCACTGGGCAAGTAATAAAATTTGAGTGGTAGATACAGAATCATTTCTTTTGAACATTTTTAACTTCACATTTTTCAAATGGCCATCTGGCTTTGTATAGACACAATGAAAGAATTACGACCTTTGGCCAACTTTGCTGAACAAGGCAATAAAATAGAGTTGAAGTATATAGTGCCTTTTGATTTGGGGGGAGGTGGGGATGTCATTATAGCCTGAATTATTCTACTTCATCGAATGGACCTGAGCATTCTACAGAGACTGGAAAAGTCCTTTGGCTCAGTCTGTGAGCCTTTGGGGGAGGAAGGGCGGCTGGTCCTGGGAAGGAGTCGTTCGTCTTCTTAAGGATTCCTGAGAAAAGGAATTTCGCAGCTGCTAGGTCGAGTCCCTTAGTTTCCCTGAGACTCGGTCTTCCCCATAAAGCATGGAAATCACATGACCTGATTTGCCTTCTTTAAAACATGGAAATGATGTTACCTGAGTTGCCTTCTTTATGTCACAATTGTGTGGACCGGTTAGAAAAAGGCATCTTAAAAGTACTTCCCAGACTTTGAAGTGCCATGCAAAAATCTCTCTCATGTTCTATTTGCTTAAAGCGACCCTTCCTCAGAGGCTTGGAAGACATATTATATTTGGACATATGAAAAGATAAATCTTAATATTCGTTGTAAGAGTCAGTAACACAACATTTGTCAGCTACATAATCATTATTTACCTACAATTGCAGATTACTTGGTGAGGATAATGACTTGGGTAATTGCTTTGTTATGGCAAGATATCCACACACTTATAGCCAACCCTGTAAATTACAGCTTTTTAATCTCACAATTACAGAGCAGTGGGAAGGCTACCAAAGAGTCTGAGATATAATTGCTAATTGCCAAACGGTGCACTGGGACTTTACTTATTTCCCGTCCTGACAGTTTAACGGTGGGATGCAAAGTGAGCAGGGTCATCTGGGGCATGGTGTGTACGTGTGCAAGGTGAAGACTCAGGCCCAGGCTTCCCACAATTGCATTGTTTCAGTTGGCGTTTAAACAGGACGCTTCCCGACATGAGATGCAAATGTAGAAATTGGAACGCTTGCCTTCCACTCTGCCAAGTGATGGCATAAGACGGCAGATACAGTGGCCTGGGAATTACCTCTTGAATTAGTGCCTGCTTCCTCTGAGGTCCTCGGGGAGGGGTCAGCATGGAGGTCACACCCCTGATGAAGAGGATTTAGATCAATACAGGAAAGGGATCGTTGGCTCCCATTCATTCTAGTAAGAATCCATTCAGCTCTTTGTAAGAGGTGCACAGCACTGGAGTGGGGCTCTTTGAGCTTGGATGGCTCTACCATTTTTGAGCCACACGAACGGGAGCCTGTTACTTCTCCCCTCTGGGCTTTAGCTTCCTCATCTGTAAAATGGGAATGACAATAATAGAACCTCTCTCGGGGCTGGTTGTGAGCCAGGTTAAATGAGAGGATGCGGGCTCAGTGCTGAGAGTGGTGCCTGACCTGCAGGGAGAAGGCTGGCTGCCGTTGGCTGGGCACCCATCTGATGTAACCGCACACTGACGCCTTACACACTAATTCCTTACGTCACTGATTCATGGAACGTTGCCCGCCTTAGGGAGTCCTCACGTGTTCCATATGCTGCCAAGTTATGACCATGCACTATCAGCCGAGAGCAGTCCTGCCTCGGGGGCTGGAAGCTGACACTGAGGGTCAGTCGTCTACTTTATGTGAGGGCGCTTTGCATCTGGGCTTTCCTGATGCTCGAGTGACACTCCAGAAATGCTTTACTTTTTAAGGCTAATGAATCAGATCTAGCTTACAGGGTTTTTGGATGAACATTCTCAGTCTTCCAGCTTGGTCTCCATGGGCTCCAACCTGCCTTACTCCAAAATCCTGCTCCCACAAGTGCTTGACTTACCTTGTCCCGCCTTCTTCTTCCACGGAAACCCCCTTTGTTTGTCGGGGTTCATGTGAATCCCAGCCTCCCATAGAGCCATTTTCTCTCCATCCAACCTGCAGATTCGTGAGCCATCCGAATACCCACATGGGTAATGTTCACAAGTGTGCTTGCCAGCAACTCAGGGAAACTTGCACAAATAAGACCTTGACCTTGACACTCAGAACTTGACATTTCTCAGCCCTGTTCTGTCTTTCAGAATCTGAGCCCAAAATGATAGCTTTCTTTAGGGAATGCCAGCATGCCTGAATTCACCTACCCCAAAGCCTTGACATGCATGTGTCTTCCTTGCGGCCAGAGAGAAGTTCCAAGAGTCCCACGTCGGAATGGGGAAGGCAGGGGATTTCGGAATTCTTCTCTTAGGAGCGGTCCCGGGAAACTCAAGGGGAGTTGTACTGCAGAGTTGACATTGGCATTAAAATTCAGATTTCTATTTCTCTTAAAACCATAGTCTCAAGAGGTTTTTGATCCATAGAAAAGAGAGCCGTGGACAGCTGGAGGGAAGAAATAAGTGCTTCTGTTAAGAAGACGAATGAGCTGGCTCCAGGTGAAAGCCTTTCCCAGGTAGCAGCTCTGTGTTGGCGTGTCTATCTTGGGAAGTATTTTCTGACCCATTTTCGTGCCCGAGAATAGCAGCTTTCCCACGATCCTGCCCATTCCCAGGTCCGGAGAGCATGAACTGTAGAGGCGCATAGCTTTAGACAAATGGAAGTGGTGCATTCTAAATGCTTGTCCTTTTAGCAGAAATGCATGCCGAATGGCTGCATTACGTTCATCTTTTTAGTGACATCAAAGCCAAGTGCAGAGAAAACGCACTATTAAAAAAGGTCAAAGGGTGTAGGTGCACGATTTTAATACTAGGAGAACAAGCAATTTTCTTTTTTTTTTTTTCTGATGTGAAAAAATGAAAGACTCTCTATTCTGGGTAGGGGTCCTGAACTCTCTGCTAAGAGACAGTCACTTTCTAACTAAGCTGGACTTGTAGTTGACTCAGAAGTTCTGTGTGTTGGGGCCTGACACCCTCTGATCTTCTGGTCAGTGTGTCTATTGAGGAGGGTCTGGTGGTAGCAGCTCTAGAAGTGGACCCAGGACCCAGGTCTGAATGCCTGGTCTTCCACTTTTCACACGGCCTTGGGTAAGCTGCTGATATTCTTAGCCTCAGTGTCCACATCTCTGTAATGGGTAGAGTAATAGCTGCCTTGCTGTGACATTATACAGCGTGTGTGAAAGCACAGGATAGAGGCTGAAGAAATGTCAGTCTCCTTCTCATCTTCCTCTGTTCTTCCCCATCTGTCCCTCCATCCTTCCCTCCCCCCTCCCTCCGTCCTTCCCTCCCCCTCCCTCCTTCCTTCCCTCCCCCCTTTCCCTCCGTCCTTCCCTCCCCCCTTCCCTCCCCCCTCCCTCCGTCCTTCCCTCCCCCTCCCTCCTTCCTTCCCTCCCCCTTCCCTCCATCCTTCCCTCCCCCTTCCCTCCTTCCTTCCCTCCCCCTTCCCTCCATCCTTCCCTCCCCCCTTTCCCTCCTTCCTTCCCTCCCCCCCTTCCCTCCATCCTTCCCTCCCCCCTTCCCTCCATCCTTCCCTCCCCCCTTCCCTCCATCCTTCCCTCCCCCTTCCCTCCATCCTTCCCTCCCCCCTTTCCCTCCTTCCTTCCCTCCCCCTTTCCCTCCTTCCTTCCCTCCCCCCTTCCCCTTCCTTCCCTCCCCCCTTCCCTCCTTCCTTCCCTCCCCCCTTCCCTCCTTCCTTCCTCCCCCCCTTTCCCTCCTTCCTTCCCTCCCCCCTTCCCTCCTTCCTTCCCTCCCCCCTTCCCTCCATCCTTCCCTCCCCCTTCCCTCCATCCTTCCCTCCCCCCTCCCTCCTTCCTTCCCTCCCCCTCCCTCCTTCCTTCCCTCCCCCCTTCCCTCCATCCTTCCCTCCCCCTTCCCTCCATCCTTCCCTCCCCCCTCCCTCCTTCCTTCCCTCCCCCTCCCTCCTTCCTTCCCTCCCCCCTTCCCTCCTTCCTTCCCTCCCCCTTCCCTCCATCCTTCCCTCCCCCTTCCCTCCTTCCTTCCCTCCCCCCTTCCCTCCATCCTTCCCTCCCCCCTTCCCTCCATCCTTCCCTCCCCCCTTCCCTCCATCCTTCCCTCCCCCCTTCCCTCCATCCTTCCCTCCCCCTTCCCTCCTTCCTTCCCTCCCCCCCTTTCCCCCCTTCCTTCCCTCCCCCCTTTCCCTCCTTCCTTCCCTCCCCCCCTTTCCCTCCATCCTTCCCTCCCCCCTTCCCTCCATCCTTCCCTCCCCCTTCCCTCCTTCCTTCCCTCCCCCCTTTCCCTCCATCCTTCCCTCCCCCCTTCCCTCCATCCTTCCCTCCCCCTTCCCTCCTTCCTTCCCTCCCCCCTTCCCTCCATCCTTCCCTCCCCCTTCCCTCCATCCTTCCCTCCCCCTTCCCTCCATCCTTCCCTCCCCCCTTCCCTTCATCCTTCCCTCCCCCTTCCCTCCATCCTTCCCTCCCCCTTCCCTCCTTCCTTCCCTCCCCCCCTTTACCTCCTTCCTTCCCTCCCCCCTTCCCTCCTTCCTTCCCTCCCCCCTTCCCTCCTTCCTTCCCTCCCTCTTTCCCTCCATCCTTCCCTCCCCCCTTCCCTTCATCCTTCCCTCCCCCTTCCCTCCATCCTTCCCTCCCCCTTCCCTCCTTCCTTCCCTCCCCCCCTTTACCTCCTTCCTTCCCTCCCCCCTTCCCTCCTTCCTTCCCTCCCCCCTTCCCTCCTTCCTTCCCTCCCTCTTTCCCTCCATCCTTCCCTCCCCCCTTCCCTCCTTCCTTCCCTCCCCCCTTTCCCTCCTTCCTTCCTTCTTTCCCCTCTCCCTTCCTTCCTTCCTTCCTTCCTTCCTTCCTTCCTTCCGCTTTTGGAGTGCTTTTTGGAGTATGGGGGCGTGGAGGGAGAAGTGGGGATTCCTGGAAAATCTGGGGTAAGAAAACTCGAGTGTGTTCTCAGACCTCACCGCACAATGTTGCTCAGGGTGAGGTCTGAGGACACCCTCATCAGAGGCATCTGAGGGGCTTGTGTCACATGCAGGGTTCTGAACCCCACAGCAGACCTGCCCAATCAGAAGCTCCGAGGTGGGCCCTGGGAATCTGGGTGTTAACAAGCACTGGGTATACCCCGCACTGCTGAGGGCCTGCAGATGGCCGTCGCCCTCCCTTTTCCTGACAGAGCCCTGTTTTGTTCAGGTGTCCACCCTTCCTTGACAAAACTCGAGGGGCAAATCCTGGTTTGTCTGAACAGACCCAGAAGCCCCCGGTCCTCCTGCCAGTGACGGGTTTAGTGGAAGGCAGGGGGCTCCGTGCTGACCACAGAAATGCACAAGGATTGATGCTGGGGGCTGCTGGGCAGATTTCCTTGTTCTTTGAAAAACTCCTCTCTTCTTCCACTAGGTGCTGTGGTTTGTGTGTGATGCCTGGAACCAGGGTGGCTGTCTTGCAACCCAGGGACCAGCCAAGGGCAAAGCTGAGAGTGTCCTCACTGATGTATCGGGCAGGTGGGCCACTAGTGGCCATTTAAAATATTGAGACATAATTAATAGAACATCACATTTACTGTATTAAATATATTATATATTAATTAATTAAATATATTATATAATAATATTAAATATATGATAATATATAATAGAGTGACTTTTCTTCTTGCTTCACTGTGTTCACAATGTTGGGCAACCATCACCACTAATTCCGGAACATTTCTATCAGCCTGAAGAGACACCAGTACCTACCACCAGTCACTCCCAATTCTCCCCTTTCCCCAGCTCCTGGCAACTTCTAACCTACCTCTGTCTCTGTGGATTTGCCTATTCTGGACCTTTCACAGAAATGGAATCATTCAGTATGTGGTCTGCCAGGACCACCTTCTTTCCCGTGGCGTAATGTTTCCAAGGTTCATCCACACTCTAGCGTGGGTTAGCACTCTGTTCTGTTCCACGGGCGAACAATATTCTGCCATACAGACATCCTCCATTTTGTTCATCCATTTGTAAGTTGAGGGGCATTTGGGCTGTTCTCGCTCTTTGGCTGCTACGAATAATGCTGCTGTGAACATTTGTGTACAACTTCTGTGAGGAAGTACGTTTTCAAATCTCTTGGGGATATACATCAAGTGGTTCTTATCTTCCTAAAATCTAGGTAATATGGCAGAAAGCTCAGAGGTCGACTCTGGAGTTTGACCACCTGGGCACAATTCCTGGTGCTAGCGCTTACTAGTGAGGGGACATTGGGCAAGTGACAGGACATCCCGGGCTTCAGTCCTTCTGTCAGATGCTGCTGGCAACTGTCTCGTCTCCACAGGATTGCAGTGAGGACTCAACGAATTAATCCGGTAATATGCCTTAGAACTCTATGTGGCACATAATTTGTGCCCAGAAAATGCTAGCTGTTGTCACTTTTTTATAAAGATTTTTATTTTACTTATTTGAGAGAGAGAGAGTGAGGGAGAGAAGACGAGCCAGGGGAGAAGCAGAGGGAGAAGCAGATCCCCCCTCCCCCACCGAGCAGGGAGCCCAACATGGGGCTCCAGGATCATGACCCGAGCCGCAGGCAGACGCCCAACCGACCGAGCCCCACAGGTGCCCCAGCTGTTGTCATTAATGTTATAGCCACACACCAGAAGGAACTCACTGGAGATTTTTCCACTGAATTTATTCTTACCTGTCTCTGGGGAGCGGGGTGAGATAGATATCTGTCTTTGAAAACACCGTCATCACCTCCATCAGCCCTCCTGATGATCCAGGCAGAGTGCACACTGGCCGCACTGGTCAAAACAACCCAAAGAGTGGCCCAACAAGAGTGGCCAGTGGTACCACCTTCTGTTTCCTCCCCTTGTTGGTAATTATTGAAAATACCGGCTTTGTCTTTTGGTACAAGACACAAGCCCACTCTGCTTCCCTGTTCTGTGTCTACAATTCTTGCACGGTTTTGATTCTTCTTTGGTCATTACCTTTTATCAGAGTGCACATTTCCCTGGGCTCTTTGCTCTGTACCTCTACACATCTTTTTAGCTTCTCGTGTTCAAAGGTCAGCATTTTAGTCAGACTAGTAATGGCCTGCTTCTCCCACCCCACCCCAGTTCCAGCCAGCAGGAAGGCTGGTCTGCCCTTAATACCATGCCTTCGTCACGGCTTCGAGTGAGAAATATGAGACAAGATATGGCCTTGGGAGAGGTCTGCGGTCCTCCATTTCGAGCATTCCCCGAATGTCATAATTAATGTGTTATAATTAATAACTAGCACTGCCCAGCCTGAGCTGAAATTCACAACCTGGTCCCAGGGGGCACATGCATCTTGGTAGAGCTACAGTTCCTGGGCCCGTGGCTCAGACTCTTTTAGTGTTACGGGGTGCCTCCTTGCCAGGCCTGGAACCCCGAGGCAGGTCGAGGATTTGATTCAGCCGCCCTGGGGCTCTGGGCCTGAGAGGCCTCCTATCCCGAACTGACCATTGCAAACATCCCGCTCTGGGAGACCCGATGGCACCCCAACCAAAGGACCCCAGATCTCAGTGTCCAGCGCTGGGCCCATATCTGTGAGTTTCTCTTGGCCACGCGGGATGGTAGCTAAGCAGCCAGGCCCTGGAATCAGAGGGTGCAGATGCAGCTCCTGCCCCTTCCTCTAGCTGTGTGATCTCGGGCCAACTCCTTCCCTCTCTGAGCCTCAGTGACGTCATCTGCAAAAGGGAAGAGAAGACAACATCCACCTTACCCCGTCATTTTGCACATCACACAGGATGACATGAAGTGCTCTGCAGAGTCTCTGGGGGTGAATTCTCACCAAAGATTAGCCGCTGTCACCATCACCTTGGTCACACTCAGCCTGACCTCGCTGTGTTCTCTTCCCTCCTTGTCCCTCACCACACTCAGAGAAACCCCGTGCTACTCTGAGCACCCACGGGCCTCCCACACCCCTGTTCACACCGCGTGTAGCCCTCGAGGCCCCTTCTGCCCCAAAGACCTGGCCTCGGGGCGGCTCTGTCTGTGGACGTTTCCTTCCGACCCCTCCCCCCATCAGATAAGTGCTTCCCAGCCCACTGTGCCCCCGTGGCTCCCCTGGCTGTCTCTGCTGTCCGGGGGTGTCAAACGGAGGCCTGGCATCAAGCCCCTACCCCGAGGGCTGAGGCCTGGACTGACGGGCCAAGTCCCAGCCCCTACCCTTGCTCCAGGCCGAGCCGCTTGGCCAGTGTCTGTTTGGTGTATTGGCGGGGCGGGGCCTGGAGATGCCACAAAGCCCCCACCTCTGATTCATGAAAAGGAAAAAGACAGAAGCGCTGTTCTGCTGCTCACAAAGCCATTCTAGAAGGTGTTCACCTGGTGGGAATGGAAGTGCACTCGGATTTCTCAGTGGAAACCCCACGAGCTGGTTTTCTAGGTCAAGGAGGAGGGCAGAGGGGCTGGGAGAACAGGCCTGGCTCTGGCTGATGGACAAGGTGGACCAGGGCAGGAGGGGGCAGAAGAGCACTGAAGGGCATGGCCAGGTCTGGGCAAACTTCAGCTAAGGGTCGGACCTTTTGTCGGGGTCAGAGCCCTGGGCTGGCGCTCTGGCTCCACCAGGGCCTCACATTACGAGGCTGATGAGCAGGAACCTGTAGTTCAGCGGGAAAAACAAGCACGGGTCGGCTCGGCTTGCCCCGGCTCCGGAATCCAGCACTCATTACACAGCCGTTTTCACGTCTAGGCCTGGAATGAAATGTTGAGCTGCCGACGGCTTCCTACAAATTCCTCGGTGTTTTGTTTAAGGGGAAGAAATGCATCCAGATCTTACTCCGGGCTCTCCTTGCTCCGTCAGCCACAAAATAAATTAGGTCAAACGTTGTAGATTTAATCTCACTGTGAACTGAAAACATAGTAGCTCTCCTTGCCATCGGAGAATCTGCGAGCGCGCGGTGACCCCCAGGTGAACCGGAGGGGCCGGCAGGTGCAGCTGCAGGGACTCAATGTGACATTCACCGCGCTTCTTTGTGCCCTTCTGAGAACTGCTGGGTAGCGCTTGGAACTGAATACTCCAGGGCTTTCCCTCACCGGCTCACGATGACCCGTGCGAGGCAGAAAAAAAGGAGAATTTGAGAGAGAGGCAAGAAGAGGGAGAGTGGCCACGGGCAAAGGGGGCAGATGCTCCAGGCTGCGGCGGAGGCCATGGTGGTTCCCATTAAGGGCAGACGCTGCCACAGGAACCACCGGGGTAGAAAGAAGCGATAGAAACAGTGCTTGGTAGACAGACGGCTCTCGGCTTCTCGGCTTCCCGGCAACCCGGAGGCGGCGCCCGGTCCCTGCTGGCCTGATGGGGAGGAGAGGAGAGAGAGCGCCGCTCTGGGCGGTGGGGGTGGCACCGGCCGGGTGGCCAGAGGCCTGGAGAGTCTGGTGGCTTCGGGCCTGCAACGGGCAGCTGCTCCCTGGGTGGATTCGCTGCAGCCAATGGGAGCCAGCCCCCCGAGCCGCTCTTTCTAGGGAGAAGGCTCCCGGCCCCACCCTGCACAGCCACTCCCTCGCGAGGGACCGTCGGAAGGTGCCCCACTCGGCAGGAGCATCAGCAAGGCCTGGCCTCTGGAAAGGTTGTGGGGGAGTTCAGAGCACAGTTAGCCAACTGATCTACGCGGGGATTTCGTTCTGGCCAGACAAGTCTCCCTCTCCGTGCGAAGGCAGGCAGTGAGAGGTGAAGTCCAGTTTGAATCGCAGGGAAGGCTGGACTCTAGGGGCTCAAGGTTGGGGGCTGCATTGGCTCTCAGATGTGCGGTGGCAGACTTCGGTCCGCAGGAGCCATAGGATTGAGAGAGAAAGGGGTTTGACCCCCTTACAGGTACCTTAGGGAAGGCCTAGAGCCCCCAGAGCCCCTGCTCCTTCTCCCTGGGATGTCCCCATCCACGCATGAGTGTCACCTACACCAGCAGCTGGTGCCCAAGGGTGGGTCATGCCTGAAAGTCGCCATCCACAGGAGACCGGGCAGGTGTAGGGAGAAGGGCTGAGGCAGCCCGTCTTAACTGCTTGGTATCTCCAACCACGTAACAACCTATAAAGTCCCCAAGCCTCAGCCTAAAAAGAATCATATTTTTAAGGGATTTTTGCAGAAGGGCCAAGAAAAACCATGTTCTGTAGTCCAGGGTAGAGCCGTCCTCTTGCCGTTTGTAGGAACCCAAAGGGGAGGAGAGGGAGAGGGTCTAGTTCCAGGGCAAGAGGAGACCCCTTGGGGACGAGGGGTGGGAGACAGTCGGGGGCTCATCCACCGAGAGCTTGTGGGCCCACAGTGTGTCCAGTGCCGTGTCAGGCTCGGGGGATTTTGAGGCTGATAGGACCTGCTCTGGCCTTAGCAGGGCTCACGGGCAGGTGGTGGTGTCACTGACCTTGCGGTGTTTTGGGCAAACCCACTGAAGTTCTCCTTCACCGTGAGCCTCCCTCCCAACCAGATGCCAGCAGGGGAGCCTGGGAAGGGTCCATTATCTGCTGCTCTGGGTCACTCGGCACAGAGGCCCATCCACCTCCCCCCCAACCAGGAGCCCTAGGGCAGTCACCTTATGCACAGAGCACTGGCCTGGGAGTCAGGGGCCTGGGTTTGAGCCCCAGTAACCTCCCTAACCGTTTGGCCAAATCCCTTCTCAAGTCTGAGCCCAGTTTCTATCTCTTGGCTGTGGTGTAGAGCCCTTATGGGCACGTGCCCCAACACCTGAGCTAGTCTGAACTCTGTGGCCACTGGGCCCACCCCCAAACCCTGAAGCAGCCCCCAGGGATTAGGCTGTTCTGAACGATGGGGCCAGCCCCAAGCCCAGGAAGGATGGGAGGATCTGAGCCTCCTACACTTGCCTTTTCCACGTCACAAGAGCACTGGGGTGACTTATTTCCCAATGACCTCCCCACTTTCAGATTCAAAATGGGCGTTCCCTGAAAACACCTCCAACCCAGGAACAAAGATGCCACCAAAGTGGGGCAGGGGAGGGACATCCAGAGGGGGTGCTGAGTTATCTTTCTCTCAGGGCCCAGACAAGTCCTTGGCAGGACTGGGCAGCACATCCCAGAGACTCTCTGGGTGAAGAGTGAAGGTCCTGTTGCTCCTGCTCACCTCCAGGATCTCCAAGATCATGCGTTTTCCTGGGCTGGGTTGGGGCTGGAGTGTAGGTGCTGTGAGGGCAACAACCTTGTCTGTCTCACTCACCACTCCTCACATGCCTGGCACATACCCGGTGCTCAGTCAATGTACATTGGCTGACAAAATGACCTGACACTTGCCTCCCTCCGTGAGGTGATGGAGGGATGGAGCAGGTGGTGCTGGTGGGGAGTGGTCTGCTCTCCCTGCCCGCGCAGACAGTGAGGAAGTAGACTTCTCTCCCGTGGCTGGTCACTCATGAGGCAGAGCTCCACCTTGGCCTGGAGATGCCACAAAGCCCCCATCTTCTTTGTTGGGCTTTTCCTCCTGGCTCTGGACACTGAAGGTCCATGCCCCTTTTTCTAGGCATGGCCCCAGCCACAGGGACAGAGTCCCTGTCTAAGCACTCATCAGCTTTCCCTATAGGCAGCTGATTTAAAAGAGATGCCAGGGTCATGTGCGTAGGCTTTCCACAAGGCATTATCCGCATCCTTACCATGCTCACCCCATGCACCCCATGAGTAGTGAAGACCATTAATTTGTGAATACCATGGGTTCCCTGGCCACAGAGAACACCAATGTCAGGGAGCATTTGATCAGTCCCACAGGAGATGTTTGGAAGAATTGCTTTGGAGGCCCAACGAGGGAGAAGAATCACTGGCCAGGAAGCATCCAGAAAGACTTCATGGTACACTGGAGAAGAGCCTCGCAGCACAAGTGGGGCCCAGCAGGTGCAGAGGGAAGGAAGGACATTTCTGGGGAGGGTAGAGCATGAGGACAGGCTGTGTTCATGGAACATCTATTGGTGGACTTGGGTGCAAATGTATCGAGAGATGTTGGCATGCCATGACCATCTTGATATTGCAGTTCTTGCTCGGTGATGGGCATGTAGCAGGCACAGAAGAACAACATAACACGACACTGCGAAATTATAGCAGGTAAGGATGGAAGGGGGTCTGGGTGCACACTGTGGGCGACTTCAATGCCAGGGTCAGAAGTTGGCCTCTTCTGAATCCTGTGGGTAGTGGAAAGCCCCTGAGATTTCTGAGCCTTTCTGATTTCTGATCAGCATTCCATTTTAGGAAAGTATCAAAAGCGGGTATTCTATCTCTTTGGGTAAATTTGAAATTCACTATGCAGAGAACTTAGTTGAGCTGATTCCATCTGGAATATTGGGCCTTGGTGGGGTTTCCTCTTCAACGATGACTCCTTCAACATCTAGAATTTAGAATGTGTCAAGACATGCCCTCCATCCCCTGCCCTCCGGGGCAGACCTGAGGTTAGGCAGGACTGTGAGGTCTCCTCTAAGGAATGGTGTAGACCAGAGCTCAGGCATTTATTTATTTATTTATTTTTTCCTGTAAAGGGCGGATAGTTAATATGTTAAGCTTTATGGGCCCGGCAGTTTCTGTTGTGGCTGCTCAAGCCTGCCATTCCAGATGCAGAGGTACAGGTGAGGGTGGTGGCTGTGTTCCAGTAAAACCGTACAAACAGTGGATTCGGTCCTCGGGTCACAGTTTGCCGACTGCTGGGGTACATGGCTGAAGGATTTGGAGCTCAACCCTCTCTTCAGGCCATGATGCTTCCCTTGTCCTCAGGCGGGGCTGTCACTGGGGATGAAAACCCACCCTTGGTCCGGCTGCCCAGATTCAGAGCCAGGGCTGATGCTGGCTTCTTCCGTCCCCAACCCCAGCGATGGTGTCAAGCCATGCCGACTGACTGAGGAGTGAGATGTAAAGCCGAAACATGCCCAAAGATGTTGGCTTTCAGGGTGTGTTTAAGTGGGCTCCTGAGCTTCTGTACGATGCCCAGCAGCTCCCTGCTCCCACTACTCACCATTTCACAAAGGGCCACTTGCCAGAAATTCCTCCAATGGCCACTGTTGACATTGCTGTCACTCTCTGCGGGTCAGTCCCCACCACTGATGTAACAGACAATTTAAAACAGGCTTAGAAATGCTGTCAACCATTCTTTTGAGCAAAGCCTGCCAGGACCCGATTAAACGGGGCTTGTAGCCGAAGCCGTTCTTCCCTTGATGACACATGGTAAGTGGCAGGTAATCCGCGTCCTAATCTCCTTGCTGCCCCCAGAGGCTTACAGTAACTGATCCTCCTGTGAATGCCACGGAGTCTGATTGAGTTACCTTGAAAGGCCAAGGCTTCTTCCTGCTCCTTTCCTGATGGAATGCGGTCAGATAAAGGCACCTTGAAGTTGGCCACGGTCTCCTGAAATGTTGCTCTGAAGGGAAAATTGGATTTCCCCTAAGCTGTGAGAGGACTTTTTTATTTTCCCTGAAGCATCTCGCCGAATGCAGCCAAGGTGGCCAGTGCGCACCTGTCTGCAGGCCACCTGGGAGGGGTGGGGCGGCGGCGTGGGGGGAATCCTGGGGGCTAGCCTGCTTCCTGTTGTGGTTTCTGCCTTCAGCTCCAGGGTCAGAGCAACCCTGGCCCACGGGGGAATTTCACGATCCAAACTCTGACTTTTCCCACCACAATCAAGACCTGCCCCAGGGCCGTGCTCCTGCGGACGCAAAGTGTTCGTGGTGCCCTGGGACTGGAAAGCCTCTGAGCACACAGGGGCTGAGCGGCTTGATTCAGGCACTGGCAAGCTTTCCCTGCATCCTGGCCCCTCTAGCTGGGGACCTGGAAGGCAGCCTGGTGGAGCAGAAGGAGTCCTGGACCGGGTCCTTGGAACCTGGCCTTGGGCCTCTGACTAAATCACTAACTTGCCTGGTGGGTAACCCGGACCCCGTGCCTTCTCTTGGCCCATCTGTAGATTGAGGAAGTTTAGTGAAAATATCAGTCAGGTTTAAGGTTGCCAGATTTGGCAGATAAAAATACTGGACACCAAGTTAAATCTGAATTTCAGATCAACAAAGAATTACCGCTTAGTGTAACTATGCCCCATGTAACATCGGGGACACACTTATACTAAAAAGTTCTGTTTATCTGAAGTTCGAAATTAGCAGGGTATCCTGCACTTTATCTGTCAACCCTCCTCCCTTGGCTTTCACCTCAGCTGGTTTTCTGAATCTACACTGCGAGGTGCATGGTTTTCGTTTTGATATCCAGTGGCTTTAGGTAACCATGTGTAAAAGGTAAGAGGGAAAGGTCTAGATAATTCTGGAAAGTACCAAAGAGATGCTTAGTGAGTACTGGTTGCATGCATGCATGCATGGTCTCCAAACAATTCACCTCCGATTCACCATCCACTGCACCTTTGTAACTTTTGTTTGCCCTTCAGGCCATATATTTCCAGTCTAACGGGACCGCTGGGTCTTCCCAATACACACCCCATCCTTTCAAGACCACTCTGTCTTTGCGCAAATGGTCCTCTTCCTGGCACCCACATCCCTCACACAGAAGGTAAGTATCACACAGGGAGCAAAAAATCATGGGTGCTGATTGGGTCTCACGTCTACCGTTGTGGATTTTTGCACAATTTTCTTTAATTTTCTGCGCCTTGGTTTTAGCATTTATGAAACGGAGGTGACGATAAAACCCGGTGAGGCTGATTTGAGGCACAGATGAGCTAATACATGTCCGGCATTTAGAAGACAAAATTCTTCTAATCAGGGTTCTTACTCTATTCCGTCTACAAATCCCTAATCCCAACCGTCCTACAAGGGTCACTCCTGATTGACCTCCACAGAGCCCTCCTGATTGTCCTTTTCTTACAGGTGGAAGGCAGGGTCTCCCTTTAGCTACATTCCTGGAATGTATCCTCCTACCCAGCGCTTTGGGATAAAATAAAACATGGCCATTTCTCTCCTGTAGATCACAATACTTTGTGGGAAGGACCAACTCAACCACACTTGGGTGTCTACATGTTGCCTGGTACATAGAGGAGACCCAAGACATCTTTGTTGACTGAACGAAGTAACGAATCAGTTAGAACGCACAGTGGCTACAGAAAGAATTTCCTGACAAGTTAGAGGATAGGATTGTTACCCTAGGAGGTTTTTTTATCCGGTGCTCCCACCAAATAGCTGGGAGATCTAGGGAGGTTGGAAAAGGAAGATCCCATCTAGCGCCAACCTGGTCTATCACAAGGGGAACAGCTTGGTGTGGTTAGAAAGAGCAGAGGATAGGAGTCCAATGGAGGCATCCAAAAACCTAGCTCTGTTCTTTCATGGCTAGAGACCTACAGAAACTTCCACTTCCTCACATGTGAAAGGGGCGTAAGAATGCTTCATCTCGGGGATGGGATGGGGAGGGCTTGGGTACTGAGGAGAGATGAACATCGACAAAGGGCTGCACAGAGAAGAGACTATGCTGATGGGTACTGTCTAGCGTCTAGTTACTGGGTTCAGCTGATGCTGGGTCTGGGGCTATTTGGGTGCTTCCCTTGTCCACACAGACACAGACATGGGGCTGGGGGCTGAGAGTGGAGAATCTGGCAAATTCTCTGTCCCACTGAGCTTTTCCTGTGGCTCTGAGCCTGATATATGGTGTGCACGTTCTTTACACCCCCAGCTACTCAACCCAAGGATAAAGGTCATTCTGAGCTTCAGTGGTTTGAGCTAGTAAAGATTTTTATAAAAACTCACTGTCTTGATTTGTGTTCAAGTACTTTAAAGTTCACATATTTCTTATTTGAACTTTGCTGGCTGTAGTCATTTCATCCACAATCAGCCTGGATTGGTTCTGCTTATTCAGAGCCCATCAATTACAGAGAACCGGACTGGAGCACACACTGCCCATTCATTGGCTTCGCCTCAGGCTAGCCGATTTATCTGACATTTAATAAGGAGTTTTAGATTTTGCAGCTTATCAGGAGAGCACCGTGCGAGTGCAGGTGAGCCAGTGAATCCCAAATAAGTGGGCTGCTCAGGAATTTCTTCCTTTTAACCCATTCTTTGTCATGCACCACGGCTCTGCCCGTCAGAAACCTCCTATCCTTACCTTCTTCAGTTTTTGTTGGGCCTTCTTTCTTTTCTTCAAATTGTTTCTGGGTCTGGGTCGGTGTTTTAAAATCACGTCCATGTTGAGAGACCGTGGGGAGAATTCCAAATCCAGCTTCGACATAAGCAGAGAAACTCTGGAATTGCAAACAAGGATTGGGGAGCTCTGCTGCCCGATAAAAACTCTAGTCAGCAGATAATGCTGCATGCCAGGGAGCTAGGTAAGGGTGTGGCTGAGATGAGGTCCCTGCCCTACAGGGACGCATGGTGTGCTAGGAAAGCAAGGCCTGGACATAAATAACATAAATCTCAGGGTGACTGAGCCACCACTTTAATAGGGGTATAGACAGAGCATAATGGGAGTGGTGGGGGTGGGGGAGAAATTAATAATCTCCTTGATTTGTGCCGTTTGTTGGAGGCTCAGACAATGAGTGCACATTTACACATTTGACTACATAAAGAACTTTGTTTTATTAGGCTACTTTCCAGTTTCTTTTGAACATCCAGACTATTGTGTTAGACTTATTTCTCCCTTATTATGGTCAATTTGGTTCTCTTTGGTATTTTGTGTATGTTTAACCCACCTCGCCTGGGTTTCCATCATAAATGTTCTTAGTGACAAGGGTTTCACTCAATGCAAGAACACCAGCTGGCAGGGCATTTCGGCAGGAAGAAATGACTTTTCATTGGCTTTTTTTCCGCCTAGTTTCTAGGTTTTTCTTCCCTGGGATTTTCACTGTCATTTTAGGTCTTTAGAGTTATAAGTTCAGTATATGTCTAGACAGCCATATACGAAAGTGTCTCTTCCACTACGCCCTCACTAATGGTGGGTCTTCTTCTTCTCCTCCTCCTCCTCTCTCTCCCCCTCCCCTCCTTCTTCTTTTTCTTAAGAAAACAGAATTGTATAGATTCCTCCAATGTTCCTCTCTAGCACCATCAGAGTTTCTACAAGTTTGGTCCCAGACCATCTCTATCCGTTAAGGACTCAGGTTCTCAGCAACTATCCGTGAGATCCTAATTCATGGGGGTGAGATGGAGCCCATGAACTCTCATGTTAATGGAGGCCCACGTGACTCTCATGTGTGTCAAAGTTGGGGGACAAAGTCCTGTGCATTATCTCTCAACAGCCCCATCCAACCCCAAGCTTGGTGCTGACTCCCGCACCACCAGAGCTGGGGACGCAGCTGCTGCCTACACAGGCTCCCCTGGATGACCCACAGGCCCCCAAACCCAACATGCCCAACAGTGACCGCATCATCTCCTCCCTAAATCTTTTCTCCCCTCTGTTCCCCACAGGAGTGGGCATTGCCCAGGACGGATACCTCCTTCTCTCTTCTTTCTCACACCCATTAGCTACTAAATTGTGAGCTTCCATGTCAAAAAAAAAAAAAGAGAGAGAAGTCTCCATCCCATCTGTTCATCTAGTCAATTGCCACTTCACTAGAATAAGCTATTGGCACTGCCCACCTCCACTGGCCTCCTTGTCCCAGGGCTGGCTGCACCTAATCCATTCTCTTCACCAAAGGCAGAGTGAATTTTTCTCCTAACTGGCCAATCTGATCTTGCTGCTTGCCAGCCTCAGACCCCAGAGTGGCTCCCCACTGCTCTCAAGATGGAGCATATCCTCTCTGCCAAGGCTTTGAGGGCCCTTTGTGCCCTGCTCATCGCCTGCCTGTCCACCTTCGTCTTGCGCCATGCTTCTCCTGATCCACGCGCACCAGGCTTCTTCCAGGAGCTCAGACCACCACGCTCGCTCCTGCAGTCCCCTTGCCCCTCCGCCTCAAACACTGCCCCCTGCATCACCTGCCCAGGAGACTTCCAGTCCTCGCCTCTGGCTCGAGGTGGCTGCCACTCCCTCCAAGACGTCACTCCCCACCTCCCTAAGTTAGCAGCCTTGTTCTGCTCTTAACGGCACCTGCCACCTGATTAAAATTGTCCATGCACCTGGCTCTTACCCCAGCGGACCAGACCCTAGAGAGGCAGGGTCCCACCAGCTCCTGGCACCAACCCTAGCAGGTGGGTGGAACCATATAAAATGGCTGATTTTTGACCTACAAAAAAATAACCATTTCATAAGGGCTCAACCTAATACTCATCCTTCATAAATTTTTGTCAAAAGATGTGAACACTCTATTTCTTTTTGTTAATTAGAGTATCTTTGTGAACGAGGGCAAACTCCGTAATGGGTATAGACTTTTGAACATAAATTTCAACTGGTGGCACAATGCTCACGAAAGACCCAAACTGGATTATTTGAAGGACGATGCACAGCATCGCAAAGGAAAAGACCCCATTCCTTCTGCTGGCATGAAGTTTCACATCTGAGTGGCATTGAAGGGACGTTGGGGGTGGGGTGGCTGGGATGGTGGGAAGATTTGTTTGGACAGGACCTCAAAGAATACTCACCTGCTTTCATGGAGTCTATGCCACCAGGTGAAACATTTAGGTGACAATATTTGGCAAATTACACTCTTGTTTGCAGACTGTTTCCCCTGGTGAAAATGTGATTGGTGAATACTTTAGAAACACACTTTTTATTTCCAAGATTAAATATTCCCAATGGCCATGTTAGTCTAGGAGAGACTTGACTTCTGAAGACAAATGACTAATTGGCTGGTTTCTGTTTCCTTTCTGGCCCTATTGCATTTGCTGAGAAAGTATAGATCGACAGAAGCATCTTTTCCTTGGATTTTAGTTAGCAAGAGGCTGCCATCTATAGATCCTTGACCCAACTGCACACTGTTTTTTTTTTTTTTTTTTTTTGAAGATCTAGTTGGCTTTATTAAACAATTCATGAATCAGGCAGCATCCCATCCAACAAGCAGAGGGGAGCTCCAAGAGATTGAACAGAAAGGTTTCTAGGGAAGGGAGGTGGGGCAAGAAAGTTATTTGCAAAAGAAAATTGTTCCAGGCAAGGCTTTCCCTTAGGGGAAACAGGAGGGGGGTCTAATCAGGTAGATTCCTCCATCCTCCTTTGGGGATGGAGAGGGCCCCTGTGGTAGACTCCTTGGCACCCATCAGAGAACTTGTGACTGACCAGGAAAGACTACATTTCTGGGGGAAGTTGAAACTGCAATTAGATTAGGTATTATGCCCGGGTTTGGGGACTTGGCCTAAGTAATACCACTTTGGGGCCCGTGGGTTTTCAACACCACACTTCTTGTGATAGAAAGAGTCTTCGATACCTGCACTACCCAACATGACAGCCACTTGTGGCTACCAAGCACTTGAAATACGGCTTGTGCAAGTGAAGATGTGAACTTTACATTACCATAATGGACTGTAGTTCTAAATAAGCTGAGGCCTCCTGTTTTGTTTGGAGCAGTATCCCCAACACCTACAGCAGTGCCCAACATAAACGCATGTTCCATAGACATTCAGCATATAAACATTATTATCTAGACATTTCAGGAATACCTAAGTCCACAAACTATGCTATTTCCCATTATACCCCTACTTCTAAGCACATGGTGCCTGGCTCATAAATAAATGCTTTTTCTTTTTAATGGATGGACCTTCACTCCACACTGTTTTAAGAGGCCGGAATGGCAGGACTGTGGCTCTGATGGGCTTTTATGGGTTTCCTACCTCTCGACTCTGAGGATTACGGTGGCAGGTTTTTAATAGGCTTTCACTGTTTAAATTAAATTAAATTTGTTTTATTTTGCAGACAAGCTCAATGTGCTTATTGTAAGACTTAAGAGTCATCTAGTTTCCCGTTTTGCAAAAGAAGAAACTGAGGTTAGCCAAGATCGGAGGACTTTTGCTGCCCGAAATTCCCCAGGATGTGAGGACAGAGCTGGGACTTGCATCCAAGCTGAATGCTCATCCCGTCCCCAGCCTTCTCAATGCAGGAAAAGCAAGGTTCTTGGCGGAGGGGTGCACACCTAGCAAATTGAGTCTGGCATGAGCTCAGTGCCACGGACGCCAGGTCCCCCGCACCAGGCCCTGTGTTAATGTTTCCCATTTTAGAGTTTGCTTTCTTTATAGCATTGACTCAACTCCTTAGTCTTTTTTTTTTTTTTTTAAGATTTATTTATTTATTTGGCAGAGAGAGAGAGATAGCGAGAGAGGGAACATAAGGGGGGGGAGGGAGAAGTCTTCCTGCTGAGCAGGGAGTCCGATGTGGGGCTCCATCCCAGGCCCTCGGGATCATGACCTGAGGCAAAGGCGGACGCTTAACGACTGAGCCACCCAGGCGCCCCCTCAATTCCTTAGTCTTTTAGACAAAGTAACAATGACAATGATGATAATAAGGATTGCATAAGCAGAGTTGTGATTGGGAACAAGATTTATAATTAGGATTATTTTCATAAAATGCCTCTGTGTTTAGCAACAATATTATGGAAACAGCAGTAAGGCTATCTGCTTCTAATGAAGGGAACCGGGAAGGACGACAGGACTTTAAAAGAGCACATTATACAGAAACAAAGGGGTATGCCCCCCGTCCCCCCCCTCGGGCTGCCCTCAAGTTTAAGTCTACCGTGTTCCGGCCAAAAATGAAATGCCTGCTCCCTGCTCACTCCCAGATGCCAGGTCCGTTGACAAAGGCCCACTTGTTCCTTGGGACACGTGCCTAGATGCATTTTCAGAGGGAGGTTTGGAGGGCACCCGTCACCTGCAGGTCCCCGGAAGATGATGCACATCACGGGGCTGTGCCCCCCCCAACCCCCCCATCCATGTGCTCTGCGCGGTGGACTCCTGTTTCCTGCCCCACAGTCAGCCTGAGACGAACCCCGCTGTGGTAGGAAGGGCACTGGGCACACGAGGTTGGAAGTCCCCAGACGAGTGCTGGGATGGCCCTCGCCGCTTGTGGTCCACCCATGAGGGCAACTCCTGCCCTCGGAATCGGGAGGGGTCTGGGTGGGTGCACTGTGATGGAGACCGGAAACGGATCCACGCAGAAATCGTTGTGCCTTGGTGAGGGTAGGCACAGCCCGTGGAACCTGGCCATGCTCTCTTCCCCTCAGGGCCCTTCGTGGTGGCAAAGCTGCGGCTCTTGGCATCTGTGGTCTCCACCTTGCCCACCATAACCTCTCGGGCCAAACTCTCGGCTCTTCTCCTGCCACTGCGTGCCCTGAGCCGCCATCTGCGCACAGCGGCAACGGACCTGCCTGTCGAGGTGGCCCCGCCCCTTCCGGTTCTGCCTTTGCTGCCTTGTCCCGCGTCCAGACTCCCCCTTCTAGCCTCACACGCGTCCCTATGCTCGCCGTCCGCTGCTTGTCCTTCAGGACCCGGCGCCACCGTCGTTCCTCCGAAGCCTTCCCCAGCCACCGCTCCCAAGGAGGACTGGTTGCCTGTGTCCAGACATTCCATTCCATTCTGTAATCCTGTGACAGTGTGGGGGTCCCTTGCACAACACCGTGATCTCTTGGAGGACACGGACTGTGTCACTGTGTCTGTTCACTTCTCTGTTCCCAGGCTGGAGCTGGGAGCCTGCGGCAGGTCAGGTGCTCAGAAGCATTTTATGACTGAATGATGAATTGGGGTGGTCTTCTGAGCCCCGCCAAGGCAGGGCAGCTTGTATCTCGGGCTTCCACATCTGATAGCTTAGGGCAGGGGTGGGAAACCTTTTTCTGGGGGGTCCGATAGTAAATAGTTAAGGCTCTGTGGATCAGATGTCTCTGCTGCAGCTACTCAACCCTGACTTTGTAGTGCAAAGCCCTCCGCAGACCACATGCAAACAAAGGAACAGGGTTGTGGCTCGATAAAACTTTATTTACAAACACAGGCAGGAAGCCAGATTTAACCCACCAGCTGTAGTTTGCTGATCTCTGGCTGAGGGTTTGGAATGGAACCAGATGCTCCAGGGCAGGGGTGATGAGTGGCTTACACTGGGCTTACGCTCTCCTTTTCTTCCTTACTCTCTTCACTATAGTGAAGGTCTCAGAACTTTCTTCCAGCCTTCTAGCTAGCTTTCTGGGTATTTTCTGCATTTTTTTTTTTTTTTTTTTTTTTTTTTTTTTTTTTTTTGTCCAGATACCTGCCCCAGGTAATTCTAAGGAGGACCTGACCCCACCAGAGCAGGAGGAAATAGGCTCCAGTCATCTGGGTCTCTCCCACACACCTGCTAGGTAAGGTTCCTCTCCCCCTCCCCCAAGCCCAGTCCCGAGTCCCTTCCTGTTTCTTCCATGCAGAACAATGGCGACCCCAGCATTGCCCTCTTGCTGCCACCTAAGCCCGCATCACAAACCATCACAAGCTGAAAAACCACAACAGCACTGTTTTTTTCCATGGGCAGAGCTCAGCTCTTCTCTTCTCTACTTGGCAAAAGCTGGGTTGCTGGAAGCCTGGGACTGGAGTTCTGTGGAGGCTTGTAGACTCACCATCTGCTACCCAGGCCAGGAGGACTCAGTCCCCAGGAGGATAAGCAGCTGGGGCTCCATGGCTCGCTCGCTCTCTCTATCTCTAATGGCACCTCCACGCCATCTCTCCAGCATGGTGACTTCTGGGTCACCACATTTCTTAATATCAGCCCAGGGATCCCAAGGTGCCTGTCCCAGAAGAGCCTAAAAGAAGCCATGTCACCTTGTGTGACCTAGCCTCAGAAGTCCTGCAAGATTACTTCTGGCACATTCTGTTCCTTGAGGTAGTCCCAAAGTTCCACCCAGGTTGAAGGGAGGTGAAATGGGAAAGGATAATGCTCTGTGAGAGCATGCAGGACCATTTTTAGGAAATAGAATCCCCACCCTTCCGCTTTGTGTGTCCTGCTGTGTGCCAGGCACTGCACTTGTCACTTGGCTATCTACGTTCTTTGTACAGACGTGTTATCAGTGCCTGTGGATCTGTGATATCTTACGAAGTTCTTTCTTCATTCCCCTGAGTCCTTATTACCCGCATGCAAACTTTGTTTTGAGTGTTTCCAGTTCTTTAGGCAGCTCTCTGGGGTTTGGCAGGGAAACCAGCACGTGCATCCCTGTAGAGGGTGAAGGACACAAGTCTCGGGGGTCTGGGCTCCCTTCCGGGGCGGGCTGAGCTGTCCAAGGTACAAGGCAGCAACAGCGTTGTGGGGGCAGGACACGTCTGCTGTCAAGTCACTGTGCCAGTGCCAAGCTGGTAATCGTGCCTGGGGCGCACACGATCTCCGTCCCCCTGTGGTTCTAGGTGCCCAGTGTTGGTCTCAGGAGGTCACTGTCCACAGGGACATCTGGGAGCCGGCTGAGCGGACATCAGTGGAAGAGCAACCTCACCACTCACTCTGCTCCTTTCTCCAACGGGAGTTGGTCAGAGCAGGAGGACACACTGTCCTGTTGTGAGAGGGGCTCTGCCCACGTGGGACCCTCCATGTGGGGCAGGCTGGGGTCTGCGGATATGAGTTCGCCACAGCTCATATTCAGGGCTCCTAAAGGGACGGAGGCCAGCTTCAGTTTCCATCTAATTTTTGGTATTTTTGTACTTCCTAAGAGCTTTTATTCCTGTCTTCTTTCTTAATTATTATGGCTTTGATGAGCAGAGACCCTTCAGGCCAGCAAGATTCAGGGGAATTCCTAGTTTTTCAAAAACAGGAACAATTTTATAGGCTTCAGAGACACCTCGAAGACCACTTGCCGAGCCCCCTTGGTTTTACAAATGGAGAAACTGAAGGTCAGAGAAGGGAAGTGACTTACCCAAGGTCACACAGGGTGCTGGGCCAGGGTTTTGCCCGTGGTGCCTGCATCTCTCATGTGGTCTCTGTCTGGAGGGTGCATTGCTCCCGACTTCTGAGTCAGTGTTTACCTCTTGGCCCTGCTGTGGGTTAGTGCTCTGCAGCTCCAAACGTTTTCCAGAGTATTCCAGCACTTTCTGGGCCACCAAGGACAATGGTGGCAATTCCACATACTGGCCTGTGAATTCCCTTTGCTGTTCTGTCAGATTGCTCTCTGTCTGCTGCGGTGCCACCTGGAGACAGTGTGCGTGGCCGAAGCAGTGGTTTCACCTGTGCACATGGGGGCCACATTGTGGGCTCCTGGATGCTGCCACAGCCCTGCCTCAGCACCTGCAACCTGGCAGCTGTGAAGTTCAATGACCAACGGACTGCAGGAGGGAGGCCTCCTCCGAGGCTGCCTCGTCCCCTCCTCGTCTCTTCCTGCACTGTTATTTGGCTCTGGCTGGCAGGCATTCCCCTGGATGGGCTGATTGTGGCAGCAAGCCTGTCCCTCTCCCCTACCCTAAGCGGGGTCCAGGACATCCTGAGTTTCGGTGGAAAGCACAGGCTGTGATTTACCCGCCACTGGCCCTGGCCGCACGGTCTCCTTCCCAGGTCATTCGGTTTGGTGGTGGCGACATGAGAACACACTGTGTTCTGCCCTTTACATATGGCAGCTTCTTAAATCCTTGGACCCTGAAATCTCTGGGAAATTCCTGGCATCCCCTCTATTTCCCACCACCCCAACATCTCACGAAGCCTAGTCTTCTTATTAACTAACTCGGTCTGCATTAGAATTGCAGGGGCTCCTTTTTTTGAAATGCAGAGTCCTGCCCCCCCCCCCCCCCCCGGGAATTGTCCGCTTCAGATTCTGGGGACAAAGCCCAGGAAATATGCACTTTAACAAGCTCCTCGGGCACTGTGTAAGCAACTGGTGTTTGAGACTCCGCACTCGAGGAAGGCTGGAGAAGTTATTTTGTCTACAGCTGAGCACCTCGCTCAGAGCCTGGCACTGACCAGGTGCTAATAAACTGTTCTTTGGACAAGTGAATGGTGCCCTATCCCTGAACTTGACCCTGATCTCTTTGTTTTGGGACTGGCCTCCCATCCCATCCTCCAGGCCGCTCACCTGCTGCTTTCACACCTAGCGCAAATGTGACAGGTAATGTTCTCTCCTGCTCACAAATATTATCATGTTAATGCTGCTCCAGGTATGGTCGAGTTCAGGGATATGTAATACATAATCTCAGGTTAAAGAGGTTAATCATCTTTAAAATTATTTTGTGTGTGTTGCCTGTGTTAAGTGTTTAAGGGGTTCAACAGAAGGACATCCTATTAAATTTGAAACTGTAAAATTATGGGAGGACTTAGTTGTCCCTAGCCAACGTATAATGCACAAATGCTTTATTTTCACAGTGTCACTTGATGGACACATAACACATGTAATTTGGCAGGAAATATGTTTTTAGAAGAGCTCGCTGTGCTGAGGGAAGCACAGGCCGAGGAGGGGGCAGGCTGGCCCTGCCCTGTCACCAGGCACACGTCAATGGTCTCGGGAGGAGCAGTGTGTAGGGTCGGCATGCACGCCCAGCGATGTGTTCTTGAAAGGCTTGTAGTCACAAAGATGTGGATAATTTATACGATGTTTAACTATCTTTTAAATAGCCAGTTTTTCTTGTACAGTGGCTGGGCTTCCATAAAACAGACAAGGCCTGCCCATTTGGCTCAGTTTTAGAGGGGCTGGTGCTGTAAAGTTAATGCAGTGAGAAATCTATGGTGCTCTGGCATTAAACCCAACACGGGACATAAAGAATTGGGGCTGCTCTAAGCCATGGCAGCAGGTAAAGAGATTAAGCAATCTTTGCAGATGAGAATCATCCTGAGTGGGTGGGAAAGGGCCTCCCTGCACTGAGAAACTGGGAACTAGGAGAGAGATGGGTGGGCTCTGTGCCCTAACCATCTGTGCGGTAAGGTCTCTGAAAAGCCAGCCGTTGTATTTAACCATTGCTGGACCCCCCAAATCAGGGAAGTACTGAGAGAGAGAGAGAGAGAGAGAGAGAGAGATGGAAAGTACTCACATGATAGTTTAGTTCATTTATTTATCCTTTGTGTGTTTGTTCTCATGCCTGACTTGGCTTCTGGGAGAACAGGGTACGGGTCCTCCCTGGTGACAGCAAGGCATCAGAGCACAAAGAAGAGAAAGTATCTCAGGCCGCTGGGCATTGCAGCTCAAGGTTCCTGACCAGGCTTCCAGGCCAGGCGGGCAGGGCGATGTGGGTGCTGCCGAGGAGATTTGGGCCCCGGCCCCCAGACATCATGCTCAGTGCTCCCCCCACCGCCCGACCACTTTTTGCCAGGGGACTTAGACAAGGAGATTTATTTGATCAAGGCACCTTCTCTCCCCAACCTGAGAGGCTGAGTCAGAGACCTCCAGATCCACAGGTATCACCTTCCCAGGTAGCTGTCATTGAATGCGTCTGCTCTGCTTAAGGGCGATTGACTTGGCCAGAAGCACGTGTGGGGACACAGCAGCTCCGTATCGGGGCAGGTCAAGGACCTGAGGCTACTGAGTGACTGAACACAGTGGAAAGACCAGTCCTGAAGGGGGCAGTGAGGGGCTGAGCTGCTGAGGAAGGGGCTGGGGCCTCTGGAAGCCTCTGGAAAGTCTGCAGAGAGGCCCTGGTGTGGTACCTCCAGAGCTTTCAAGGCCCCTCACCCTGGCCTCTGACAAAAGTACCTGATAGTTTTTTTGTGCTCATCCGGGACAACTGGATTTCCTCCCGTGGTGAAAAGCCCAGAGGAAAGAGGAGACTGGAGGGAGGTGTGCAGGGAGGGTTGGGCTGGGGGAACAGAGAGGGAAGGCAGGGTGCAGAGTGGACAATGAGAGCTGAGCAGGGAGCAGCAGGATGGGCAGGAAAAAGTCAAGGCCACGATCCCAGATTTCAGAGGCTGTGACCCTCCCAAGGGCCCCAGAAAGGGTGGGAATAAAGGGCAAGCAGGGCAAGCGTGGCCCTCCCCTGGAACTCAGTGGCAGCCCTCTGAAAGCACTCCCCACAGCTGGCCCGGCCTCCCCATGCTGAGGCAGGGGTCTATGTCAGACCCAGCTCCCTGTCCCGAGGGCCCCCCGGCACCCGCAGACAGGAGATGAACAACTGGAAGCATGTGCTTAGGGCTGTGATTCTCCACATGCTTCGTCCACCTGCTAACTGGCCCCTGAAATGCTGCCTCTTCCAGGAAGCCTGCTGGCCACCAGAATACAGCTCACAATGAGTCTCCCTGGTGCTTCTGACCCTGGCCTCCATTCTAAGGGGACAAATGCAGCTGCCTTGAGATTGCCACCCCTTTTCCAGTCAAGGTGTGGGCTTCACACAGCTCCCTGTCGTCGGCCATCGCCCGGGGCCACCTGTCTTGTCTCATGGGAACAGGTGGGGCTCCTACAAGGGCAGGCAAGGTCTCCATGAGCAGCTTTGCCCTGTGAGCGCTGTAGGCCAGGTGCTGGGGCTGCACGATGCTGTGCTGGACCAAAGATGGTGGCAGGGTATTTGGGTCGCCAGGGCGATCCTCAGATCCCATAGGGACCAGGCTCCTGCTGCCCAAGGGCTGAACTCAGAACCCTTCCGAGGCCTGAATCTTCACCCTGGAAAGGGAAGAAAGCAGTGTTCTGCACAAAGATCAACCCGTCTCAGGATGTCACCGCGCACGGGGGCCCTTTCTTCCTTACAGAACCCATTGGCCGAGAATCTACTCCGTAAATCCCGAATTCTAACCTGCAACCCACAGATTCCAGGGAGGCTGGGGGTTAACTTTGGGACTCTGAGAACCCGCTGCACCAGGGAGCGTCTGCCGAAGGGATCAGTCAGGAATTCATAAAGTATTTATTTAGTGGCCCCCCGGCCCCCACCGCCCTTTCTTAAGGTAGAATTGATGCAAAGTTTCCAAGACAAGCCCGCGATTGCGGCTGTCACCAAACAATGCCATATTTCTTTTCTTCTCTTAAATTCTAGGGATCATTCCCTGTAAGAGGGCAATTTGTCTGTCAGGCAGGCAAAACAGGGGCTGCTCCCTGCCCTCATTAAACTGACAGCACGGTTATTAGCCGAAAACGAAGCCCGCCCGCCATGAAGCTAGCCACTGTTTTATGGCGAGCACCAGGGAGATATTTTCAGTAATTAATTTGATAAATATATTAATTATGAATTGAGTTGACAGTACAATCAGATTGTCAGCCTTCCAGACAGCCTCTTGTGATAAAGCTCTGTGATGAAGTGGTTGGATTTCAGACCTGTCATCCTGCAGGGCAGTCCCTTATCACCGTCTGCCCATTCACTATAATTTCCTGCGCGTTGTAATTAAATGGTAGCTTTCTGATTGGAAGTGACTCCTCAAACTTAATCTCTCTTTCTTTTCCAGCCCGGTGGGGGAGGGGTACAAAAAAGCCCTTTGTTTCAGGGGATTTTTAATGTTAAGAAGCGGTTTTCTTTCCCCCTCTCCTTTCAATGCACCTATCTGGTCCCACGGGGCCCCTGGAGTGGGGGAGAGAAGGGGGAGCCTGGTCGGGGGTGTCTGGCGACAGAGGAGCCATGGAGGGCTGGGGGTGCTTACATGTCCTTTGGGCAGGTGACTGCTCCTCTGTGGGCCTGTTTCTTCAGCCAGAGGAAGAAGGGATTGGTCAAAATGGTTCCGTGGGCATCCCCGGGCCTGAAATTCTGGGTTCCTGGGGACTGAGCAACTTTGCAGGCTCCCCTGCCCTCCAGAGTCCTGGAAAGGGGAGAGGGGGGAGGGAAGGAGAAGCGAGCCAAGTGTCAGCTGTATTTCTGCAGGACAGGTCATTCAGGGAGTCCCTTGCCAGCATTTTTTTTTCCCCTTCTGATGAAATTAATTATGAACACTGCCCGGGGTCATTTGACTCCGGAGATACATGTCAAGATAAAATATTTCAGAAACACTTATATTTAATAATTTAATATGGTGGTTCGCATTTGGGTGCAACAAAGGGAATTATTGGTAATTGCACATTTTAAAGAGGCAGGAGGAAGCCCAGCAAAGTGGGGAGACCACAGGACAAAATGGGGAAGGTCACCAGAGGTTTTTGTTTTGGGAGGAGGATCCGTGTCATTTGGGTATCTTGTATGGAAGTCAACTCCTGAAATCTTTTGAGGGAGTAGCGTCCAGGGCCCCAGGTGGCACCAGTGGGACAGAGAAAGAGAGAAAGAGAGAGAGAGGACAGTGGACCAATGGGTAGTCGTCCTCAGCCTTGGAGTCAGAAAGCCTGTCGTCTGGGACTCAGAGACACAGGGGTTGTCCCATGTCACACAGCTAAGGAGCGAGAACCCCCAGAAGCTTGGTCTCCTAGGCCAGTGCTCCCAGATCACGGGGCTCCGAGGAAAGAAGAGCAGTTCTGCGTGAGGAAAGCCGAAATTCCAAATCCAGCTGCCACTTGCCCGTCATGCCTCAGTTTCTTTATTTGCAACACGGGCTAGTAAACTACCCGCCTCAGACCTGACGTGAAGATGAAATGAAGCAATGCGTTGCGGAGCAGCCAAACCACGGTGGAAGCTAAGTGGTTATCAGCCGGAGCACAGCGGTGCTTGGTGAATATGCACGCACGCGAGCACGGCTCCATGAACAGCTGACGTTGAGGTCTTTAGCTGCTCTGCTGTCTCAGCCTTGTCAGCCACCCTTGTTCCCTTGTGACGCTATTCTCCATTCATGGCCAAGCACATGGCCAGGGCCCCCACTGCAGCATGGCACAATGGGTTAACTCCCAACAAGGACCCCAAAAAACTAACTGGTCCTGCTCCTGGACCAACTCATCTTGTGGCTTTGGCCGAATCCGCCTTCGAGGCCTATTGTTTCTGCATCTCTAAACCGTAGGCAAGCGGCGTGCCCGAGGGAGCTGTGCGGGTGGGGGCTCGTCCAGGCCGGGTGGTCTCTGATGGTCTGGGGCCTGCCCCCCTCCAGTGGGGAGAGCCGGCCAGTCCCTTCCCTGCTCTGGGCCTTTGTCCCCTCATCCTTAAAGTGAAGGTGCTGCCCTCAGCCACTGGCGGTATCATTGGAGAAGCTGCCGTGGCCTGGGGTCTACAGCTGGACCACACTTAAACTCAGCTTTCTCCAGAAACCACGCATCCTACTAGAAAATTCAGTTTTTGTCCATCACCTCGAAATCTCAGGCCTACTTTGAGCAGAGCCTAGGAGCCAGGGTCACGAGGATCAGGGCTCAGATTCCCAAGTGGAGGAGCCCCCCCTTAGGGCCCCTACCTGCTAGGTTGCACCCATGGGAGTCCCCCCAGTGCAAGACAAACCCGAAGTTACACCCTCCTTTACCTGCCGCTGGAGGCAAAGCCCCATAAGCAAGACCGAAAGTTGTAAGATGATGTAAGAAAATGACCACTCACCCTAGAAGGATTTCTGTTCGTGTTTCTTTCATGAACAAATGCCCACTTACTTTTTCCCAAAGTTCCAGATTGTGGTCCTTTTCTTGACTTTTCCAAGAAAGCATAGGTACTAGGAGCACAACCAGAGTTGAGTATTTTCCTTTGTCCGGTCATACTCGAATCTATATTTTAACACGTTCCCATTTTATTTCAAAGAGGAGACATGATTGCTCTTGAAAAAAAAGTAAGACCAAAGACAGGGTATTGTCTATTATCCTACCCTCCCCCCCCAGAAATGTTCTCATCGGAGCCAGCCGGGTGTCATTTATTAAATCCCGAATGAAGAATCATAAGCTTCTTTATTTTATACCAGAAGCGACTGGTAAGTGGACGCAAATTGATTCTGGAGAGGATGCTAAGTGATAATCCTTCCCAGGTTCCCAGTAAAGAAAATATACCTATTTGAGGGAATTTTCAACTTGGGTTTGAACTTGCTGATGCCTTTTTAGAGTCCAAGTGGAAACTATGGAGCTTTTGTGTGTCCATCAGATAGCTTTGCTTAATGCCGAGGGAGGAATGATAAATATGCAGAACGCTTTGATGTTAATACCGAAAGGGCCTCCGAAGGGGTGGGGTAGAAGGCGGTTGACACTGCAGTTTTCATCCCTCGGCAGGGATCGAACGGATGCTTGAAAATAAATGGCACCTGCGGAGAAAGTGCTCTGTCCCTGACTCTGTCATCAGAGCCCGCATTCCCCACCACCGGTTCGAGGACCCTGGGCTCAGAGATCTGCCTGGCAGGAGAAGGTGAATGCGTGCAGGGGATAAAAGGCAGTGACTCACTTTGTTTTATTCTGTTTGCCAGAGAGCCTTTCTGATGAGCCCAGGCTAATCTTACGCAGGCAGGGATATGAAAGGGAAAAGCACTCTCTAGACATGAATAGACAACTCCACTTGGCTCAGCTGCCTGCCCCATTGGGCCTCAGTTTTCCCGTCTGTAGAACGAGGGGGTTGGGCTGGATGAGGTCTGAGATGCTGTTCTTTGCCCTTGTTTAGGAAGAGGAAGCTGTCAGACTGGCCCCTGGTTGGGGATGGGCAGCGGGCAGCTCATGCAGGACAGGCGTCTGGGGAGGCATCTGTCTCGACCCCTCCACCCCAGAGCCAACCTCCCTTCTTGGCGTGGTGCGGTTGGAGAGAGGAAAGGGAGGGCATTGAGGGGTGCCGAGAGCCCTTCACAGAAGCCATGTATTGCCGGGGACCCTAGGGCTCTCTCTCATAGCCAGGGGATGCCTCTTCTGCTCTGGGAAGAGAGAATGGGTCTGGGGAGGGGCCATTGTCCTAGAAGTTAGGAGACCGCCCCCAAACCAGCCCACAGACCCTGGCTGTGTACGGGTCATACCTTTGCTACGCGATGCCCAAGGCAGAACCTCTACCCAGCCTGAACTGCCGTCCGGGCTGCAGCATGACTCTCAGGGGCGCTGGGCGCCCCCTTGCCCTCATGGACCCTTTCCCCCATAAAAAGTACTACAAATTTTGTTTCACAATTGCCTCAGAATGAAGGTGACTGTAATCCAGGCTGGATTCATTATTATATATCCATTGTTCTCAGATTCATTTCTTTCTTCTGATTTTAAGAAAAATGTTTGTGTGTGTGTGTGTGTGTGTGTGTGTGTGTGTGTGTGGACCCTTAAAAAAATGTCATGGGCCCTGTGTCTAGTGAATAAATGTCCTCCCTAAGAAGCCATCCCTTTTCAGGAGCTGAGAGCCCTTTGGATTTGCATGCCCGCTAACTAGAAACCTGTCCAGTACTGGCCAGAGGTCAGAAGAAGATGGCAGCTATGTGCTCTGCTGAGTTGTCTAGGAGGGAAGGTAGGGGCCGCCCTGGCATCGGAGTGCAGCCCAGCGCCGAGCCTGCGGCCTGGTACAGTGGGACGGTGTGTGCTTCGGGGTCAGAAAGACGTAGGCTCTTGTTTCTCCCACTGCTCTTCCCATCTGAATGACCCTTGCAACTTACTTTCTCTTGGTCCCATCAGGAAAATGGGACAATGCCTCCTGGACCACAGGTCTCCTGAGGCGTGTGGCACTGGGTAAGTGGCAGCCATTGTCGGAATGTTCTGCGTCCCGTGACCTCAGGAGCCCTATCTTCCATGAGGTCACAATGTCTGTTTGTTCCTAGAGTCCCACAAAGGCATCATGTTTGGCAGACCACATGGTCCAATTCCTTGCCTTGGGAATTATGGGCTCATAACCCCCAGCGGGGGTTGACAAGGGGGATTTTTGTTTTTCTTTCTTCAACAAGAGATTTCCCAGGCAAATCAGCTGAACTGTCTGTACGGGAACAAAAGCTCTGGGGACTTTGCTGAATTCCTTCTGTTAGCTCACTGGCAACAAACTTCTTAAAATTGGCCAATCTCAGCCCTTAAGACATGGTGCACGGTTCGGTCCTGAATCAAATCAATGAGGGGAGTTCTGAAGCCTCCTGTAATTTTGTGTGGAAACAGTGTCTTAAATTAATATTTTCTTTAGTTCAAAAGGCTGCCTGCGCCTTCGGCTGAGTACTCAGGCTGCGGGGGACCAGGAAGTGACCCTGGCCAGGGGGCCCAGCTCTGTGGGGACAAAAGCCCCACATACACATCAATAACGAGAAAATATCTCACCCGGCGGCATTAGTCCACCAAAAATGTTTTACTCCGGTTGAGCACAAAAATCAATTCTGAAGTGCAGTATATCACAGTTGTAAATTACATGTGTCCGATCCAAAAAGCGAGGGAACGGGGCAAAGGCGAAGACAAGAGAGTGCTCACCGGAAGAGGCAGCTGTGGACATGGCCCACGCTGTCGTGCCCGGGACACCGCCAACGTGTTCCTGTGGGTGACAGACTCCCGCCTGAACCCCTGCCCCAGAATGCAGGCGGGAAATGGGATGGGAGGTCAAGGCAGGGCGGAGCACAGGCCTGTGCGCGCACCACTGATTTGTTCTAGAAGAGCCCAGAGCTCACTGAGCAGCCCTCAGATGTGCTCGGCCCGCTCTGCCTTTGGCTCTGTCATGACTCTAGGTTAACACCAAGGCAAGGCATTGTCTCGGATTGCCCACTATCCCCTTCCCTCCATGTTTCTGATTAGGGGTGCCCAGCTTTTAATGGGATTACATTTTAGGAACCGTAGATGTTGTTGAGTGGCTGCAAAGTGGCTTGCAGATGGGAGGAGATGCGCTTCCTTTTTGGAGTGGGTGGGCTTAGGAAGTCCTTGACAAGCACCCCCAAAATGGACTTGCTTTCCCAGTAACTAGTGGGGAGCCTACGTGATGCTTTCCAAAGACCAGGTACCACTCAGCTCTGTCCTGCCCCAGGTTCTTTCCAAGGACCAGCCCCCCGCTCCCCCGGCAGCTGCCCACCTCTCCCAGCTCCCCATTCCCCCTGTAACTCCATGGGGCTTGTCACAGTCAGTGGTCGGGGCTTCTCCAGCGGCCCGTGCAGCGGCCCGTCCGCTCTGGTCAAAACGAGAAGCAGCCCGGGCTGGGAAGCAGGGCGTGTGTCTCCGCGCACGAAGTACTCTCCCGTACCTCCGTGAGATTGCCCCACAGACGCCTTCCATTCTATTCTATTCTATTCTATTCCATTCTATTCTATTCTATTCTATTATTCTATTTTCAGATTCATTCCATTTCAGTGCCAGAATGAACCTTAGAGGTTGTCCTGTCTGACCCATTCTTTGTAGAGATGGGGAAACTGAGGTCCCCAGCAGGCAGTGACTGCTCAGGTCATAGGTTGAGGGAGGAGGTCTGGGATTAGGGCAGCTGGTGTCCTCCCCAGGGCTGTCCTGCCTGCCCAGGGCAAAGGTAGGGATTCTGGGAAGCGCTTCCCATGCAGGGAGGTGGGGCATAGCACCCACTACCACCTACACCCCATCCTTTCCTCTTTTTCAGCTGGAGGGGGTCTTCTTCTCCAAGGGAGCAGCGACATCCCTCAGCTCTTTCTCCTGAGTGAACACTGCTCTGTTCTGTATGAACCATGATATGAACTGGAGCCCACTGAGTGATAGGATGTCTCCAGGGCTTGGGAAAACATCTCTTAGACTAAGCTTCAACCCCAAATACTGACCAGATACTGGCTGGGTGGTGTCTCTGCCTCATTTGGGAGGAAAGGAAGCCAGGGAACAGGTGACCCACCACCTACCTCTGCTGACAGTGAAGCCACACAGTCTCTCAGCCTGGCCAAGCTCAGAACCACCTGTGTGGCCTTGACATCGTGAGATGGATGTGAGCCCCTTTGAGGGGGTTCCTGCTGAACCACGGGCTTTACTGCCTGCCTTTCCTCTCTGAATAGGGTCACCCTCTACCCCACAGGTCCCCCGAAGTCCCCAGACCTGCCCGGGGTGGCCTTGCATGGGCAGGTACAAAGAGTTCCCTGCCGCCATTCCCTGAGTCTTCTGTGAGGCCAGGTCTATGCTGGACCCTGAGGCTCTGCAGAGAGCAATACCCAGCCTTATCCTCGAGGGACTAGAGTTTCACAGAGGGGGCAAACAAGACGGGGTCTCCAAGTTCACAACTCTTCCACATGGGCATTATTTTCTCCCCATTTTAATTCATCTACTTCTTCAGCCAATATTTATTAGGTAGCAATGTATGAGGGATGATGGGTGAGGTCCCAGGGACGGAGCGGTGGATATTACCCTAACTCAACTGCCTTCATGGAGCCCACAATCTGCTCCCACCCGACCCTCCATGCTTTGTACTCAAACCACACTGAATGAGTACCCCTGAGCCTGGCAAACCTTCTCAAGGGCTGCCTCCCTGCCTGGACCACCTTCCTTCTCCCCCACCAACCTTCTTCACCTGGGAAACTCCAAACTGCCCTTCTGAGGTCAGATCAAAAGTCGCTTCCTGCCTGCCACTCTGGATGCCCTGGGGGAGGAGGGCCCTCAGGCCATGCACACGACCAAGCTCACCAGGAGGTTCTACAATTCTTTCCTTAGAAGCCACCTCCCCTACAAGGCTGTGATGGAAGGGGCGCTGTGTCTTGAGCCATCTTTCTACTCCCTATCCCTAGCTTGGAGCCTTGCATTTAGTAGTCCTTTTATCCACATTACCGTTGGATTGAATATCTACTGCACACCAAGCACTCCTAAGCCCCACCTTCCCTGCTCCAGTATGAGACTACATTCAGGCCATGTGTACATGAGACAGTGATCCGTTTTTTAGAAATGTGTGTTTGCACTGGGGGTGGACAGTGAAGAATAGGGAGTTAAGGAAAAAAGAGAACCCAGAGCCTGGTTCCCCACTGGGGTCACTTTCTCCAGGACCTTTCTCATCTTGAAGGCCTCAATTCCATGGGTATGAAAGGTGTTAAGGGCCTATTGTACTCTGGGCCACCTGCAGAGCTGAAGCAGCTGGCAGCTCTCTGCTGCCTGTTAGGAATTCAGAACCACACTAAATGAGCACCATCTCCACCTCCATGTGGTCCTCCTGTCTGCTAGAACCCCCTCCAACCAGGTCATTGATGGTGCTCAGACCTAGAAGAGTTTGAAACTCTTAATTGATTAAATGAAGGAACGGTTGATTAAGGAATAAAATCTAAGCTGAAACAGTTGACAAAGTGAAATTATGACTCTGGCATGCAGTCATACAGGAAGATTAATGCTTTAACATCCGTGGAGCCCCCAGCATTTCAGAAGTGGGTCAAGCCACCCAAGCTCTCATTTCAAGGCTGTTGGATCTGAAGTCCAGGGAGATCCAGACACTCCCCCAAAACACACAAAAGCAAGTTTATTTGTTCATTTATTCAACTAAGATGTATTGAGGGTCTACTATGACCACCCACTCTTCTACGTCCGTGGGATACATCTGTGAATAAAATGGACAAATATCCATGCAGTTTGGAGAAAGAGACCATAAGCAATAATAAGTTGGTAAATTATATGGTGTGTTAGAAGGTGAAAAACGGAATGAAGAAAAAATAGGCAAGTAAGAGGACTGGGAATGCGTGTGTGGGGGGTATATTGTGGGTGTGGGTTTGGGTGGAATTAAATTGTGTGACTTAAACAGGGTGGGTACGGTAGACCACATTGCACAAGTGAGACTGGCATAAGGACTTTCAAAGGAGGAGAGGGAGTTTGTTTCTAGTAACGTTGCAGGTTTGTCGTGAGTATTAAGTGAGTGTGTACTTGGCATGCCCTAAGGGCTCTGCAAACGGTAGCTGCTCTGGAAATTATCGCTGTCACCATCGTCATCGTAATCTTCATCATAATCCCTTTGAAATTTTATGCTTCCACCTGTAAGGATTTCTTTCCTCCTCTTATTTCATTTTTCCCTTGGAATGACTAGGTGGGATAAGCGTTGGAAGCGATGAGCTCGCAGTTGCCATTTCTGCACGTTCTACGTCTCAGGAAGACCTTCATGGGATTTCCCATCCAGAGCGGTTTCTGCTGCTCCAGGATGAAGGAAATTGTCAGGAACCGTTCCTTGTGAAGGTGTGGGTGGGGGTTCCAAGATTTCATCCTACTTGCAAGTTGACAACTTAGTCTTCTGCAGTTTCACGGATGCTGGCAGGAGACACAAGACTCCTGGGCCCGAAACCAAGGAGAGTTTATTACTTAGAGCAACAGCAGAAGCTAGAGTATCAGGATTCGCACCAGTTCTGTAAGACCCAGTTCCTACAGGGCAATGTGATGTGGGCCAGGTGATGCCCTGCACGGGTAATGAGTTGCATTACGCGAGAGGGGCACGAAGCTTAGGGAACCTGGAGCTTTTATAATGGGCAATAAGCCTACTTAAACTTGGCCCAAAGGCAGACATGATCTAATACACTTGTCAGTTAACAAATCTGCCCTTTGCTCTAGAGGGAGACCCTACCTATCTCCCAAGGCCGTTTGCCATGCAGATGTCCTTGGTAAGACTGTCTGGGACAAAGGCGGTCAGGGCTTCCATCATCAAGACATGCAGAAACACAAGAGACCCAGGGAGAGTTGTCTCCCACTAGGCTTAAGGAATTAGCTGGTGAGATACATGTAACAGAGTCCCTGGTGGAGTTTAGTGTTTGTCTCTTGGCAACTCCAGGATGAGTGAGAATCCAGGCTCGTTACTTAGAGGCTTCTGTGCTTCTGCCATGTGAGGGAGGTAGTGTAGAGCCTGGCTCTGGGTGTAATCCTGGCTTTGCATCCAAGCTCTGCCACTTTTCTAGTGGTGTGACTTTGGGCAGTTTGCCTATTCTGCCTCTATCCTTAAAATAGGAATAACAATGGGACCTGCTTCAGAGGACTATCGGGAGGACCACATGATGGGATGTTCCAACAGGGCTTAGCTCACTGCCTGGCACGTGACAACAGCTCAGCTAATGATAAAGCTGGCAAAGATGATCGTTTTCCATAAGGGGAAGCATGGGTCATAGGAAACCAGCTGGAGATGGGGGGTCCAGCCAGGTAGTAAACTGTGACCTGATCCTCTGATGCCAGAGGTAGGGGAGAGAGAAATTGTTTATGCTTGTCTGTAGTGATTGCTTTGGGCCTTTAGGATTAAGTTCTGTTTCACAATTTAATGTCCTACCACTTGTTGATGCATGTCTTCAGAAACTGTGTCATGCTCAAAGCCTGAACAAGCGTGCTTATTCCTAGAAGTCTCTTTTATCATCTCGAAGTTGAATCCAGGGTTTTCAATTGTCCTTAGATACCACACTGATCTGTGTGCTACTGAAGATATGCCTGCAGATCCCTGAGCACGCACAGATTTTCATAAAGTGTATATGCCCCCTGAGGGGATGGGATTTTGTTTGGGTGAAGAGTCAATCAACTTTATATACTATCCTGCACGCCTGTTGTGCGCCGGGCAAGGCAATGGGCAGAGTAGTTGACCCAACGGTGTGACTGGCACAGGCCCTCCTGCAGGGAGCCCGTAAGCACACAGGACGCCTAATTCATACAGAATGCAGAGCTGAAATACTACAAAAGGGTATAACTGAAGAGATTTGGAGGGTGAGAGGGAGAGAAAGAGAGTGAGAATGTCAGCAAAGAAATCATGGACAGCCTTGGGCAGGGCTGTGAAGAACATGGTGTCTTAGAGGAAGCCAAGTCTCGGGGTGGGCCTGGATTCAAATCCCTGCCCTGCTTCTGTGACCTTGGTCAGATGATCTAGGCTTCAGCTTCTCCGCAGCTTTTTCCCCACTTGTAAAGAGAGGATGTTAAAACCTACCTTGTGGGACCTCGCGAGGGTGATTGAAATGGTTTATGGGCTTGACAGACAGTGGGTTCAATAAATGGCATTTTTCGAACTTGTGGGCAGGAGCCTTAGGCCAGTTCCTGGAAGCAGAGGGAACTTTGCCGGGAGTGCCTTTGGGAACAGCAGCTCCTGGGAGGTACGGAAGGCTGTAGGATGGGCAATGGGGACCATGCCCGAGGAGGGGCATAACCACAGGCCAATCCCTTGGCAGAGGGCGAGTCCGGGAGAGGGCCTGGGCAATGAGCGGTCAGCAGCCAACATTGCTAGCTGCTGGAGAAGCGAGTGCCTTGGCCATGAAGGAGGATCTCGGTGGCACGCCAGTGTCCGCTGGAGCATGGGAGACCAGCCGTTCCGGCTGGACCCAGTGGAGGCAAAGCCATTCCTCTCGGTGTTTGACCCCTTCCTCTGAGGCCTGAGCCAGAAAGAAATTCAGAGGACGCCTCATGGGCTAGAAACAGGAAGCTTTGCTCTGCTTCTGAGTAGCCAGCTCTGGGCTGGCCCTGGCCTCACTCTGCATTCACCCTGAGCACCTTCCCGCTCATGGCGCTCCTGGAGAGCCAGCCCCCTTTCCCCTGGCCTCGCTTTCTTCTTACTTGTGAACTTTCTATTTTCTTGAGACAATTAAGCATAGCGGAGTATCAAATAGCCAAGTGCTACTTCTCAAAGAGAACTAGAGCATCTCTAGAAAGCCCTAGAAATCGCATTAGCTCAACCAGAGACCCCATTTGCAGGGCCAGAATGGGTGGGGGTTATTGGCCTCACCTCAGTGGTCAGAGCAGAGGGTGGGGCACTGACCTGTGTCGAAAGCCCACCTGGGCTCTTCCAGGCCCGGACTCCACTGGCTTCCTGGCTTACAGCTTCCACAATTCCCCCGCTCCATCTCAGGACAACGGGCATCGTGCCCCGTTTCTCCCTCTGCCACCGACATATCGAGATTTGAACTCTTCTCCTGTTTACCTGCTTAGAGACTCAGGCATTCTGGGCTTCAGGCAAGACTGCCCACGCACCACCCTTCGAGGATCTTTATTTGCATGCAGCATAAAGAGAAGTCCGCTAACTTATTTAATAATTAAGCAAAGGCTCCAACTCCTCTGAGAGACACTCCGCGGCTTCTGGCCCCTCGCAAGGCAGCGGAACCAAGGAGGACTTTTTATAAGTGAAAATGAATCCATTGTTAGCTCTGATTTTATTGGGGGGTCAAAGCTTGCGGTACTTGGGGTTCACACTCAGCCTGACCTAGGATGTTTTGCACGATTTCTCCTTCCCAGTGCCTCTGGATTAATACTTAGCAATTTTATGGAGGTAGCAACTGTCAACTAAGGACAGTTCTCAAATAGGGAAGTAATACGGGCATTTATCCAAGAAGAGCTAAACACTCCTGACAACAACTTTCTGTCATTCTTTCCTGAAATTCTTTTGAGAATTAATAATAGCTTCAAAATCAAGAAATTCATCCATTACAACCCCCCCATTCTCTGATACAGATCCCCTGATTGTGATTCTAAATGCAGACAGGCATTGCTCCCCCTTCTTTTCCCATTCCAGCACCCCATTCATCATTGATTAATGCAATTTGCAGCTGAACCTTTGGGCTCTTCAAAAAGTGCTCGGAATGCATATGCATATTTAGCTTCAAGTTTGCTCCTTGTGGGGTTCTTTTAATAAGAAATATCAGAAAGAACTTAGATGCCCAGTAACAGGGAATCCATTGAATAAATTGTGGCAGAGATATTCATTAGACGATTATGCAGTCACGAAAGGGATATTGCAGAAGTATATTCCAGGGCATGAAAATGTTTACAGGGCAAGCTACAAAATAGCGTGTAGAGTGTGATCCATTTTTGTGAATACGGGTGTGCCTGCATGCAGCTGAACACGTGCATGCACATGAACTGGCCTGGAGGGAGGTCAGCGCATCACAGGTGTTTTCCCTCAACGGCGAGATTACTGGTGATTCTGTTTTCTTTTGTTTTGCTCATCTCTTTCTCATTTTCTTGTACTACACATATATTTCTTGTGGAATCAGGAAATCAAAAGTTATAAAAAGGGGTGCAGAGGAAAGGGCGTTCTCCTTCCTGTTGAAATGTGGGCTCTCGGCCCAAGGAGCAACCAGTTTGTGTCCCCAAAGCCCCAGTTCTCACCCTCACTAGCCTGCCTCGCTTTAGGTCCACAACCTGCACCGTGGGGAGGCTAAGCCTATTTGTGATGGATGGGGGAGGTGCTGTGGTGGAGGGCAAAGGAAGTATTTAGTCTGACCTGTTTTTACCTTCTACAATGAAATCCGAAAGCGGTGTCACGCCCTCTCGGAAACTCCACTTGCTTTGATCCCCAACCCTGGGACTCTTCAGGACAATTCTGCGATTCTCAACAATCGGGACGTGTCTCCAAGGACCTTGCCCCACAGGCAATGTTGCTGTATCCTCTGCCCACGGTCCTGGGGGACCTGAATGCTGGGGACGGGACAGGTGCCTGCCCACGACTCGAGTCCCCTGCTGGGTTCCCCGGCTCTCTGACGGTCACAAGGACCTAGGTGCCGAGCCCCGAGCGGGCAGGTGTCCTCTGCAAGGTGGACAGGTGCCTCCTGCGTCAGGGCACCGAGCGGGGCGGGCGCCAGCAGTGGTCGTGGAGGCGATGACACTGCTCGTTATCTGCAGATCTTGCTGTGGCTACGGTCGCGTGGTTTGCAATTAGACGAGAGGTCCGGGGGCCTGGGAGATCATTTCCTTCAGCAGGTTATCATTTGGGCAAAATCAGGGACTTGTCAGGCTCAGCTCACTGGCTCTGCCTGTTCTCTCTGCCCCCGCCCGCTCCTGCCCGGACAGCCCTGGTACCTTTGTGCCGCAGCAACGCTGGTTGCCTGCTCCCCCGGTGGACCCCAGGTGTTGGTGTTCTCTGAGCAAACTGTGCTGTCCGGGGGTCCTTTCCGGGAGAAATTTCCCCAACTACCGCCTTCTCCACCCCACTAATCCAGGACCCCTTGCCTCCTCCTCTTGTGGCATACCAGTTAGTGATTCTTCATTTATTTGTTGGATTATGCGTCACTGTTTTCCCCACTAGACTATAGGACTAGGTTTTGGGCACCCTTGTCTGCCCAGCACCTCGTTCGGAGCCCGGGACAGAGTGGGCTTCTCAACAGTGAGATGAATGAGTGTGTGCACGCATGTGTGATCCACGCATGACAGTCACCAGTGACGTTCTAGCCTTAAGATGGTTCTGCTTGGGACCAACTCCCCCGGGTGTGAGTCCACACATTCAACACATCATTACTGAGTGACCATGGGCCAGTTGCACGACTGAGATTGTTCTCTCTGTTAAATGTGGATGCAAATAATTTGGGTTTATTTTT
Organism: Eumetopias jubatus; assembly: GCF_037043125.1. Classification (NCBI taxonomy): domain Eukaryota; kingdom Metazoa; phylum Chordata; class Mammalia; order Carnivora; family Otariidae; genus Eumetopias; species Eumetopias jubatus. The sequence continues at coordinate 8,959,439 of NW_028274823.1, read as the reverse complement.
GCAATTATAGGATTGCAGGGAAGATTAAATGAGATGCTGCTTGGAAGCACTAGATGCACGCAGCATGCAGTGAATCAGTCTGCTATTATTATTTCTGTTAGTATTCTTGTCTTTATTAATCTCTCCTCTGAGCCTCTTCCAGCCAGAGCTGGAGGTCGCCCTTAGGTTATAAAACCTCTTGATGTCTATGTGGCTCTGGGCCTCTCTACCTGCCTGTGTGTCATTTGTCGTCCACGCTCAGTGTTCTTGGGTTTGGGAGGGGGCAGAGAGAACAAAATAGGCACCCGTTCACTGGATGCCACCTGGAACCTAATGTGATTCCGGGGAGGAGCTCTGTAGGGGGTATCAATGCAGGAGCAACCTTTCAGGAAGGGGACCCTGAGTATCGTAGGAAATGTGCCCGTGGGCTGCCGGCTCCTGCCTCCCACACCAGGCTCCACGGAGGGCTGACTGCTGTGGTTCAAGAAGGGATCCAGATGGGTCTGTTTCCACCTGGACATTACTGGGGGGTTGTGGCTCTGGAAGGGCAAGCAGACTTTGGAGAAATTTGATTCCGTTAGGGGGACACAAGGACCCAGAGATGGGCTTCTCTGGCTCATGAACAATCAGGAACATTGAAGAATCTCTTTCTGGCTCCTGAATTCCGGGGGGGGGGGGGGGCTCAGAGAGGGAAAGCACCCCACCATAGTCACACAGCTGCTCGGTGGCCAAGGCGGGACTTCCGAGGGGTCTGCCATTCCAAAGCTTTTCCCGAAGCCACACTACTTCTCCGATCAGTATCTCCATTCCGAGTTTACCTGGACACCGGTTTTAATGACTTACAAACATATGGTGGGAGCACTCGCACATACGACGTCTGATCGCCAGGTTTTAAATGCCAGGTCCTGGCTGAGGCCCGAGAATACAAAGAGGAACAAGGCCAGCTTCTGATCTTGGTTTAGGGAAGAAGCCCTATGTTTAAGCAAAATTGTATCTCACTTAGAGGTTCCCACAGTCCGATGTGGTAAGTATTTACCTCAATTTCATTTATTTTCTCCCTACCAAGTATTTACCGAGCACCTACTTTATGCCATCCGATCTGCTAGGAGGTTAAAGATAGAACTGTGGGCAAGAAATAAAGACTGAAGGCTGCCCTCAAGGGACTAAGAGAGGAGAGACATTAAACAAGCATGCAGATCAGCAGGTTAATCGTCACAGAAAAGGGGAAATCTGTCCTCTCATTTGCTCCCACCTCCGAGAGATCAGAGGAAGCTTCCCTTCAGAGCAGACTCTGAACTAAAGTCTGGAGACTGAGTGGGATGTAACTAGGCAAAGAGGGGAGGGAAGATCATTCCAGGGTGGGAGAATGGGCTATGTAAAGGTCCTGGGGCAGAGAGAACGCATGTGAGGTACAACGGGACAGCCAGGGAGGCAGGAGAAGAGAGGCAGAACAGACAGACAGGGGAGTTTTGTCTTTACCCCCAGAAACAGGGGCAGCTGTTGCAGGATTTTAAGCCAGGCAATGACACAATTATATTTCCAGTTCCAAAAGATTGCTGCCACGGCAGAGTGGACTCCTGATTGGAGGAAGGCAGGAGGGGAGTGGGTGGACCAGTTGGAGACCATTGCCAAGGTCCTGATGAGCAGAGATGGTAGCCTAGAGTAAGGTAGGGCAGGCCAGCTGTGAGAGGACAGTGGGTTGCAGAGATGTTGTGGGGAGCTGGCAAAGGAACTAGAATGCCAGAGACAGCGGTGGTAGTGGATGCGTATTATCCCGTGAGGGAGAGGTGAGAGGGGTCCCAGGAGGAAGTGATGGGTGGCTTTGGGTGTGGCAGAGAGGAGAGATGATGCCTGTTGGTTTGAGTGACCCGAGGCCACTAGGGACCTTGCTGAGACCTGTTTCAGATGACAAAGCCCAGGGCTCAATGCGGTTAAGGCGACTGATGCAAGTCGTAAGCTAAGAAAGCACTGAACCAAGTCTTGAACCCAGGTCTTCTGACTCCAAATCCAGTGCTCTTTCGAACATCTGCGAATGAGGATTTAGCCAGGGACCCTTCTGTGGTCTACCAGGAGCCCTAGGGTCAACCCTAGCTTGCCCACACTAATGCATACCCCAAAATCTCCATGACTTGTAACAACAGTGGTGTACTCTGCTCACATTACATGTAGGACTCTGACCCCCATGTCTGCTCCTTCAGAACCCAGGAGGAAGGGGCGGCCTCGCGTGGGACATGCCTGTTCTGGTGGCCGAGGGGACGAACGTGGCGTGCCACAGTGAGGCACGGGAAAGCACAGGCTCTGTGACACGCAAGGAGGTGAGTGTGGCTGGATGCCCTCTCGGGCCACTTGCAGAAGGCTCGAGCTGCACGGCTGAGCGGCTCCTCTCACTCGATCCATGACTTTTAGGTAAATGAGCCTGATTAGCATCGCACAAAAACCTTGTTTCATTTTTAGGTGGATTTTTAGGGACTCATTATTCTGCTGTCCTTGGGCCACGATCGTTGAGTAACACGTGTTCCTTGTACCACACTTGCTGGTGCTTGACCGTTGTTTGTGATTTCATATTGGTTTTCTTTTTTGTTTTGAAACACAAACCTGGTATTAATTTGGAGTTGGGTTGACTCCTGCCATGTTTGGGCTGAGAACGTGCTTGAACTCACACAGGGCATCCAACTGCCTGCCAGCTCTGGGTCTCTTCCCACCACATAACTGCTTGTCACATCAAGCTTTGCTAAGCCCCAGAGAGTCAGAGCAAGGCCCGTTGCTGCAGGAAAGATGGGTGTGGGAGCTTTTAGAGCCTGTCCTCCCATCTCCATAGAAGGGGACTTCTGACACCCTCCGCCATGGCAGCTCAGGGTGGAGGACAGGTGTCGGCGTCTCTGGTTTCTTCTCCTTCCCCCTCCTGGGAGCAGCAGTGGCCAGTGGTATTAATGACACCCTGACAGCCGTGGGCCATTCCCAGAGGCTCCCCATACTGAAGCATTTGGGTGGGCGCTAGCTATTTCTGCTTCCTGTTCTTTTTGTCTCTTTTGTCTGCTCGGGCACCTGGGGCATTAGAGCCTGCTAAAGGGGGCCTCTCTTCTCCAGCTTCTGCCCCTCAATCTGCTTGAAGAGGTCAGGTTTGCCGGCTTCACTGTCCTATCTAAAATGTGGGACAGGAAGTGGGTGTGCCTGCTGTATTCCTGAGTCCAGCCTGGGGAGTTCTTGGGGAGTTATCTGGTATAGTTGATAACTCAGATGTTTGGATGCCGGTTGGCCCCTTGGGTCTATCGTCTACCAGTCGGAGGAGAGGGGCAAAGCATTTGTATCCCAGACCTCCGACAGGCTGGGCAAGATACAGCTAACTCTTATTTCTCTTCTATAGTTTTGTTTGGAGAAGGGCTCTCTCTTGTGAAAAGTTTACTTTGAAAGCAAAGGCACACTGGGCATTTGAGGCATGAATTTGTCGACTCTTGGAGTAGAGAGCACTGTGGGAACAGACGGTAGACTTTCTGGCCTTTTGAAACCTAAATACCCAGTTTCCTTCCAGGCTCTTAGCTTGGGAAGTAATAAGCCACCCTTCTAGAACCTCAGAAGGATTTCCTTCAACATCTGTGGACATATTTTAATTTCTTCCTTCAGTAGGTTCAGCTTGGCCAACTGAAACAGTGTTTAGAGTATTTTAATCATGTTAATAGGAAAGGCGGCCTGCCAGGAGACCAGGAGGAATGCCTTTCTTTGTTGTGCTGCACAGAAGGAGCTTCCTCTGTCTCCCCTCTGGGTGTGTGTTGGGTGATCCACATGAATTCTTTGACTTAGTCCTCCAAGCAACTAGCTGGGCAGGTGTAACTGTCTCATCTTACACCTGAAGATACCAAGGCTCTGAGAGATTAGTGAGATAGGTGGCTCACTGGGGGGTTGGGGAAGGAAACACACACGTCTCAGAAGGTATGACCTGCCCTCGAAGAACCGACCGTACGGTAAAGAGATCCTCGACTCGAAAGGCCCTTGGCGATCAGCTGGTATAACTCATTCATTTGATAATGACGAAAGGCGAGGCCCAGGGAAGGGGAGGGTTTGCCTGAGGTGGGGTGCAGCGGCAGGTATCCACCAACAGAAGTTTCCAGCCTCCTCGCTGGTGTGGCCATGCCATGAATTCTGGCCAAGAAGACCTAGGATTTCCAGGAAGTCTGAAAAGGGAGGGGGCATGCCTCGGTTTGCTTTCTCAACCCTCCTGATTCCTGCTGCCTGCAGTGCAGAGCTCCAGAAGCCATTTGGGACCAGAAGGACTGCACCACCCTCTGGGAACCCGGGAGAGGAGAGCCAGCAGGAGCCTGAGTCCCTGCGGATTTTACTGAGCTACCCTTGACTGGGGGCCCTGGACTCCCACCTCTGGATTTACTTCATATGAGACAAACAAACTCGTTTCTGGGCTTTTCTGCTTCATGCAGTTAAACCTGCAGAGTTAACAGGGGACCTTGAATTCCTACAGGGACCTTGACTACATGTTGAGGTCTTGGGGAGCAACCCACCTTTCTTACACCAGTGAGCTTGCTTCCCTGTCCAACGTCCCTTTCTTCCTTATGCTATTTTTCTTAAATCGCGGTCTTTCTCTGAACATCACTGAAGCTTTCTCTTGCAAATGAAAATGCCAAATGAAAAGGCCTATAAAGAAGATTTAAGATGCTCAAGCAAGTAGCTTTGATCTAGAGCCCAGCCTGTCTCCCCTGTACCCTTTGTGATGGGTGACCAGCTTGCGGTGCCTCACATAACCTTCTGCAGCTCGGCTTCTATTCCTGCTCTTCCACTGTGACCTGCTTTCACTCCCTTTCCCCAGACATCACCTAGGACTCCCTTTCTGTAGGAATTATGCGGAGATAAGGCTTGGGCTGTTGATTCAGGGAAATCGCGTTGTGAAACCTAGAATCACTATATGCCTGCGTGAATCCCACAGGGATTAAAGAGTTAAAATGTCTTTTGCCAACCACATCCTGAAAAGCAACTAGAATTACAGAAGAACATCTATCAAACATGTGAAGTAGCAATGAAGGATTAATTAATTCAAAGTAATGAAGGATTCCGATCAAGAAATTTAACAACACCAGGAAAGTAAAATTTCTGTATGGCAAAAATCCAATAATACAGACCAAAAAACCCCCCCAAAACAAACCCCAAACCCAAACTATGTAAGCAAAGTAGTCCCAAAGTATGACATGAGGTAACTAGATTTAATATATTGTAAATTCCTTCAAACTGGTAAAGAATCACCATAATATTGATAATTGGCTAAAAAAAGAAACAAAACTATCCACACCCCCAATTACAGATGAGTAGCACACATTTGAAAAAGATATTTAAATTTACTTTAAAAAATCAAATAAATAAAAATTAAAACATCAGAGAAATACATTTTAACATGTCAAGTTGCACTTTATTTATTTGTTTATTTTTAAAGATTTTATTTATTTATTTGACAGAGAGAGACACAGCGAGAGAGGGAACACAAGCAGGGGGAGTGGGAGAGGGAGAAGCAGGCCTCCCGCCGAGCAGGGAGCCCGATGTGGGACTCGATTCCCAGGACCCTGGGATCATGACCCGAGCCGAAGGCAGACGCTTAATGACTGAGCCACCCAGGTGCCCTCAAGTTGCATTTTAAAATGAGAATTCTGAACTTGGCAAGGGCTCAGAGACATGGAAACTCTTATCCTGGTACAAACTGGCCCAGCTTTTTCTTTGGAGACATAATTTAGCAATATATCAAGCGTTTACATCCATTAAATCAGTAGTGCCCCCTCTGGGAATGTACCCCAAGAACGTAACATGGATGCAAAAGAAAAGCTCTATGGTCAGAGGGGTACCGCAGTGTTAGTTGTCAGAGAAAAAGGCAACTGCAAAGAGATCCAATTGCTGGCGACTACCTTAAAATTCTTTATAGAACGAGGTAGAGCCTAATTGTCAGTAAAAAATGAACAATTATTGCGTATCCAGCCCCAAAACTATCGTACAACAGTCCCCCCTTACCCGCGGTGTCTTAGGCAGCAGTCCCTTGTTATCCGCGGCTTCACTGTCCACAGTCTCAGTCACCCGAGGTCAGCCTCAGTCTGGAAGCAGATGGCGCTCCTCGAGCGTGGTCAGGTCAGGAGTAGCCTCACGCCCCATCACGACGCCTACATCATTCACGTCCCTTCATTTTATCAGCTCACATCCCCACACGAGCGCAGGACAGTAAGATATTTTGGGATAGAGACCACGTTCATATAACTTTTATCATACTGTATGTTAAAATTATTCTATTTTATCATTAGTCATTGCTGTTCATCTCTTCCTGCGCCTCATTTACAAATTAGACTTTATCAGAGGTATGTATATATAGGAAAAGGCATCTACAGAGTTTGATAATATTCACGGTTTCAGGCATCCCCTGGGGGTCTAGGAACTTATCCCCCACAGATAAGGGGGGGTTTGCTGTACCCTCTTTCTTGCAAATCCTTTGCAGAGTTTTTCTTAAAAGTCTTTATTGAGGTATAATTGACATACCAAAAACCACACGTTTAAAATGTACAATTTGAAAAGGTGTGATGTATGTGTATGCCTGTGAAACTTTCAGCACAATCAAGATACTGAGTATATTACCCAACCCCAAGAATTTACCTTGGGCTCTTTTCCAGTATCTCCCTCCCACCCCTTCCCAACCCTTCCAAACCCTCCTCATTGATCTGCTTTCTGTCACTGTAGATTCGTTTCCGTTTTCTAGAATTTAATTTGGAATCATACAGTATGAATTCTTATTTGTCTGGTCTCTGGTTTATTTGTCTAGCATAATTATTTTGAGAACCATCCATGTTGTATCATGTTAATCCTATTAATTGCTTAGTAGTATTCCATTATCTAGGTGAGCCACCATTTGTTCATCCTGTCATGTATTGATGAACATTTGGGTTGTTTCCAGTTTTGAACAATTACCAATAAAGCCACTATTAATAATCATGTTCAGCAATAGTCTCTTGCTGTCCCTTCTTTCCAAACTTCATTCATTTATTTTTTGCCTATCAGTGTGTTCACTCTCTTGATGAAGGGAGACTCACCTGCATTTTATTCCCTATTCACTCTGTACTGATTTTAGCTCTGGCTCTGTTATTAACACGATGTGTGATCCCTTGGGCAAGTTCATATCTGCTTCTAGGCCTTTCTTGTCAAATGAAGGCTTTAGCCCTGGACCAGTGGTTCTCAGTGTTCGGAGTGCATCAGAATCCTCTGCAGGAGATTTGCCCGGTTCTGCCCTTGGACTTTCTGATTCAGTTGGTCTGGGATGGGCTTGAGATATTGCATTTCTGACAAGTTTTCCTGGGGATGTTTATGCTGCTGGTGCAGAGAGCACTCTTTGCAAACCCCTGACCTAGGCCTTTGAGATAACTATGAGCTGTGTAATAATAAACTTAAGACACAGAGAATGCTTGTTTTTAATACGTGCTTTTGATAAGGGAAGCGTGAAAGGATGCATTTTGCAAGTTGGCTTTATGCAAAATTCAAACATTTCTAAAAGAAAGAAGGGAGAAACATTACCTCTTAAAAATTCTCAGGATTTACATATATAGGCAAATCCACCTAAGAATAACTCATCCTATTCAAACTGTAATGTTTACATATTTTTAAAAGCTCCGTTAGAGACATATGGCTCTTTTCAAATCTAATCAGAGTGAAGGTAATCACTTCTCTGCTGGTTCTAAATGACTCCCTCATCAGCACTATTTACATGGCAAGAAGTACTCGGTCTTGACATTGGGTTATTCTTCACAATTTATGTGGTTTGTCCTGAAATTTAACTCTTTTTGCAATTGGCTTGTACTGGGCAAGGATGCTGTCTTCTTTTAAACCAGATAATTTTTTTTTTTTTTAACCTGTGTGACACAGTGTGCCCAATAAAGAAACCGTTTCTTTTATGCCTTTAATCTCCTCCGAGGGCGAAAGTAGTATTTGCTGAAATAAAAGTACACCCCGGCAGAAATGCGATGCTAATCCTCTTAGTTTTAATGGTTTGGAAATGGTTGGAGTAAGAAGGTAAACATTGTAGTTGATTAATAGGAAGGAAGTCAATTGTCCATGTAGCCACTGCTATATGCCATACTGTACAATAGTGCTTTCTTTTTATAAAACCCCCAAACAGGGTCCTTCTCCATTTTAATGTTCTTACTTGAAAAGTGATCTACTAGCACCGCGCGGTTCTAAGTGTTTGATTCCATTACCCCAAAAAGCAAGCAGTGCACATTTCAAATCGACGTCAAACAAGTCCCACTGATAACTGGTGTCATATCAATGGCTTATCAGGTCTTTTTTATTGAAAATAGTCGGATATAATGAGGTGCTTCACATTTAAAAGTCTTAAATCTGAAAGCTCCCAGGCCTAGATGGTTTTGATACTGGCTTATTAAACTTGCACTGGGAGAGAAAGCAGGACTGGGGGAGGGGTGGGAGCAGGCAAGAGAGAGAAAACCAGAGAGGAGGCAGAGGTGGGAGCGTTTATTAGCATGATTTAACCCCGCGCTGGCCATGGAGAAAAGATTGTGTTTGCCGATAGCAGTTTCTGCTGGTGCGCCCCAGGGAGGACCCCGAGGAAGGAGACTCAGAGAGCCCGTCTAGGGTGTGTGGCCTCACAGAAATTCACCTGCCATTTTTGCAGGATCTCACGGTCTTCTCTGCATGGCGATGAGCCCAGGGTTCGGGGCCCTACAGTCATCTTCCATCCACTAAAATTGAGCGTTGGACCAAGAAGACCTTGGACCTACCTTACAACTCAGTTGTGGGAAGAACACCTTCGGGACCCAGGAAGGAGGGACCTTCAGGAAGGTTGAAACTTTACCAAGTACTAGATGCGAGAAGATGCCCTTCTCCTCTGTTACCTCCTGTAACCCCCCTCATGCTCCCGCTGGGTCAGTGTCGACACCTGTTCCCAGCTGAGGAAAGTGAGGTCCCAAAGAGGGGAAGAAATGTTTCATGGATTGACTAGATGGGTGATTCTCAAAGTATAGTTCCTGATCAGCCCAACAGCACCACCTGGGAACTTGGCCCCCACCCAGACCTACTAATTCAGGAACCGTGGGGGTGGGGCTCTCGTAGTCTGCGTAGTGAGCCCTCTGGGGGGTGTCGATGTGCACTCAGTGGGGGTGCCCATGTGCGCTCAAGTTTGCAGGTGCCCTGCTGCCTAGGGCCCAGAGTGCCAAATCCTCCTCAGGGATCTCAGCAAGTAAGAAGCAGTGCATTTAATTGAGAGGGATGGAAGAGGGGAGTGCCATGCACCCTCCAGCCCTTTGCCCCTTAACATGATGCGTTTGGGAGGTGACCAGGAAACTGAAAGGGACAAGATAGAATTTAATGTCCACCTGTCAAACGATGGTACAGCTGAGGGTCCCATCCTGCTGGGATGCCTATGAGTCCGAGTTGAGAGGTATTTGCTGCTTTATGGGAGTAGAGGAGGGGACCGAAGGCTAGTCAGGCATCATCAGTGCCTTGCTGATGGAGATGCCTTCTGATAGGGGGTCCCGGAGAAGCCACTTGCTCTAAGGGTGATTCTGAGAGCCATGGGTCCAAGGGCGCCCTGGAAATAAGTGTATCATCTAGCAAACTCCTAAGTGTAACTTCCACAATGTCGGGTGTTGCCTGGAGCAAGGTATGGGTCATAACAGTGAATCAGCGTGGAAGAGAAGGGCCCTGGAGGAGGCCTGGCTCCCACCAGGCACACAGAGGAACTCATTTCTGTTTATTTTCTTTCTTTCTTTTTTTTTTTTTAAGATTATTTATTTATTTGAGAGAGAGAAAAGAGCAGAGAGCCCAACTTGGGGCTCGATCCCAGGACCCTGAGATCACGACCTGAGTCGAAGGCAGACGCTTAACCGACTGAGCCCCCCAGGTGCCGCTCTGTTTATTTCCTTTGCTTCTGTTCCACCAACACCCCGAGTGGCCCACCTACCAGCTCTCTATCTCATTGACTCCCTCACAGGCCAGTTGAGTGCTGAGTGAGCAACTTGAGGGGAACCCCGGAGGTCGGCACCGCACTCACACCTGAAGAGAAACTTGTGTTTCTTCTGGAGTTCACATCGCCAAAGACAGAGCAAGGACAAGTGGGCAAGAGTGCAGACTCCGGGTGCCCATTCTGCCCGTCCCAGCGCTGTGACCATTGACAGGTTACAGCTTCCTCCTTGTCCCATAATCACCATGATGACCCTGCATCGCCTCGCCCACCCGGCGCAGATGTGAGGATCAGGTGGGCGAAGGTGCGGAAGGATCTCCGAGGATGCGTAAGTACAGTAGGTGTGCCTCAGAGCAGCGTGAAGAACAGAGCCCCTGAGCTGGGCCTCGAGCCACCAGCTGGACAGCAGGCTTCAGGTCGGGGGTGCCACGAGAAGACCAGAAATGCAGGCATAGCTCTAAGTAGGGTGAGCGACTTGACCTGGTTTGTCTGGAACTTTCCTGGTTTTGATGCTGAAAGTCCCAGGCAAAGCGGGATTGTTGGTCACCCTAGGTCAAAGCTCCCTCCTTCCTTTACTTGTCATGTAACCTGGCCTCTCAGAGACGTGGTTCTATCTCTGCAAAATAGTAGTGGTAATAATAATACTAACACTAATGTAAATAGCAGGCACTCGACACGCTCTGCTTGTTCCTGCCTGGGAGTCCCGCATATCTGCCGTTCCCTGCTTCCTGCGGTTCCCCAGATCCCGGCTTGCCTGGATGCGGCATCAAGCATGCTTTATGGCAATGATGTGCTTCGTGCCCGTGACCCCAAGTCAGCTGGGAGCTCCTTGAAGGCAGGGACCATATCTTGTTCAGCTTTGTTCCTCGGTGCCCAGCTTGGCGCCTGCTGCCTGGTAAGTACTCAGTAAATGTTAGTTAACATGTCAGTTACTGACCTCTCGCACCGGGAAGACAGACGGCATAAAGCTGTAACCTGGAGAATTCAGCGTTTCCAAGAACCAGCAACAATAGCTGACGCTTACTCAGTGGTATTCAGTGTCCACAATGTGTTTAGCCTTTTACTTGGTTGGTTTCATTTAACCCCTCCCTACCCTCCTGGGAGGTAAGCAAAGGTTTTTGATCGCCTCTGTTTTATGTACCAGGAGCCCCGGACTTAGGGAGGTGAAGTGGCTTGCCCAAGGGCACACAGCTGGAAAGTACAGGAATCGGGATTCACACCCAGGTGGGTTGTCTTTGCCAAACAACCTAGAATGATCGACTGCTCTCGGCAAAGTGGCCTGAAGCACTTTGTAGGCTGCTAACAGATGCCTGGAAAAGCCCCCTGGTGTCCACATTGTCTCCCCAGCTCATCTCTAGTAAAAACCTGCTAACTGAGGGCCACCGCCCTCCCCAGCTCTGCCTGGAGACCCAAGGAGACCCAGGGCCCCGTGTAGAGCTGCCACCGTGGCCTCGTTCCCGTGAGTCCCCAGTGAGCCTTCCTAATGGGCAGCCAGGCAGGCCGCCCCAACTTGAGAGCGCCAGAGACTATTTTCACCACCTAATCAATAACCCTGTTATTGACTTGGTGTTCCCAGAGGACAGGTTTATAACTTTATCGAGCACTATATGCGGGGGCAATTATAAGGATAATGGAAAATCATCGACAAATGGAGGCTTCTGCGCTGCAAATTAACATCTGCTCCAGGTAAGAGAAAAGTCATATTTTAGTTTTGGAATTTGTGAAAATGGAAATGCCCCTAAGACAAAGTGTGTGATTCATGATGGGTACCCAGCAGGGCACCACAGTCTGGGTCCTCCACCCTGGCCTTGTCATTAGCTCCCTGTGATCATGACAGTCCTTACGGGATGAGCTCGTTGGGAGTGTCTGGAGCACTGTCCACAACCACCTGCTCTCATCCTGATTACCTGGGTCCTGAAAAAACTGCCACCCAAAGTCCTCCTGTCTGGACAGTGGGCAACCCTGGAAAGATGCTTGGCCTCGTCCCCTGGAGGGCAGGCGTGGCTCAAGCCACCACTTAGTGCCACACAGCTGGGAGGTACTGGGAAGGAGGACTGGACCCAGACTAGGGGACCATGTTCTACTCTTGGTTCCATTGGCTGCGTGGCTCCAGGCAAGTTACTTCAGCTCATTGAGCCTCAACTATGTCCATCTGTAAAATGGGATTATGATACTGTCTGCCTTGGAGGATCCTTTTGAGGTTAGAGGAGCTGATACCTTTGCAACTCACAGAGTCATATTATAGACTCCTGTGTTCAGCCCCTGGCCTCCCACATGCTAGGCATCATCCTTGGCATCTAGAACAAGAGAACAAAATAAAACCCCTGCCTTTGTTAGGTCTTTCTCGCTGCAGAGAGTTGATCCAGGGGCAAGCACAGAAACGAGATTTAAGAAAGACCCCCAGGGACGCCTGGGTGGCTCAGTTAAGCGTCTGACTCTTGATTTCGGCTCAGGTCATGATCTCAGGGTTGTGAGCCCCTGCATTGGGCTCCGCGCTGGAAGTGGGGCCTGCTAAGAATCTCTCTCTCCCTCTCCTCTGCCCTTCCCCCACCCCCACTCCAGCTTGCTCTCTCTCTAAAACAAAAACAAAAACAAAAACAAAACCCAAAGTGCAGATCTACAAAACACGCTGAGCTGTTCCCAGAGTAGACAAGACAGGCCCAGGGAGCTGTTGGGTTTCTACCTCATCTTTGCTTGGCTGGGAATGGTTTCATCTACCATCCGAGGGGGGCTTCCTCTGTGCCTGGTGCTGTGCCCAGAGCTGTGGGCTCATTTGGTCCTTGGGTCCTCCCACCAGCTCTAAGAGGGGGTGATATAATGCTCCCCATTTTCAGGCGTGAGGCTCAGAGAGGAAAAGTGACCTCCGAGTGTCACACAGCTCTGGACTGGCTCACTTTTCCTTGCCAACTCTTAGACAAGAACTCGGAAGGCCCCCCAGTGCTGCAGGTGCCTTCGTCCTGTGCCAGGCAGAGCCTCAGCTGGCACCCACATGCCCGCCTCACAGCCCTCAGCCTCCTTCAGTTGCTCTGCGGGTTCACCCCCATTTGGATCCCTTCAAGTCCTCCAGGGCCCACGTGAGCCAGCTGTCCTGGCTTTGGTTAGGTCAGTGGACAAAGGCTGCTGGGTACAAAAGGAGGCTCTGGCGGTGTCACTTACCATCCCCTTGAGGGAGTGCGATCCTCATCGATGAATGACCAGAGAGAAGCAGGCTCTCCACTGGAGGAGGTGGGAGCTGGGAGACAGGGGTAGCCAGACTGCTGGCCCTTTGCACGACGCTGTGGTTAGGGCCCTGGGGGAGGCTCTGTCTGTGTGTGGAGGCAGAGATGGAGGCCCAGAGAGAGAAAAGACTCAGGGCTATTCGGTGTGACTACAGTCAGGTACCCGGAGCCCCCTTCTCCTGTCCTGGGGGCTGCGCACTCTGTCCCCGCGTCTCCTTGGCCTGCACCCAGCTCTCTGGTTCAGCCACAGTTACAGCCCCTGTGCAGCTGCGGTCCTGTGAGCTGCCCCGGTGGCATCCAGGAGCCCCAGGAAAGGCCCCCGTGGGGGAGCGGAGGCTGGTAGCACCCAGGCCCTCCCCGTGATTCCTTCATGACTGATCCCTGGAAGCCCAAGTTTTCCTAGGGCGTCCTCCTCGCCTTTTGCTGAGGCCCACAAACTGTCGGGGACAGGCTGGCCACATAGGTGGCCTCAGTTCTTCGTGCCTTTCCGTGTCCATACTTGTTGTTTGGTGACTTGGTAGTGTCTCCCACTAAAGAGGTAGAGTCGATGTCTCTACCCCTTGAATCTGGGGCTTGCTTTGGTCAAGAGCCTATGGCAGATATGACAGGACACCAGTTCTAAACCTAGTTCTAAGGGGACTGGCATGTTTCTGTTTGATCTCGCTTGCACTACTGGGGTGCCCCAGTGGCCCTAGAGAGGCCAGCCTACATCATCAACCAGCAGCCAATGACAGATTCGTGACCACACTCTGCCAACTTCAGCTAAGCCCAGTTGAGTTCACCCAATCCCCAGCCTTGATTCATGAGCTGTAAATAATAAAAGATTGTCATTTTAAGCCACTGAGTTTTGAGGCTGGTTGTTATTTAGCATCAGCTAGCCAGTAAACCCTTTTGAACTTACCTACCCCCATCTGGCACTTACTGCTGGTTCGACAGATGGAAAAATGTGGGGTCTGCTACGGACAACATTCTGAGCATTATATGACCATTGGCATCATAATCTTATCATAACCACCACATACTGAGCATCAGCAGGTCCAGGCTCGTGCTCTAGATTTTGTATATATTATATACTCTGATCTTCTCTACATACGCTGAGGCAGGGATTATTGCTCCATATTTGATACATAATGAAGCCGAGATGCAGAGATGTTAACTAATTTGCCTGAGGTTCATACACGAAGTAGCAGTATGAGGATCGGACCCGTCTGACTCATGCGGAGAGAACGTTCCAGTGAAAAGTACATGCAGCCAGCACCACGGAGCCCTGTCCCGCATCCCTCAAACTTCCTCCAGGCATTGGATCTTGGGAATTCAATCTGCGACCAGAGGGCAGGGCTTGCAATGGCCTCTATACAATTAAAACCAGAATCCCTTACGTTAAAAAGTGTGAACAAGATTTTTACTTTCTTCAGGGACAAACGCACCCCCCAGAGCTCTGATCAGAAGACCTGCCCAGTCGCTTTCCTGGGAACCCGTGTCAACTCTCTCCTTCCCCAGGGGCCTCCTGATTCAAAATCCAGGCAGGAGCCTACAGCGGTTCCCCTCGAGTGACTCGGCGTCTCCGAGAGAGGCTGTGCTTAGGTCTGGTTAACCTAATGTGCGCAATAAAAATTTGTATTAAAAAGAGAAGAAGAAAGCGGGGAACTGGCAATTGGCCATGGAAGGACATTATTTTTTATTGGAATTAGAATTCCTTTATTTAAAAAATATATAAACTCTCAATTTTCTTTCTATCACTTGGCTTAGCAGCCCGTGGCAAGTTTCCGAGGGCAATTTCAGTATTGGCGGTGAGAACAGCTCTGGACTGGCTTGCTTTTCCTAAACTGTTAGGAGGAGGGAAGGCACAGCCCCGCGGGGCGCCAGAGCGCGGGACCCCCCCAGCGAATGCCCCAAAGCCAGACTTCGGGTGGCGGGCCGTGTCCTCAAGTCTGGGCCCAAGAATCCATCCAAAGTTGCCTCTGTGTTCTCTCTGATGTGCTCAGGGTTTTCTTGTTTTTTGTTTGTTTGTTTGTTTTTGTTTTTGTTTTTGCCAAGACCTGCTGGATTTTGTTTTAACAGCTACTTTCCAGAGGTTTAGATGGAGAAGTAAAATTCTGTGCTTTGCAGAAAGGCAGCAGAAAGGATGGCTCTGCTCACCTGAGAATTCCAGTTCCCCGAGAGCCACGTGCTCATCGAGCAAGACCTGTCCACGCATCAGAAGTCTGTTCCCCGCGGTAGCTTTTCCCAGGCTGCGTGCTAGGCACTCGCTGGTCCTGCATCATCTCATCTCATTCTCACACCTGCCCCCTTGAGGCACATTCTGTTACAAGTCCCGTTTGCGGTGGCAGAAACTGAGACTTCACAATGTCACGTAACTTGCATTCAACTGACAAACATATATGGAGCACCTCACGCATCAGATGCTGTCCTGGGCGCGAGGGACACCGTGGAGAGGAAACAGACCCTGCAAACCTGTCCCGTGACCGTGGAGCCAGGAGCGGTGGCACAGCATACCAAGTCTGTGGGGCGCCAGGGCACGGGCTGCGCCCGCTGTGCTGAACCCCTGATCGAGGCCAGGTCAAGGATTTGGGATAAAAATCAGCATGGCACGCGGGCGCATTGAGAACGGGCGAAGCGCCTCTGGATTTACCCGCTGACACTTCTGCAGCTTTCCAGTTGTTTTGAACAAGATTTCAAAGGGAGTAACGCGATAGAGACAGCTTCCGACATTTGTTGAGCACCAGTCGTGGGCCAGGTAGACAGGGAGGCCTCTCGTCCTGGAGACTTTCAGCAGTTCCAGTGATAGGTAGATGCCACTGGCCATCAGCCTGTCCCCGACAGTTTGTGGGCCTCACAGACGGAAGAACTGGACTTGGGGGGGGCACGTACTCTACTTGGGGTTTGGACCACAGCAGGAGCACATAGGCTGCCTCACCCTGAGGTAGCTCACCCCCTGAGTATTTCTCCTGTGGGCAGTGCCCTGCCACCCTGGGTCTTGAATCTGGAGTATTCACCCCGGGGCTCTAACCCTCTGTTCCCCAGTGAGACTCCTGGCTGGGGAGGAAGAGGGTGATGGAGGAGAAGCATGACCAGCAAGGGGGAGGGGGAAGGCAAAGGGGGGAGGGCAATGGGGGAGCAGGAGGGGGATGGGAGGGGGAGGGTAAAAGTTCTGCTCCTTCATCACGCTCCACCCTTCCACCAATTCACACTGCCTAGCTAACACCCCATTTTCTCTTCCTCCCTGGCAAGTTACCTCCACGTTTAGTCTAAAGGTCCACCACCAAGCCGCCATTCCGTGCTGCTTGCTGCCCAACTGCTTCAGTGGCTTGTTTTGGTCCAGCTTCTGCCAATGCTCCCGGGGCTGCCTGTCCGGGGCCCGGGTCAGGGACCAAAGAGGCTTTTGCAGCAAGTCACTTGCTCTCAGTGGCTGGGTGTGTAGGGAAGTAGGGAAGGCAGGAGAGCCACAGGAAAGGGGGCCCAGGAGGAGGCAGGGGCTGGCCTCGGGTGGGGCCCCTGTATGTGAGCTGCGCCCTGCGGGCCTCGGGAGGTTTAGAAGCAGAGGAGGGAAGGGACGCAGGCCTGAGCTGGGTCCAGGTTCAAAGGCACGGCCGACAAGATTCACCCCCGAAAGGGGCTTCTTTGAGGGAGGCGGGGAAGAGAGGGAGAAGAGCGATTTTGTCTTTGTCTGAACAGATCTGCAGCCGTCGAGTCAGCAGCGCCTCTGGCTGACCCGGGAAAGCATTGAGCATGTCCGCGGGGCACACCCTCACCTAGGACAGTCCCCTGAAAACCAGCGGTCCCCAGTACGCTGGGAAGCCACCTCGGAAACAGGCCCCGGTCATGGCCCACCTTCTGCTCTGCAGCAATCGCACTTCACCTTCGCTGGGAGGCACGTGGGACACGCTGCCCGGACTCATTCTGAGCCGTTCTCCGGAGCCAGCGGGCCGACGTGGCTTCCCCAGCCTGTGGCTGCACAGGGGTCGGCCCCGCACCTGACACTCCAAAGCCAGACCACGTCTCAGGTGTCCAGACGGGATCCGCTCAGGCTGCCCTGGCCAGGCTCAGGGGGGCTGAGCCCCCAGGCCCCCAGGTGTCCATGGACGCTGGCATTTGGGTGCCTGGCTGCCCAGCTGCCCTCATTTCCATCTGGGAATCTACCTCCCCGTTGGTGGTGTCCTGGTCATCTAAGTGGCCGGCCCACTCAACAGAGAGGCCGGCCTGTGGGCCAAACGGAAATCTCAATCAGCAGAAGTTACCCACGGAAGGAGTGTGGGTGGAGCTGAGTCATCCCTGGCAGGCCCCAAAGGACAACCTGCAGGAGTCTCAGCCCCCTGCTCCCAGTGTCCTTCTGATGTTCGTCCTAAGCTGCTACCAAGAATCCTACCTGAAACAGAACACTGGGGGCAATGATCTTCCCCATGGGCTCTTCCACATACCGGTGGGGCCAGGGAAGACTCGTGGAGGCCAGGGCTAGGGGCTGGGCTCCAGGGGACAAAGGGATTTGGGACAGGGGACACTGCTCTCAGGCAGGAATATGGCGCCCTGGCGGGCCTCTCTGACCTCCAGCTAGAAGGAGGGACTCGGGGAGCCCTGAGGAGCCAGGGGTCTGTGCTCCGTCTATCCCCTGGACTCTGAAGCCACCAGGAGGTGGGGAGGGGTGTCCCCGAATCTGCCACGGACTGGAAAGGAGCAGCCTTCCATTGAGCCTGGAATTACATGGCAGCTCTATGGCTGTGGGTGTGTGGGCTGAGGACGGCGATCGACGCCCTGTCCCACAGCTCAGGGACCCTCTTGTCCTCGCCCCGCATCATGCCTCATAGAGCACCAATGTAGGGGGTGCCCAGAAAGCTCCGACGGAACCCCAGCCTGAGATTGCTCTGGCTGGGAGAGGGGGTGGGGTGACCGTCTCATAGCACCCTGTGGCCGTGGGCTTCAGTTTCCCTGAATACTATCTGCTCTCCACCTCTGTCGCAAAAGGGATGAGCAAATTAGAGAAATAAACAAACAAAACATGCAATCTCCGCACCAAGCGCAGTCTTTTCAGGGATATTATTAGAAGATTGAATTATAGAAGTTGCTGCAAATCACAGGTGGAGAGAAGAGAGACCTCCTCAAGGAAAGGGAGGCTCAGGACGGTGAGTGGAGCGACCTGTTAGGTTAGCAGATGTGGGAACGGCCACCTCGGGCGGGGGCCTGAGTCCCATGATCTGGGGTCTGAGATCTGTAGCCCTCTGGGCCGGGCCCCTTGCTGCCTCCTCCTTGGACCCGGAGGTGTGACCTGGGCCTCCTGCCTCAGCCTCTGTCCTCCCTGGGAGCACCAGGAACGGCAGGCACCTCCAGCAGGGGAAGAGCAGGCTCGGCTTCAGGTTCAGGAATGTAGGGAGACTCCCGCCTGCTGTTGCCTCCGTCAGTCCCACCGAGGCTGCTTGTGAGTACAGCTTGTCACAGAGGAGGGTTCTTTTTGTATGCCTTTTTGTATCTTTATTTTTTTAAAGGTTTTATTTATTTAGAGAGAGCGCGCACACGTGCGCGCACACACAGCACATGTGAGGTGGGGGAGGGGCTGGGAGAGGGAGAGAGAGCATCTCCCGCAGGTTCCCCACTGAGTGCGGAGCCTGACCGGGGGCTCAGTCCCAGGACCCTGAGAGAGATCATGGCCTGACCTGAAACCAAGAGCCAGTTGCTTAACCGACTGAACCTCCGAGGTGCCCCTGTTTTTGTAACTTTAAACACCAGTATGAAATATTTCCGCAGTCAAGCCTTGTCCCTCAGCAAAGAGTATGCTTTCATTTTATGGGACCAGTAGTCCTGGAAAGTTAAACCTTCCGTCACCCCGCATGAATTGCCGCTTCCCGTGCAGAAAGGCAGGCTAAGACACAGCCAGGTGACATTTGTTTATCTACCCCCAGGCGACACTTCTGCTAATGAAATATACTTACAGCCCCTTAGGACACGCCAGCTGAGCATGTCGGAGCCCGCACGGGGCTCTGGCCCCAACCCCTCCCTGAAGAGTGGGCTCCTTTCTGTCCTCACCTAAAAACAGGGGAGGCTGAGACCCAGAGACAGCTCGCGGTCAGGGCCAGCTGGGTTTGAAACCTGGGTCTGTCCCAAACCAAAGTCGTGCTCTGGGAGTGAAGGTGGCGATGCTCCCACTGGCGGGTGGGGGGAGTCAGGCCCCACCGCATGGGGTAGGGCAGACTTGAGCAGGCAGAAACCAAGCCCCCTCCCACACCCTCAGCCCCCTTTTCTTTGGTGGATCACTTTGAGATCTTGCCCTGGGGCTGAGGCAGGGCATGTGCCTGAGAGGCTTTTCAGGACAAAGACCCTCAGCTGCCCAGGAGGAAACAAAGGGTACTGAAGGAAGACAACAATTCGCTCCCTACTCCCATATTCCCAAAAGGTGCTGGAGGCTCAGATGGACCAGTTCCCCCAAAGAGGAAATGCAGTGATTCCCCGTTGTGGTGCAAAAGGCTGAGGGGCCAGAGGTGGCCTGGAACCAGGTAAGGCCCATACAGCTACACCTGCGCCAGGCTCGGGACACAGGCGCCCTCGCTCATGCGACTATCAGCGCGGGCAGAACTGAGGGGGCAGCTCAGACTCCTGGTCACCCCGCGGCCCTGTCCTTCAGCAGAGATCACCCAGGCCTGGAATGCAGATGCTATCATCACCCGCGTCGCATGGGAAACTGAGGCCCGGCTGACTTAACTGACTTGTCCACACTCACACTGCTGGAATTTGACCTTTGATTTACCTTCAGATGTGTGCCCTTCCATCAGACTCTGGTGCTGCCTCTCGAACCTGGTGGGCTTGGCTACAAGGCAGATAAAGCTTCCCTGGGGCCTCGGAGCCCGATTTCTTTCAGGCCCAGACTTATTTCCTGATCTGGGCCCAAGGCTGATGCTCAAGACGGAGCCCCACTTGGCTGCACCCTTCCACCTGGAACAGGGTCGCCCAGGCGCAGGTCAGCAGTATCCGTAGCTGGAGGCCACCTGGGAAGATGGGGAGGGCAGGAAGGGCTATGGGGAGGAGTGGCTCACAGCAGGACATGCTGCTGCTGTGCTTTCTTGAATGGAACTAAACCCACCTTCACAGGCCTGGACAAATGGCCTCTATCCACAGGCAGGATTCTAGGGCCAGCCTGGGGGGCTTCTGACAGAGCCCCGGGGGGCAGCAAAGACAGGTGGAGCCTGGCAGGAGGGACACAGCAGGAGCCTGAAAGGGTGGACAGCACTGGGCAGAAGGAATAGGAGGTGCAAAGGCCCTCAGGTGGAGAGTAGCCAGGGTGTTGGGAGGCTAGAGAGGGACCCGTGGGCTATAGTGAGTCAGGAGAGCGGAGGCGAGGTTGCCGTAGGGACCGGCTTGGCCAGGAGCTGTGCCAAGTCTCTGATCCCACATTAACAGAGGACCCAAAGCCTATGGCTCACCAAGAATATGTCCCTGAGCCCTGTTCCTCCACTGCGGTGGATGAGAGGAGGAAATGGAGCCAAAATCCCAGCTCACAGCGCTCACCTGCCAAGTCCAGCTGGATTAAATGGAGTTAGAGTAGCCAGATGAATCCCCGAGATGGAGGACGGGAACTCACGGTGCTGGGGGCAGGCTGGCCTGGGCTGCGGGGGCAAGACAGAGCCAAGGGCCCGGGTGAGGAGCGCCACCTGTCAAGGGTGGTGGGGATGGCAAGGGTGGGGAGAGGAGAGAGGGCCCTGCAGGGGTCCTTCCACCCTGACACCCCCCAGGGGTGGCCACCAGAGAGTCATGGGGCCCCCAGCCCAATCCGTTTCCCCAGGCCACCGCTGGAACAAAAGGCCTCAGTACAGACAATGGGCCCTTTATGTGGACGCCTGCCCCAGGCTGGGCACAATCGCTGATTCATAAGCTCCGCAGGGCCCCTAGGACCAGGTAGGGCTCCGCTAAGAGGGATGCACTGCTGGAGGGAATGACAGCCGCTGGCCTCTTAGATGGGGAAAGGCTGCCCCCTGGTGTTTTACAGGGGAACTGCGCATGGCCTGGCCTGCAGGACCCCGGGGCCGCAACGATGGGCACATCCTACAGACAGGGACCATCCAGGGACTCATCTGAGCCATTTTCTTGACGATAAAGTGGGATTCGGGCTGGAGGGACGTGCAGCAGAAGTTCTTTCCCCTGCTGTGTTAAACAGTCCAGCACATGAAAGCACATCCGGGAGCCCAAGGCAGAGGTGTACTGGAGCTAGCGGATTCCGGCTCTTTTCCAGAGCCCGTGGGACACATCTCTTCCCAAGTCCGCATTCAGTGCCATGCCCTTGGCTTGAAATCAGCGATGGCGGAAGTGTTTACACCACGGAAACCAGCAAATGCAACCAGGACCCGCCCAAAGCCCTGTCGCTGCCGGGGAGCCGGCTCTTCATTTGCCAGCACACCACTGCCCGGGGGCCGGTCTCAACTCCAGAGCTGGGGCTTGTCAGCAGAGCACGTGGTCTCCCTGAACCTCAGTTTCTATACCTGTAAAATATCCAAGTGCCTATCCTGTGCTAGGCCTAATCTTTGGTGTTAGGGATATAAGAACAATATGAACAAAATAGAAGTTCCCACCTCTGTGGGGCTTCTATTCTGGTGGGGGGACAGAACATAAACAAGAGAGATTCAGTATGTCACGACGCAGGCAATGATGACAATACAGCAAGGGAAAAGGCGGGTGACAGTGATGAAATGTGTGGTGGGGGAGGGGCGGGGTAAACGGGGGGCTTGTCTGAGGAGGGGGCATCTGAGTAAGGGTCGACCGAAGCGGAGGGGTAAGCCACGGAGGGGAGATACCCTCATGGGGGAATTGTTCCAGCCAGAGGGAACAGCAAGGGCAAAGGCCCCCGAGACGGTACAAGCTAGAGACTCAACCTACAGAAGAAACCAGCATGTCCTTGGTGCTGCAACTGAGGGGCCCACAGTGGGAGACGAGGTGTCGGGGCTGGAGGGAAGGGGCACGTTGGGACCCAGCAGTTCAGTCTCCAATACAGGAGCCCAGAGCGCTGTGCAGAGGGAGGTGATGTGATCCCATCTGGCATTTGAGCTTTCTGAGCTCCTTGGGGAGAAAAGACATGGGGTGGATTGTGGAGGTGAGGTGGGGCCTTCGGAGGCCAGAGAGCGAGGCCAGGGCCTTTCTGCTGGTGAGCAGGTTAGAACAGTGCCGGGTGGTTCCCTGGCATTTTGGGGGAGAGCTTCAAGGCCAGAGGGGGCCTCATGTCTCCAGGCATCCCCAGAAGCCCCCTGCCCTCCCCTCTAGTGTGTACAATAGCCTCTCCCCTCGACCACGTATCTTTTCATGTGCATTTTGCCATGTCTCTTCATGTGTGTCATTTTCCCCATTTGCTGGGTGAGGACCTGGGGCTCAGAGAGACTGGCCCGCTCAGGGGACACCGTTGGCCAGCAGGACCTTGATCTCCCATGTCCCCAGCCAGTGGGCAGTGAGCCCAGAGGGGGTGGCCTCAGAGGGCCCGGTTCCTCACTGCCCCCAATCAGGACCTCGGCTCTGGGGCCCCCGGCCCTCTCCCCCTGTCCTCCCCTCTCCCCACACGGCTCTTTCTCCAGCTCCCGGGACCACCTCCAACTCTTTCTCATCATCGTCCCTTCCTCCTAAGACCCTTCCAACTGCCTCAATTCCCAACAAAGATGAAGAACTAGGAGGTGTGCCCACTGGGGCATCCCACACTATGATCTGCCTGGACCATAAACTCCTGCGGGGCGGGCGCTATGGCCCAGGGAGGCCCCGAGCGGGCCTCGTACGTACCAGGCAGTAATGGCGACCCAGTGTGCAGGAAGCACGTGCTGCGTGTCGGGCAGGGTGCCAAGTGCTTCACCTGAGTTGTCTCATTTAATCCTCATAAGAACTCGATGAAGTTGAGGTTATCTCCTTTGGGGACCTACTCCGTGGTGTGTGGAGCATAGTATAAAATGAAAATGTGGGGCCTCATGCTAAAAAACTCAGAATTTCAAGATGATGGCAGCAGAGCATTGGGCCAAACATGGAACCCTTCCAAGTATGACTGCACAGTTTAAACACCTATGAAGCTGGCTCTGTTCTTCTGAACTTGGGTGGGCCTTGCCCAATCAGTGGAAGGCCTGAATGAAACAAAAAGGGTGACTCCTCCGCTTGCCCAAGTAGGAGGGAACTCCTCTTGCCTTCCTGCAAAGGAAGGACAGAAACACGGGCTCCTCCTGGGGCTCGAGACCCAGGCATTTGGCCAGGGGCTGCACCATCGGCTCTCATGGGGCTCCAGCTTGCCCTGACTCACCTTGCAGATTTGCGGACCTGTCGGCCTCCATAATTATGTGAGCCAATTCTTTAAAACAAGTCTCTTTTACACACACACACGCACACACACACACACACACACACACTGGTTTTGTTTCTCTGGAGAACCTGAATACAACCCCATCCAACACTGTATCACACTGATGGGGAGAGACTAAATCAAATCAGCAAAAAATAAAGTAAAATGGCCACGTGTACTCATAATTTGGGATTTTTACATTCACAGTTGTCTGCCCAAATTGTCTCTATGACTCCACTGGGTATGGAAGAGGAGCTGAGGTAGTCCCTGGCTCCCCAGACCCCATGCGAGCTCTAGACTATGGCCATCAGACCTCTCCCCCTGCAGCTCTCAAGCTCATTCACACTGTTCCAGCTAAGCGGGCCTCCTCAATAGTCCTTAAGTAGGCCAGTCAGGTTCCTGCCTCAGGGCCTTTGCACTTGCAATGCCCGCCGCCTGCTCTTCTCCCACAGGTCTACATGGCTCCCTCCCTCCTTTACACCTTTACTCAAATGCCCCCTTGTCCCTGAGGCCCGTTCTGGCCTCTCCATCTGATACTGCCCCTGCCCCTCTCCTCTGTGTGTCTCACCCCTTCCCTACCTTATTTTTCTCCTTAGCCCTTATGACTACTTGAGCTGACCTATTTTCCTTCCTTTTCTTGTTATTTGTAAGCTTCAGGTAAATAAGGATCTATGTTTTGTTCACTGCTCTACTCCAGAACCTGGAGGTGGCCAACATGGTAAATAATTATTTGCTGAATTAGGAAGCAGTTGGAGGAAAGACCCTGGCCCAGCCTGATGCCGCTGTTTGGAGTCTGCGCTCTTCCGGCTGGGCCAGCAGCTGCCCGAGGTCAGGGAGTCAGGGGAACAGCTCCCCGCCACGCCCTCCTTGGCCGTTCCCGTCAGGTGGGGGAACGTGCCAGGTCCCGTCCCCCAGGGCTCCTCAAGGACCCCAGTACCGGCAGGCGAGGCTGCCCCAGGCCCCTAGGAGCATGGACTGCTGAGAAATCAGGAACCAGTCCTGCTCCAGGGAAGGGTCTTGGACCCCTCTGCTGGTGATGCTGTAAGGTCTTTCTAGCCACAAGATCACATCCCAGATCTCTCTTCCTCAAGGACCGTGAGGCTTTGGATCTGGGTCTTTACCTCCCTGGACTGGCACTGCCCCAGCCAGGGGCCTTGATCTTGCCTTCCTAGAAACACTGGACCAGTTCATTTCAGCGGATCCAGGCCTTTGTTTGCTCTTCTGTGCTGGGAGGCAGCTCTGCAGATCCCTTGATCCCGCGGGTCCCTGGGGTGTGCAGTATCGCCTGCACATCGGCCCCTGCCTGCCGCAGGGCGTGCGGTTTGCGATTTGTTTGCGGGGCTCTGAGCCCATGATGGGCTCATTTGCTCCCAGGGCACTGGCCTCGGAGTCCTGGTTGGGTCAGTTCCCCTAGCCCACGCTCTGAGTTTTTAGCTTCCTCACTGCCCCCTTCCGTCATGCTCTGCCTGGATCTGAGATCCCTGAAGAGGAAAGGACACTCCGAGAGGCACCAGCACTGCAGGAACCATGAGACCGTCCGGTCCACAGGAACCCAGGCTCCGAGAAGCAAAGTGACTGGCTAGAAGCCACAGGTCCCTGGATGGGCTGCAGGGCCTGTGTGAGTCATGGCACACCCCTAGTTTCTATGTCTTCTCCTGTTCTTGAGAGGAAGGACAAGGTCAGGAGCTTCCGAACGTTTTGTTTAAGCAGGAGAATGTTTTTATTCAAAGTGAAGCTCACACGAAAGCTAATCTATAATCAGATATGGTCAAAGTGGTCATAAAATAGCCCACATGGATTGGGTGGGTACTGTGTGCTGGGCACTGTGCTCGGCTCTCCAAGGACCAGCTTGCAGAGCCCTCTCTGCCGCTGGAGGCTGAAACAGAGCCAAGGGAATCCCTTCGAGCAGAGGGGCCACCATGTCTAAAATCGTTGGGGCAGGGGTGGGGGGGAGACCGGCACCCTGGCCCCGAGACCAGCCCCCCTACAAGCCCTGAGCCTCCTCCTAACACAGTTTAAAAACCCACTGGTCCAGCTGGAAGTTCCCTCCAGCCCTGAGCTGTCACCTGACATACTTCCCTTTGCAAAGTGACGCACTGTCTGCTTCGGGTTCAAATCTGGTTATCAGCGCTGTCATATGGTGTGCGTTCTTCTGCAAGAAGCGTTCTCAGACAGCACTGCATATGGGATTGATCTGAGTTGATGCATGTACTTCTGGTTCAATCATTTTTACTGCGGTGTAATATTCCATTATATGAAATTTCCACAATTTATCCATTCTCTTGAGTAAAGGTTGACATTTTAAAAGCTTGGCATTTAAAACATTCCCAGTGGCACTTTTCAACTCCCTAGAGGATGTCCCTTTCTACTGGCCAGCTCTGCCATTGTTTTCTGTGCCCTGAACACTCCCAGGGACCACCGTGTCTCCCCCCCGCAACCCCTGTCATGTCTCTGTTGGTGGGGGGGAGTGGACTCTGAGTAGAGGCAAACCCTTTCCTGCCTGTCCAGAGCCTGGCCAAATGCCTGTAGGGTTGGGGCGTTCTGTGCACCGGCTCACCCGCAGACAGAACCCGGGTAGGAGCCAAGGTGGGTGCATCCTGGGTGGTCTGAGGGAGGTGAGAGGCGGGAGGCCTCCCTCCCTGCAGCAGCCCGTAGGGGCATCTCTGGGAGGCTGAGGTGCTGAGCTCCCCCTGACCCGGCAGCAGGTAGCTGTTTCCCTCTGCGATGCTGGTTGGGATGAGCTGAGCGCAGCCCAGGGAGTGTGGTTTTGCCGCCATCCTGGGGAGGGGATGGAGAAACAAGTTCACAAGCATGGTTTTCATGGTTCACCACATGTGTGTGTGCACACACACAGAATTCCACAGAAGAACAGGTAAATGGTGAAAACTTCACATAATAGAATATTTACAGTGATTAAAATGATTAAACCAGAACTACATGTATCCACCCAGATAATTCCCACTAACCAAGTTGAAAGAAAAACCCTCGTTGTGAAAGAATACATCGTTTACAGTATACAAACAACATCATTTATATAAAACTTAAGCCGTGTAAAGTAATACTACCCGTTGTTTAAGCTGCAAAAATGCATGGGATTAAGTAGCATCTGATTCAGGGGAGAAGAGACCCCTGGCAGGGTGACAGGACCGAGTAGGGACACAGGTGATTTTAGTGTACCTGCAATGTTTTATTTCTTAAGCTGGGTCATAGGTTCTTAATCCAGGTTTATAATTTAAAGAGTGTACAACTTTTTTTTTTTTAAATAAAAGGGAAGAAGGAAGGGTGAAAAAAACAGAAAAAAGAGAAAGAGAAAAGAAACAGGGAATTGTTAGAACCAGAAGTGGAGCCATCTTCTGTAACTTGAAACTGTTCAATCCGGAGCACAGGCATGTTCTCTGAAGTAAATGGACACGTCCCCATGTCCACACCTCTGGGACAACACCCCATCAACTCGGGCATCTGGGCAAGTCCGAAATTCCCCTGCAGTGAGTGGGGCCTGCCAGGGACACCCGGCAAACGTGGGCCTGTCCCGACGGCGCGATGGGGAGTAAAGCTTGTTACAAGGCTGTTGGATCTAGTTGAGTTTCCAGAAGCTGGACAACGGCTCACCACCCCCTCCCCCCATAGTCGTCTTGCACTATCCACCCAGGGCTTCTCAGGACCGCTAAAATGCCAACATGCAGCACGAGCCCGTTTTCTTAGAGTCTGTTTTGGCCAGAAGCTGCTATTTACCTCGTCCACATCATTTACACTTTACTGTGTGAGAAAGGATTTTAATGTCAAAGACTGACACCTGAATTCTATCAATTTTCCCCTGTTTTATTTCTGCACCAACCACATCCAATTGGCTTGTCCATGTGTTCGGGGGTTGAGGGGGGGGGGTGCAATGTAATCACCTTCCTGCTTCTCCGGCCACCGCTCTCCAATTGTCTCCGTCCTGCGAGCTCCGTGGCGAGATCTGTTTCCAGGGGTGTCCTTCAGCGGGCGGCCTGAGCCGTGAAATCAGTCACACAAATGACCTAACATATATAAAAAAGCCACCAATATATCAACAAGGCCTTAAAACCAAGCAACAGTTAAAATAACTACTAGATCAGTACCAGCAAACACACCAGGCAGGCACAGTGGAGAAGGCAGGTCCTAGGCATTTCGCTCCTGATTTATGCCCCCACTTCATTCTCTATTCAAGGTATGAGACATTCTGAACAGCAGATGCTAAACAATGGAACATGATTGCCATAACAAGATGAAGGGCAGGGTGCCGGGCCATCAAGAGGGAAATATTTATGTCCCCGAAGAGATAATTCTCATGACACCTTACCCATGTGTCTTCCACCAGGGCGTGGAGGGCGGGGGAGGGCAGGGGAAGAGGCAGCCTCACCTCCTCTGGCGCATCGGTGTGAATCCGTCCTGCTCTGGCCCTTTGTCGTATGCCCGGCCCCAACACGGAGTGGGGATCCTCCAGGTGAAGTCACAGAGGCAGTGAGTCAATGTAATCCTGGAGTTGGCATCTGAAGACCAGCTATGCCATTCACGAGCGCCATGACGTTGGGCAAGTTGTTTGCCTCTCTGGGCCTCAGTTTCCCCACCTGTACAATGGAGTCGATGATCCCCATCTCACAGGGAGACAGGGTCCTTCACATGAACCTGAGAAGGTCCCCAGGGAGTAATATGGTGACTGCACAAGGACTGAGTGCTGTGTCTCTTCCCCGGTCAGCCCTCCTCTTTGTGCAGACCCAGCCGACCCAGCTCCAAGAGGCTCTGGTGGAGGCCAAAAAGGGAGAGTGATGGGTGGGAACAGATGGGGGAATCTGGACAGGTCTAGATCATCAGGAGAGAGGATTGCTCCTGGGTCTAGGGAGGAGCTGATGCTGGAACCTTCAGCTGGACTCCGGGGGATCTTACGGGACAGGGCAGCATGTGGTGGGTTGAATTGTATCCCCCCTAAAAGATCTATTCAGGTCCTAATTCTTGGTGCCTGTGAGTGTGACCCTATTTGGAAATAAGGTCTTTGCCGATGTCGTCGTATTAAGATGAGGTCATACTGATGAGTTGGGTTGTTCCTAATCCAGTGTCCTGGGTCCTTGTAAGAGCAAAGAGAGGGAATTTGGACACAGTGACTCAGACACACACACCCACAGGGAAGATGGGGCAGAAATTGGAGTGATGCCTTTCCATGCCGAGTAGGGCCGGCCGCCTATGGAAGCCGGAGAGAGGCAAGGAGGGGCCCGCCGCGACACCTGGATTTTGGACTTCTGGCCTCCAGAACTGTGAGGAATTCATATCCGTTGTTTTAGGCAGCCCAGTTTCTGGTAATTTGGTGTGGCGGCCCTGGCGATCCAATATACTGCCTGAGTAGGGAGCTCTGGGCCTCTGGGCTTTACCACGGGGTCCCTGGACTAAGCAGGACTCTGAGGGAAGAGGAGGCCACAGGGATCCACCTAGGCCTGAGTGGGCCCAGCAGCCAGCAGGAGCCCATGCCCACCTCCAAGGGCTGCCGGGTCCCCACAGCTAACCATAATAGCCAGAATGAGGGGGTTTCTTTTTGAGAATGAGCCAGCATAAGCTCTCCCGAGACAGGCTGGACAGCTCCAGAGTCAGGAGATGCCTGCCCAAGCCCAGCTCCCCTGACAGGTGGCCCAGTGATGATGCATGCTCCCATGTGGGCCAGTCTCTGGGATAGGACAGAAGAAGACCCCGAGAGAGGATGAGACCTGCTGCAGAGTGGGCATGCAAAACTTCCAGTGGCCGCCATTTGAGCATTAATGAAAATGTGGATCCATCTTGTAGTCCAGCCTGGCGGGACCTGGACATTTGGTGATAGGAAGGTTTGTTCTCCAACCCCGAACATCTCTTAACGAGGACCTGATTTACCAGGCATAGGCGTTCACTGCCTGGGTCTTGGGGACCCAGGTGTGTGTGCACCCACCAAAGAAGCCCCAGACTTCGCTCTCTTGCATCATTGAGCTGCCATATCTGTGCACACAGGTGTATCGTCCACACAGATGACACGAGGACATTGGGATCATTGTGGAATGTGGCTCCACGGACCATGAATGCATTCACTTCCGGCAGCTACACTGATTTGCAGTTTGTTATGGAATTATATCTGCCTGTTCCATGATTTTTCACCTTCAGCAAAGATTAATCCAATTTTATTTGAGCAAAACCAAGAACAAAGAAAGAGGGAAGAGGAGAAGCGGAAACAGCCAGGAGAGCAAGGAATCGGGTTTGGAGTCACAGGAAGCCAGGGCACCATCCAAGTACAGCCTCATAGATGGGCTTCATGGCTGTGTGTTCTTGGGCAGGCTGCGTCCCCTCTCTGATCTGCGGCTTCTTCACGCAGACCATCTGGGGAAGAGGAGATAAACTCGTGGGTAGAGAGGGACTGGGATACAGCAGACACTCACGTGTTTGCTCCTATGACTCTCTCAGGGGCTCCTGGGCCAAGTGCACCAAATGCGGAGAAGTTGCTGAAACTAAGGCGCGAGCCGCAGAGACTTTCACTTGGTCCTGTTGCTCAGACGCAGGCTCTGATATGTCTTGGCCAAGTTGGAATCTTCACAGGTAAGGCTAAAACTTCATCTGAGAGGAGGTTCCAAGGAGTGGCACCGTCCAGGACACACGAGGAACCCATTCATTTCGGCAGAGAAAGTGGCAGTGTGTCGCTAGCACGGGTCATGCACTGAGCACTTTACCTGCATGACCTCATCCATGACGCACCCACTAGGCAGTCATTACCCCCATTTACAGAGGAGAAAGCTGAAGCTTGAGGGCATTTATGAAAAGCCTGGCAACAGGTGCACAGCTGGAGCAAAGGAGCTGGGGCTGCGCCAGGGGCAGGCATTTCTCCTCCTTTAACACTTGTGCCCTGCCCACGGCAAGCTGGGGGTCCCACCCAGTGAGGTAGGAATGCCGGAGGGGACCCCTGCAGCCCCCACCTCATACTGTACACCTGCCCCTCAAGGGAGGAGGGCTTGGTGGGAGTCTGCCACATTTCCTGGTGGTTAAGTCTACTGTGCATCACAGGTAGACTCCCAGGTACCGTCCCTCCCTCACAGGTTTTCTCCACGGGGGATCAGCAGACCTCACCTCCTGCTCCCATGCAGGAAACACATGCCTACCTGCACATCCAGAGCTTGTCACCCTCCCCCAGGATCTTGTGAACATGCAGGTTCCGCCTTGGCTGCTCTGGGGCGGAGCCAAGGACTATGCTTTTCTAAGTCTCCCAGGTGAGGCGGGATGCTGAGTGGGGGACCGCATCTGAGGGGCCAGGTTTTAAAGCAATGTTTTATAACTTCAACGCAACATGAGAATTGCCTGGGGAGCTTTTTAAAAATATTGGATCTCTGGCCCCACTCAGAAGATAGTCTTTTAGGGGCAGAGTTTGGGAAATGGGTCTTTTTTAACGCTCCCCAGGAAATTCTAACATGCAACCCACGTTGAGAACTACTGTTCTAGAAGCAGGCCTGGCTCTGTCCACCTGTGACTAGGTGGGTAGCAGGCTGATATAAGTTTGTGTGCTGGCATTCTGCTTGACAGATACAGTCTCTCTCTCTCTCTCTCTCTCTCCTCCCTCTCCTCTCCCTCATCCCCTGGCACACCTCAGAATATGAATCCCCAAAATACAAGCTGCCCTTGAGCCAAAGCTTTTCTCTCCAATGGAGGTTTTGTGTTTTGTTTTGTTTTGTTTTTTACCAAAGCTTTGCATTGGCTGTTCTGGGCATCTGGCATTTTCCCAGTGACAATTAAAGCAGCCCTTTCTTTCCCACCTGGCTACTTTTTTTGTGTGTGTGTGTGGGGGGGCTTTGTCACTCAGAACCCTGCAGGACTGAGGAGTACAAACATCTCAACCCCAAAAGACCAGCACCCCACATCTGTGTGTTCTCTGAAGCCCCGAGTTACCCAGAATGGGAAGCTGGAGCCTCTCCCTCTGCTGCAGGCAGAGGGGAAGCATGAAATGGAAGAAGAGTGGCCCCATCACCCCCAAATCTCCTTGGTGTCCGACCTGTCCCCCAACCTGGCAGCCTCCACCAGGGTCTAAACAAGAGGCTCAGCCAGACTCTCACCCCTTTTCCAGTTCACTGAGCAGCAAGCAGGCAACTGAACAGATGTATGAAAGACAGAGCAGCTGGAGTGAAGGACCCCTCGTGTTAACCCTGCATTCGCACAGGCCTTGGAGTAGGAGCTGAGCAGGAGTCCTCATAGGTCACAGATCACGTTTCATAAGTGCCAAGGGAGAATTCCTCTCTCCTGGAGTAGGGGCTGGACCTCCAACTCACTTAGGAGAAACAGAGTATGGGAAGGGGAAAATGGTAGCTAGTACCGTGGGGGAATACCGCAGGTGCCCCCAGGACCAAGAGATCAGGATGGATTTCACTAATATATCATGTTGACTTCATGCATGCTGGGTATGATGCAAAGGGAAGAGTACTAAACTTTGTGTACCCTTCTCCCAAATCCATAACCACACTCTATTCATGGGAAAACATCAGATGCACCCAAATTGAGGCACATTCTTTCAAACAGTCAGGGTTGCAAAAAAACAAGGAAAGACTGAGAAAGTGTAACAGGTGGACTGTCATATCCTGGACTGGATCCTGGAAGAAAAAAAAAGACATTAGGGGGAAAATAAGGGAAATCCAAGCGAAGTGTGTAGTTAATAGTACCAGTGTTCCTTTCTTAACCTTAGTCCATGTACTCTGGTATAAGATGTGAATGTTGGGGGGAGCTGGGGGAAGGGTATATGGGACCTCTCTGTAATATCTTTGCAATTGATCTGTGAATCTAAAACTATTTTCAAGTTAAAAGTTGTTTTGAAAGTATTGGAAGAAAATAAACAAGGTGAGGAATGGTCTCTCTGTCTGTCTGTCTGTCTCTCTCTCTCTCTCTTAAACACTGTCTGATCTACAAGGTAGAACCATGAAAGGAGAAAGCTGGACTGCTAGCTAGAGTTGAATTTATTGCCAGAAAACAGGTCTGCTTTACTCTCTGCTGTGATTTACTGCCAAGGACGTGGACCCCCATCGATCCTCACTCTGAGCCCCCAGTGCAGGTGCAGGGTCCTCTGGGCAAAATCGATGCCTGGAGGTGACTCTGTGCATTTCACTGCCATCATAGGAATCCAGATTTATGTTCTGGGCAAGATATATCCCAGGGCAATGGGACGGGGGCTGAATGAGGAGGCCCAGGTTCCAGGCTCAGATCTGTCATTTACACCTGTGTGATTTAGAGCTATTTACTTTCCCTCTCTGGACCTTAGTTTTGGGAAATGGTCTCTATGTCCACTTGCAGCTCATATCATCGTGTTTTTTGACCGCAAAGAACAGAATATGGCCATGGGTAGAAAACCTTGAGTGCAACAGAATATTATTGGAAGCAATCTATGGAACAGCTGGGGGCTCAGAAATGGGCACAACCAGTATCCACCAAGGTAGACTAATTGCTATGATAAGAGCCCAACGTTTCGGTGGCTTAACACAGCTCGGTGTGTCACAGCCTAATCAGGTGGTTGTTGGTAGTGGTGGTGAGAGTAGTGCTGGTAGTAGTTGGGGCTGTTTGCCCTACACAGTCATTCAAGGACCTGGGTTCCTTCCATCTTGTGGCTCCTCCCTGCGCTTTGTCCTTGGCATCTTCTCTATTCCAATCGTTAGATGATGAAACAGAGTGAGGACCGCCAATGGGAGGTTTGTCATGAGCCATCTTGGAAATGGCACACACCTCCCTTCACATCCCACTAGCCAGACCTAGGTGCAAGGCATCTTGGGAAATGTTGTCTGAGTGTGTTCCCAGGAAGACATGGAGGCAGCGGGAACCCTACAGAGCACCTGTCCTCTCTGTCATAGGCAATGAAAACTACTTAAGAGATTTGCTGAGTTTTGACCAAGGGGATAAATGAGTTCCCACCGTTGAAAAAAAATTCCATCCTTACATCTCTGTGTCCAGATTTAGAGTCCTAGAAGACAGTGCAATTGGCCCAGCTTGGTCTCATACCGACCCGTCGGCCTAAGGGAGGGCAGGACTCCTACCCTGATACTTCCCAGACGGCACACAATTCAGGGAGGGGAAATTCCCCAAAAGGAAGCACACCTGCCAAATCACATGAGATCTGGATGAAAGCAAGAGAGGATGCTGGAGCCCACACATACTCCTCTGGCCACAGGTAGGACCTGGAGTTCCTAAGTGAAAGAGTCCTGGTCCTTCAAGGCCAATCAAATGATCTATTGATTGAAGAAGATCTAGAGGTGACAGGAGAAATGAGGAAGGTCCTCACAGAGACCCGCTTTGTTTCCATAGAACAGGGGTTGGCAGACTATGGCCTGCACCCTGATGCCCATTTGTATGAGGAAAGTTTCTCTGGAGCACAGCCATGCTCATTCACTTACATATCGCCTGAGGCTGTTTTCATGTTACAACAGCAGATTCGAGTAGGCGTCACAGAGATTGTACGGCTCGAAAGGCCAGAGATTTATCCTCCAGCGCGGCCACCTCTCCCACAGGCGAGGCAGTGGGACGGGCTGAAGACCGCCTCGAATTCTCAGACACTCCTCCCATTGAGAAGTGGGTCTCTTTCCTTCCCTTGGCTCTGGGATGGTGGAAGTCATGCTCTGTCAGCTTCAGCCTAGACTTTCAAAGACTGCTTCCAGCTCTGCTCCCTGTGTCTTAGAGCCCTGAGCCACCACGTAGGAAGTCTGACTACCCTGATGGAGAGAGCACGTGGGAAGAGAGAGGGTCCCAGAGAGCCCAGCCTTCCGGTTGTCCCCACCAAGCCACCAGGCATGAGAAGCTATCTTCGACCCTCCAAGATCAGACTAGCCACCGACTGAATGTCACTTGTGTCTTTGTGTCTCCAGTCAATGCCACCTAGAAGAGAAGATGCTCCCAGCCAGTCCTGTACCAAAGGTCTGGTCCATAAAACCATGAGATGTGATGAAATGGTTGTCACTTTAAGTCACTGGGACTGCTGTTCGTTTGGAGCATTAGAGACCCGAGGCCAGCAGGGACAAGAACAACTGCGCTGACATGTCCTTCCTCATGTCTACGGCTGGGCAGAGGGGAAAGGGAGGTGGAGGGTGGTGGAGATCACTGAGTCACCCCATGCGGACTCTGGGACTTTGGAGATGAACTCTGGACCAAGTCCATTTCCCAAACTTTGAAAGCAGGGGGAAGCAAGATGCTCCTCAAGCAGGTTCGTGAAACACGAGGCACCACACCCAAGGCACCAGACCCAGGGTCGGCCAGCTGCTCCTCCAAGGCGCTGGGAACGACAGCCCAACAGCGGGTTCGCAGGGGGGTACTGGAGGCAATCATACAAAACCAACAGAAAAGAACAAGGGTGTGAAAGGATTTAGAGAAGATGCAAATAGAGAAGACAAAGAAGACCCACATCGACATCGCTGTTCTGTAAAAAGAGAACAGAACAGTGTCTATATTACCTCTCTGAGCTGGCAGGAAAAGCTCTCCACTTTGGAGGACCCGCTCCATTACAGTGGGCACGCCCGCCCCCCAGAGAGTCCGGAATAATCTCTCCATCTCAGAGCCCTTAATCTAATCCACCTGCAAAGCCCCTTCTGCCATGGAAAGTAAGGTATTCACAGGTTCTGGGGATCAGGGTGTGGACATCTTTGGCGGGGTCTGTTTTTATTCTGCCTACAAGAGTGAGTGATGGTTATTTCTTAGCATGAGGATTTTTCTCTTCTTTCAAATTTCGAAGATTTCATAATGGCTACATGCCATTTTTACAAGAAAATACAGATTATTGTTTGAAAGACAAAGCAACTTCCTTGCCTCTCTTGGGTCCAGCTACTTCCCCTCAATGGGAGCCTGCATCAAAATACCCATAACCAGGGGGTTTCTGTCTAGATGCCCCAGAGCATTTGTCACTGGGTGGTGCTTCTCAGTCCCCATTTCTCTGGATGGATCAGAGGACACCTGGACAATATAGCCCCCACACAAGCAAATCTGGACATTGAGAAGGTCCATGGTTATCACAATAATCGCCAGCCTCTGGGAAGACCCAGCGCCGGGTGGGGTACTTTCCCTGCCTTGTCATACTTGCTCCTCACCAATTTGTAATAAATGGTGGGTTCTGTCATTACCTACTTTACAGCGGCTCAGTGATGCTGAACAACTCGCCGGAGACCCGAGGCCACATAGCCGCGATCCATCTGCCCAAGGGCAGGGGGGAGGGAGTGGCTGCCCCCTTCTATTTCCACAGTGCAGAAAGGGGCTGGCGTCCACCCGGTAGGGTTTGGGACACTGGTCACCAAAGTGACCGATGTTTGTATAGCTCCTCCCGGACCTTACTGATCGTCACCACCGCGTTGGCTGCTGTGGATAGAAGTCAGGATACAGACATTTTTTTCTGACTGTCTTTCCTCCTTTCCCTCCAGTATCAGTGGAAGGGTGGGGAGGGGTGTCCTTAAAAGGGGCTCTGGATGTCCCCCCAGCTCCTCTGGAACTTGACCCTTTGGCAGAAGCCCTCTCAACTTTGCCTGACCCCCTTTCCTTCTCACCATTGAGGTCACACCCGTTCGGGCCCCTTTCACCTGACAAGCTATCCCTCCTTGGCCTGGGTCCCCGGGTAGTACCCTTTTCCTTCCCCCTCTTCTCTCAGCTCTAGATCTGGGTATCTGCCCACCCCTGAGTTGTTCACAGGCATCTCAGTCTCATGTCCAAACAGACTTGCCTCTCCAGCCTCCCCCTGGGGCCCCTGAAACCTGGCTCCGCTTCCTGTGTTCCCACTCTTTGATGCCGCCTCCAGAAGCTGAGCCACCCGAGGCAGAAACCTTTCGAGGTCCCTCACCCGAGCCTTCTGGGCCCTGGGGATTCCATGCCCTGCGAGGTTCTCGCGTCCATCCACGTGCGTCTCTCTCCATGCCCCGCCCGCCAGTCATGGCCTCTGTCCTTTCCTCGTGGCCCTGTCAACTGCAGCTCTACCTGCCCGGTCCTCTGGCCCCACCTCGGCTACCCCATTCTCCTTGAACTTCAGCCTCCAACGAGCTCCCAGTTGCTGAAGTTTCCCACGGAGACTCTGCTGTCATCGGTCCTCTCTGGTTCCTCCGACCGGAGTGTCCAGCCCGTCAGCCCCCGCCCCCACACTCGTAGGTAGATAGACGATAGAGATAGACAGATGGATGATAGACAGACAGACAGATAAATTTGATATCTATATCTGACCTCTCTCCTACCCCCTCTCTCCCCCTGACACTCCTTAACCCCCTGCTCTGGGGCTCATTTTTCTTCTCCTCCTTCCCTTCCTAACTTTGGCGTCCCTCCTCTCTGCCCCCATAGCACCTTGAGTTTCTTCTCCTGCCGGGATACATACCGACCTGTAATTGTCCGTGTATCTGTCCTTCCTGCACAACCGTAACCTCCTTGAGATGGAGGGTGGTGTTTTATTCATCACGGTGCCCTCAGGACCTGGCTCTGCACAAGCGTGTAGAGGTTCGCATGTTTGTGGAGTCAAATGTGAGAGCCGGACCTGTTCCGTGCTCCCTGACCTGGTTCCTCAGCCCCTTCTTATCCCTGCCTTGGTCTCACCTCAGAGGACACAACAGCCCACCCATCTGCCACTCTCCTCTGCACCACGCATTGAGCACAGCAGCCCACCAGCTAGATACCACCCTAAGCCCCTTTTTACAGAGGGGGAAACGGGCTCAGGGGCCTTCAGTGAATCGTGCACATCAAGAAGGCAGAGCATGCATGGGTGAGAGCATATGTGTGTGAGCATGTGCATATGTGTGTGAGATCATGTGTACGAGATCATGTATGCGAAAGCGTGTGTGAGCACGTGTGCGAGCATGTGCACGTGTGTGAAAGCATGTGTGCACGTGTGCGATCATGTGTGCGTGTTCATGTGTGGGCACACCCGCATCTCCCCGACCTTGCCTGACGTTGCATGGGAGTCAGAGGTGAAGGTACATCCCTTCCCACCCCCACCCCTTCCCTTATTAGGGTTGGGGCCTCCTGCGCAGGAAGTCAGCGGTCCAGGGCTTCGGGCTGCCAGCAAGACAGCCACTGCGGGGAGCCCTTGAGCCGTGAACAGCCAACGTTGTCCTTGGCTGAAGGGATCTGTAGCTGAGGGGGAACGTTTGTAGCCCTTGAAGGAACTGGATGCCTTAATGTGTATCCGTTTGTGGTCCTCTTGTGTCCCACAGCAGCTGAGAATTTGTCACTACTCCTTCAAACATGTTGTGGCTCCTAACTAGCCACCTGTGTCCTTGGGCTTGGCTGTGGCGGAATCGGGAAGGACGTAGCAGCTGACCTTCGCCTGGGGTTGGAGGACCAGGGCCGCTAGCCGAAGCAGGCGGAGCGCAGTTCTGTCTGCCACGGAACTGCTGTGTGACTTGGAGCAAGCCCCTTGCCCTCTCTGAGCTCCAGTGTCCTGATATCAGTCAGGATTCTGAGGTAGAAATGACAGAACTAAGTCTAAGTGAAGCTGCTGGGCAGCTTACATAATTCAGAGAAGGCAGAGAGCTGAGCAAAACAAGAAACAAAGGACCGAACTGGGTCACCCCCAGTGCTGCTTGGCTTGAGCTGCCGCCCACCAGCCCTGCTGAACGACTCTGGCTCTGCCACAACTGCCTAGTGTCCCTTCCCTGGATGGGATCACACGGCAACTGTCTCTCTGCACAATGATATCTGCTCCCTCTTATTTCCACACTGCAGAAAGGGACGAGCCCCCAGTAGGAAGGTGTTGGGAGACTCGTAGCTAAAAGTGACCAATATTTGCCACCTTTCTTATCCACATTGCAAGTGGCTGGATTGGCCGAGATCTTGCACCTGAAATAGTCACTACAACACTCTCTAACAATATACAGCATCTACCACGGACCTGGCATTATTCCAAGTACCTTATGCATATAAACTCATTTAATCCTCGCAGTTCTATGAGATAGATTCTATTATCACTCTCGTTTTACAGACAAGAAAACGGAGGCATGCAGAATTTAAATAATTTGCCCAAAGTCACACAGCTAGTAAGAGGCAGAGCATGGATTTGAACCCAGGCAGTCTGGTTCTCTTAACCCTGTGCCCGGCTGCCATGCTGGACATTCTCCTGAGGTGTCTCCAACGACCCCTACTCCTCAGGAAATGGACCAAATGACAAACACACACACCAGCTTGGAGTTTCTCTGCTTTTCTAAGCCTTCCTTGTCTCTATGGTTTAATGACAAAACCACTTTTCTGTCTGAAGAGTTTGTCTTTAGGAGAAAACTTTCTTATTTTGCTGAAGGGAGGTCAGTAAAATGTTATAGAAACCACAGCCTAACTCAGGAGTAGGGAGGAAATATATTTGTTTGTTAAACATTAAATCAAGAAGTCCAGAAGGTGAGAAAGAACAAGTGCTTCTTTCTCAAACGCTCCCCGTGGATTTTCTGCCCAACTGCTGGGAGTGTTCAGAAGGTGGGACGTTGGTGTCTTTGCACAGGACCGACCGCCAGGGGGCGGACCGTGCCTCGACTCGACCACGTTGAATTTTGACTTGAAAGATGAATCTACAAGTTGGCTTTTTCCAGAGCAGGCTATTTGCAAAACAGCCAGGAGGTGTGGCTCAAGGGACTAGGGTTGTATTTTTATCTGCTGCTCATTTTCAGCAATCTGGCGGAAGACTCTCTGGCGCACAAACGAAGTGCCTGCCTCCTGCAAAGCGTGGCTGGCATTATTGGGGAAGAGGGGGTCTAGCGTGGTGGACCCAAGTTCCAAAGTATTATTGCCAACCTTAGCCATCACAGAGGAATTGCTCTCTGCCCTCCTCCCATCCCCCGTGGGACTTCAGTTTTGCCTCTGGCCAGAGCCGGATGCCTCTGCCCTGCTTTTCAACGGGGCCCGAGGAGCTGACTCAGGGCAAATGGCCACTTCCCCGCTGCAGCCAATCCATCCGCCAACAGAGGCCTGGCTCAGCAGAACACCAGGTTCCCGGGGCCAGACTGAGCCCTGCAGCCCTCCTACCTGGAGAAAGATGAACAGACACACACTCCCCAGGTGAAGGGCGGCATGAAGCTAGAACTCCAGGCAGGAGGCTCTGGTGCCTCCAGGGGGCGCTCCAGGCAGCAGTGTGTTCTGTCCTCAGAGGGGTGGCATCTCCCTCAGAGGCCGCAGCTCATCTCCCTCAATGCCTCGCTCCTGAGGCCCAGGCCCCAGCTGCACGGGTCCTGCCGAGGGGACCGCAGAGTCACAGGGAAGAGCACGCCTTACCAAATGTGATTCCTGCGGACCCACCTTTTGTTTCACTTTACCTGCCACCTGCTTGGAAGAGACACCTCCTCCAGGAAGCCCCCTCTG
Organism: Eumetopias jubatus; assembly: GCF_037043125.1. NCBI lineage: Eukaryota > Metazoa > Chordata > Mammalia > Carnivora > Otariidae > Eumetopias > Eumetopias jubatus. Next base: position 8,919,730 of record NW_028274823.1, on the reverse strand, counting down.
ACTCCTTTGCTCCTTTGAGGTAAACAACCGTGTCTGAGTCCTCTGGGTTCCCTCCGCTTGGCTCAAGCCCAGAATAGACACCGGGAATAAGAGGTAAATGAGTGAATTGCCACTGTGTTCACTTTTGATGGTAGATAGTCGCAGCCCCTGCCCACTACTGTTGCCATGCACTTACACACACACACGCGCGCGCCTCTACCACACCCTTTTCCCACACAATAGCATTAATCCTCTGTCTCATCTGCCACCTGCTTTCTTTTTTTTAATTTTTTTATTGTTATGTTAATCACCATACATTACATCATTAGTTCTTGATGTAGTGTTCCATGATTCATTGTTTGTGCATAACACCCAGTGCTCCACGCAGAACGTGCCCTCTTTAATACCCATCACCAGGCTAACCCATCCCCCCACCCCCTCCCCTCTAGAACCCTCAGATTGTTTTTCAGAGTCCATCGTCTCTCATGGTTCATCTCCCCCTCCGATTTCCCCCCTTCATTCTTCCCCTCCTGCTATCTTCTTCTTCTTCTTCTTTTTCTTAACATATATTACATTATTTGTTTCAGAGGTACAGATCTGTGACTCAACAGTCTTGCACAATTCACAGCGCTCACCATAGCACATACCCTCCCCAATGCCTATCACCCACCCACCCCATCCCTCCCACCCCCCACCACTCCAGCAACCCTCAGTTTGTTTCCTGAGATTAAGAATTCCTCATATCGGTGAGGTCAGATGATACATGTCTTTCTCTGATGGACTTATTTCACTCAGCATAACACCCTCCGGTTCCAGCCACGTCGTTGCAAATGGCAAGATCTCATTCCTTTTGATGGCTGCATAATATTCCATTGTGTATATATACCACATCTTCTTTATCCATTCATCTGTCGATGGACATCTTGGCTCTTTCCACAGTTTGGCTGTTGTGGACATTGCTGCTATAAACATCGGGGTGCACGTACCCCTTCGGATCCCTACATTTGTATCTTTGTGCCACCTGCTTTCTTATTGGAACCTCTGCAGAGGCCTCCTGGCCCAGCCCTTGTCTTCAGCCTCCACCCAGCAAACCAGTCTCCAAGGTCAAATCCCTTTGGTGGCTCCTCCCTTGCCCACGGCTGCATCTTGATCTCCCTCTCCCACCCCTGTAGCCCAACCACAGGGCGGCTCTGCCCTGTTCTCCGCACACTGTGCTCTTCAGCACCTGCGGACCCTTCCCTTCATTATTCTGGGGGAACGCCGGCTCATCCTCCAGAGTTCAGCTCCAAGGTTACCTCTTCTGGGAAGCCTCCCAGGATTCCTCCAGGACCAGAGGCAGGCAGAAGTGACAGGGCTATGCCTATGCAGGAAGTGGCTTGAGGTGCCCTGGGAGACCTAAGCCTCCTGGCCTGGATGGAGAGGCTACCTTCATCCTGCCCAAGGTTTGGAAACAACTACCAAGATTCTGGGCATTCTCACTCTGCTGGGGCAGGACCGCGGAGCCGATCACGTTACTTAGCCAGAAAAGCAGAGAGCCCCTGAATCGTAGGCCCAGACACCTGTAGGGCATTCTGCATCTGAGAAGAGTGGATATTTATGAAAGAGCGGCTGTGGGCTATTATGGAGTGCCAGGCCCTGGGGGAATATTGGGTAGCAGAACCCGCCTTTGGCGAAGCCTCCGACTGAATCATCTGAGGAGGCAGGACAGAAACGATGAGGAAAAGGAAGTCCCAGAGAGGCTGCGTGGCTGCCCCGGGCCGCACCGCCATCAGAAGGGCCTTGTGTCCCCACCCGTCCCTCTCCCCCACCTGAGTCCCTGTGCCATGGATGAGGAGGGGACACTCCGAACAGCTCCCTGTGCAGTTGTCTCCGAGTCCCATCCTGCCCCCAGCCGGCATTTAACCCCGGCCAGGTGCGGGCCGGACCGGAGCAAAGAGAACAGGGGAGGCTGGGGACGGCTTTTCAATTTCTGCCACGACTTGAACTGGCAAGTGTAGGGCGGAGAGATTTGGGGGGAAATGAGATATTTTAAATGCTCCAGGAGATCTTCTCATTCAAGAGAAGTAGATGGTGACTTCTTTTCTAATGCACATATGTCCTGATTTATCTGTTTGTCAGCCTGGCTTTTTGTGCCTTGATTGGAGGAACTTTTTTTCGTTACCGCAAAGTCAGCGGGGCCTCGATCCCCTTTGCCCAGCTTGTGGGTTTCTCTTGAGTTTGTGCAGGGTATTTTGTCCAGAAGTTTCCAATTGTCCAATAGTGGGATTTGTCAACCTTTCCCTTTGTGGTTTCTTCCAGGGCCTCAAGGTTTAGGAAAAACTCACTCCTTGAAGGAAGTTATAAATATTTAATTTTGGCGACTTTTCGAGGATTCAATTTTTGCCATTCATTCTTTTTTGAAATTGTTGAAAGTGTGTTTGCGGTGTCACTCTGGATTTTTTTTTTTTCATTTTTGTCAGATTGCAAATCAATGGTCTCAGTTGTTTTGTGTTCCTACTTTGCCCTCGGCTGTTTAACTGTGTTCTTTCCACTCCCCCTTCATTCCCGCTCCTCTCCCGCAGGGTGTGAACATCCTTCAACTGTCTGTGCATTTACACACACACACGTGCATAAGCACTCCACCTTTTTCTTGTATAAATAGGATTCTGTTATAGGCACTATTACTGCTTTGCTCTCCTCACTTACTCCTACATCCTGGAGGCTTTCCATGCTGTGTACAGAGCCCGCTCCATTTGTTAATGACCACTCAATATTCCAAGGGACAGATGTGACATATTTTATCTAACCAACCCCCTGTTAACGAACATTTGGGTTGTTTCCAATTTCTCGCTATTGTAAACGATGAAGCAATGAACATCTTTGTGACATACATCTTTGAAGGCAGGGGAAGCATTAGAAATGGATTTCTAGAAGTGGAAATGTTAGTTCTGGAGTTTAGATAGATATACAGTATCAAGAGTTTTGATAGATATATATCATCAAATTACCCTCTACAACCCAACACCCATTTCACTTCCATGACAACGTACAAACATGCCTCTTTCCATACATCCATGCTAACGCTTGATTTTTTCCTTCTTTTAAATTCTTGATTATATTATGGGCGAAAATAACCTCTCATTGTTGTCTTAATATGCATTTCATTTATTCCCATTGACTGTTGCATTTCCTCCCATGTGAAATGCCTCTGTTGAATGACTAGACAGAAATGAATGGGACATCAAGTTCTTGGCAGACATGGGGCATGGTGAGGGTGAGAAAGAGGAGGGAGAGCAGACTGGACTCATCTCAGTAGGGGAGGAATGGATGAGGCAACAATGATCCCTCACAGGGACCATCCCACCGCTCAGATTCCTGGTGGACAGGGCTGAGTAGAGCACAAATGCTATGGGTGATGGACAGGTGGGACCAGCCAAGCAGCCCTGTAAACTGTACCCTGACCACAGGTGCCCTGCCAATCGGGTCCAGGTGAGGTTGGACTCCAGCCAGAAGTCAGCCCGTGGAGCTGTGTACTCTGGCCCAGGGGCTCTCAGTTCAGAGGAAGCTGAGACTTTTGCAATTCATCTGCCTGCAGGGGGCGCCCGTTTCTATTCATGCAAAAGCTGCCTGTGCGTTAATGATGGTTCTGGGACACCGCCAGGTGAGTGCATCCCTTGGGCTGCCTCTGAAGCCCATTGTCTACCTGGCTACATCTGCTGTTGGGAGACCCATACAGTTAGGGAGCAAGTAGAGATAAGGGCCACAGGGCAAGGAGGACCTTTGAGGCTGCCTTTAGTGGAGTACTGAGGCATCCGCATTCCAACATGTAAATTCCCCATCCAGACCCAAGTCTCATCTTTTCCAATATTGGGTGCAGCTACAACTATAGAGAAATGCATAGGCTGGGCGCATCTTGAACAATCTGGGGTGGAGGAATTAGGAGAAACACCCAGCACCCAGACATTCTAAGACAGAGCTCTTGCTTGACCTTGAACTTCAACAGCACCTTCTGTGTCCTGCAGCCAATTTTAGCTACCTAGATTTCCCGGCTTGTTTCCAACATTTCTCAAAGACCCTGAAAAAAGATTCCTTATTTTTGCATGCTTCAGAGATGTACCGATATTTTATCTCATTAGCATTTATTTATTTTCTGGAATACAAAGAGCTAAAACCAGAACAAACCAAGTTCCTATGAGTGTGGAAGCACAACTTCATAAAGATGATTGTTTGGTAAATTCAGATTGTTAGTTGTTTGGGGCCATGTGAAAGGATGCCAGGAAAGAGGTGATACTTTTAGTATGACATTTAATCAATTCCATTGTTGCCCAGTGGAAAAGTGTAAATAATTTGGCTCTGTCAAAACTTAGGAACAGAATGTTAAGGACTTGTGGTTTCCCAAAATTTACAACACAGTTTTATCCAGACATTCAAGGGAAGGACTGAGAATATTTAGGGAAGTATTCAGCATAATAGGCATAATAGGCAGGACCCCGCGGCTCAGCGGTATGGACCACAGACTGGCGTTTGGCACTGATACACTGCTGAATTTGCACAAGACTCTTCCCCCCTCTGGATCTCAGTTACCTTGCTCAAAAAATGAGAGAGACAATACTTTTAGTCATGATGGAGTAACAACACCAGACTTTCTCTCTCATCTTAAACAAATAGAAAACTGAGTAATATATATGATAAAGCAGGCAGCAAAGGACATTGAGGTTAAAATAAAGGAAACAAACAAGGTGAAAACAACAACAAAATAGGAAACAAAACAAAACAAAAATAATAGAGAAAAAGCAGTGAAACGAAAAGCTGGTTCTTTGAAATGATCGATAAAATTGATAAACATCTAGCCAGTCTAATGAAGTGAGAGGAGACACAAATTGCCAATACAAGGAATGTGAAATCCGACATTATTTTAGATGTTACAGATATTAACAGGATAACAAGGGAGTAGTATGAGTAACTTAGTTGCAATAAATTCAATAACTTCTGTGAAATGGACCAGTTTCTTTAAAAATACAAACTAACAAAGCTCACTCAAGAAAGAATTGATAGCCTAATGTCTCAGAATTATTTAAAATTGAATTTGAAGTTAAAAAAAATCTGCCCACAAAGTAAACTCCAGGCTTAGATGATTTCAGTGACTAATACTACCAAACATTTAAGGAGAAAATAACACCAACTCTACAAAAACTCTTCCCCATCCAGAAAATAGTTGATAAGGGAACACTTTCCAGCTAATTTTATGAGGCCACCATTATCTTGATACTAAAACAAGACAAATACATTACAAGGAAATAAAACTACAAATTAAAATTCCTCATAAACATAAACTCTAACATCCTTATCAACAACAACAAAAAATCACCAAGTTGAATGCAGCAACATATAAAAATAACATGCCATGACTTAATGGGGTTTAACACAGGGATGCAAAATCAATATAATTCACCATATCAACAGAAAAAAACCACAATGATTAAATCAGTATATGCAAGATGCATTTGACAAAATTTAATACCAATTCATGACAAAAACTCTCAGCAGATAGAGATAGACAGGAACTTCCTCAATCTTATTTATGAAAGACCTACAGCTAGCTAGCTTCAAACTTAACGGTAAAAGTTAAATGCTTTTCTCCTAACATCAGGAAGTAGGCAAGAATATCCTCTCTTACCACTTTTGTTCAGCGTTGTACTGGAGGTCACAGCCAGTGCATTAGCACAAGAAAATGAATTAAAAGGCAGATCAAAATGGGGATAGTAAAACTGTCTTTATTTATAGCAATGCAGTTGTCTATATAGAAAAATCCTAAGAAAGATTTTTTAAAAACTAGTAGTAATAATAAGTAAGTTTAGCAAGATCACAGGATACAAAATCAATATACAAAGTTAATAATATTTTTCAATACCAGGCACAAACAATTGGCAATTGAAATTTAAAACATAATACCCTTCACAATAGCACCAAATATTAAGGGATAAATTTAACAAAAGATGTGCAGGACATGTATACTGGAAACCACAAAACCTTTATTGAGAGAAATTAAAGATCTAAGTAGAGAGATATACCATGCTCGTGGATAAGAAAACTCATTATTGCTGAGATATCAATTCTCCCAAATTGGCCTGTAGGTTATATGTAATCACAATCAGAAGCCCAACAGGCTTCTTGATGTCTTTGTAGACAGCAACAAAACAATTCTAAAATTTATATAAAAATACAAATGATGTAGAATATCCATAACAATTTTGAAAAAGAACAAAATTGGAAGACTTACACTACCTGATTTTCAGATGTACTAAAAAGCTTTAATTATCAAGCCAGCATGGATTTTGGCAGAGAGATAGAAACTAGGTCAGTGGAAGAGAATAGGGAGTCTAGAAATAGATCTATTTATGCATATATGGCCAACGGATTTTTACAAAGTCTCCAAAGCAACTCAACATGTCAATGTTGCTGGAACACCTAGATATCTACACGGAAAAACAACAACAACAACAAAAAACCTTAAGCCTTCCCTCACCCCAAGTCAAAAATTAATTCAAATAGTATCAAACTAAATCCAAGCAGCAACATTATAATTCGCCAGGAAGAAAAAAAAAAAAAAAAAGATGTTCTCAGTAGGCTTCTACTACATCCCAAAGGTCCAGCTTTGCCAAATTCTCACCCACATCCATTGGCCTTGGTGCCATGGCTTCTCTGTGCCAAATAATCCATGTGGCTGTACATACTCCAAAAGGCTGAAGAGGCCAGAAAGGAGGTCCACGAGTGAAGCCTGGGCTCGTGTGACATCCGTGGGGTAAAGAAACAACACACAACCAACAAATACTTTCGAGTCTCCTGAGTACACTGGGAGGTGACAGGAAACGCTTTTCTTTTTGAACCATTTCAAACCCCCCTCACCTCAGAGTAACAACCAGAAGTATAGACCTTTTATCCCAGAGAGTTTAGGGAAAAGAATTCCTGAAACCATTCTCTCTCCTTGAGCATGAAGACTGCTGGAGGTCCAGTCTCGAAGATGGCTCTTGCCTTGTATGGGTCGCGACAAAGGGTGCTGTCTGTGCCTTACCTCAGCAGGCTTTGTGCCCAAGGAGAGGGAATAGCAGGTGTCCTTCTGGGCCTGGGAATGGGGGGAGGGCAGCAGGAACACGTTGGGCGTCTTGCCTGCTGCAGGCTGAGGCTGAGGGACGGGAGGCGGGGGTCCAGGGAACTCACCATGTCATGAGCAGCCCCCCTCTGGCATGGACGGAAGCTCTCAGCCCCTGAGACACCAGGGCTTTGCTCTGAAAGCGACTGCTCCCAGCCTCTAGGCCCATTTCCTCCTCCAGCACCAGGTTGGGGCAGGTTATTTTATTTTAAGATTTTATTTTTTTAAGTAAACTCTACACCCAATGTGGGGCTTGAACTCACAGCCCCGAGATCAAGAGTCACATGTTCTATGGACTGAGTCACCCAGGTGCCCCTGGGGTAGCTTATTCTTAACAATAGGCTGCATGGCCTGGATGATGCAAGCTTATTACCACCTTCGTCACCAGCCAGGGGCAAATTCCACTCCCAACGCCACCCCCCACCCCCCGCCGCAGGGAAGGTGACTGTGCAGCCCGGACTTCCTGTGTGCAACAGATCACTACGAACAGCACCGTTCATTAGCTCACGTTTATAAAGGCGAGAAGTCCAGTTACAGCGTGGTGGGCTTCTCACCAGGCTGACATCCGGGTGTTGGCTGCCGTGTTCTCATCCAGAGCTCGGGGTCCTCCTCCAAGCTCATCCAAGTGCCTGGCAGAATTCAGCGCCCCTGGAACACGATTGCATGAGAAATAGAAACCCCTTATTTGTGTAACTCACTATTTTTCAGGTCGTCTGTCACCCTCACCCGAGCACAATTGCTGACTGACTTAGGGTACAGTTAGCGTCCCCACTCCATGGGGCAGACACCTGCTATTCCCTCTCCTTGGGCAGGAGGCACTGGTAGACCCTCCCCTTGGAGCTGTATTTGGGTAGTGAAACTAGGTCTTCATGGCCCCACTTCACACCTTTACATGGTATTATTTCATTAGAGACCCTTATAGCTCCTCTTGTGATTTTTTTGAAATCCCTTTCTTACGGATGGAGAAACTGAGGCCCCCAGAAAGATGAGGTAAATTCCCCAAGGACCTTTAACCTCCTAGGGGAGCTCAAAGACGGGGCCAGGCCTTCTTGGCTTCTAACTTGGACCCGGGTTTTCACGTCCCATTGCCACCCCGACCCTGGCCTCCAGCCTAGCTCCCCTGTTGGCCGCCCACGGTCCAGCCTCAGCACCAGCGCTTAGCCTGGAATAGCCCCCATGACCTACGGCAGGAGGGGGTTGGCGTGTCCTCTGGCAGAGGGCAGAGTCCGTCCTCGAACATCTGCTCATATGTCAGCATTGTGTGTCCTTCCCTTGCTCTAGCGGAGGCGGCCACACACTGCCCCATCAGTGGGGAATAACAGATCGGACCAGGGCTTTGATGGCAGGGGGTGGGGTAGGGGGTGCAGACTTGGTTTCCACCTCCCCCAGACCGGCCCTCAGCTGGGGTTCCAGAGGACCATTTTCCAAGTGCAGGCAGGTCTTTTGTGCCTGCCTACCAGCACTTCTCAGAGCAGCCTGTCAGAATAAATTGTATATTATGGGTTCTGGGGGCCTGGGGGGACCAGCTGTTACCAAAACGCCTGGGCTAATTTTAAATCTATTCGTTATGCATGATTAATTACCAAAGCCCTGAGAGAGATAAGTGAACCAACTCTTACAGCACGTGTCGAAGTCCTGCCAGGAATATATTATCGGAGTTACCTTTCCTCTCCTTTCATTGTTACTGTTGGAACAAAAATTTTAATCTTAGGATAGATCTAGATTGATACAAAAGTTGTGAAGATAATACAGTGTTTGCACTTACCCCAAATCTGACTTCCCCTTCTTCACATCTCAGGGTGTACGCAGTCACACCTCATGCACTGGTAGTATTAACTCAAGTCCATGTTGCACGCGGATTCCCTTCGTTTTTACCTACTGCCTTTTTTATGTTCCAGGGTCCCAGCCAGGACCTCATATCACATTTGTCGTCATGTCTCCTTGGGCTGCTCTTAGTTCTGACAGTTTCTTAGACTTCCCCTGTGTTTGATGACCCTGACAGTTTTGAGGAGTGCTGGTCAGGCATTTCGTAAAATGCCCCTCTACTAGGGTTTATCTGATATTTTTTTTATCATGGGTAGACTGGTGGTAATGGGTTTTGGGGAGGAAGTCCTCAGAGTTGTGTCATTTTCATCACATTATATCAGGGGTACATATTATCATCGTGTCATCACTATCAATGTTAATATTTATTTATTTATTTATTTGAGAGAGAGACAGAGAGAGAGAGAGCATGAGTGGGGGAGGGGGAGGTGCAGAGGGAGAGGAAGAAGCGGACTGTCCGCCGAGCAAGGAGCCAGACGTTGGGCTCGATCCCAGGACCCTGGGATCACGACCTGAGCCAAAGGCAGGCTCTTAACCGACTGAGCCACCCAGGCGGCCCTATCAATGTTAACCTGAATCACCTGCCTAAAGTATTGTTTGTAAGATTTCTCTATTATAAAGTTACTTTCTTTATGTAACCTCTTTCCCATACTTATTGAAAGAAAGTCACCGTATGAAGCTCACACTTAAGGAGTGGGAAGTTATGCTCCACCTCCTTGAAGAGAACATCTATATAAATGATTTGGAATTTTTCTACGTAGATGTGTCTCATCTCCTATGTATTTATTTATGTATTTATTTAAAGATTTTATTTATTTATTTGACAGAGAGACACAGCGAGAGAGGGAACACAAGCAGGGGGAGTGGGAGAGGGAGAAGCAGGCTTCCCGCGGAGCAGGGAGCCCGATGCGGGGGCTCGATCCCAGGACCCCGGGGTCATTTAATCATCTAGTTATATCAGTATGGACTCACAGCTATATATTCTATACTTTGGGTTATAATCCAATACTACAGTATTTATTTTATTGCTCAACTTGGGAGCACTTGGGTAGGGTTGTATGACTCATGCTTTCCCTCCCAGAGACTCCAGGTGCGTGCCTGGACCAGAGAGCCAAGGTGGGGCAGAGTGCGGTTGGCGCCTCAGCTAAGTATCCCACTTATTTATTGCTGACACAGCACCCATCCGCCTGTGCGGTTGGCACTGCTACTCCCTGATGGCACAGGAGAGAGATGACAGGTTTTGGAGACAGAACAGTCTGAATTTATCCTTTGCCCGGTACTAACCAAGTAACCATGGGCACTTGAATCTTTGTTGCTGTGGCCGGCCGACCAGCAGCATCAGCAGCCTCTGGGCGCTTGTGAGCAAACTCAGACCCCACTCCAGACCTACTGAATCACTTCAGCCGGATCCTTAGGTCATTTACAGGCGCATTAAAGCTTAGATGCTTTAGTGAAGAGCCAAGTCGGGGAGTTTCACCGTTTGTAAAATGGAGGCCCTAGTGCTCCCTTGGGCTCTCCTTCCTACCACTAATGGGACGACATACCCTTTACAAACTAGAGACTCAGTTTCCCATGACAGAATTGAAACATAAGGGTAGTTCAGTTTCCCTGTATGTCAGTAATTCCCTGGACTCTAAGCTTAAATGGCCCGAGAGAGAAGACCCTAGGGGATCCCCGTCTCCTGTTTTTCCTGGATAGGAAAACTGATGGGGCAGAACCTTGCTCAAGAGCCCAGAATGAGCTCAAAAAGCTGGGCCGTGGGGAGGACGGTCTCCCGATTCCTACACCCCAGAGTTCACCAGTCACCCCTGCTTCCCCACCCCGGCTCTGTCCCTGCTGGGTACTGACTGACGCCACTTCCCTGTGGAAAAAAAGGGACCTGACCACCACGGGGCTCTGGCAGCCCTGCGTTCAGACGCTGGGACACCCCTCTGCAGTTGCCTTCTGCTGCTGGTGTTTTTCTGCTCCTGAGCTCATTTTCAGAAGGTCATTCTCAGGGAAGCTGGAGATCAATGCAACCAGACGGGAAGGTCTGTGCTTCTGGGAGAGAAATGCTACTTGGAGAATTTCTTCTCTCAGTCTCAACCCTTCCTCTAAGGGACAGACACCCCCCCACAATCGGTTTGTTACAGTTGTCCTGTTGGCAGCCTTCCAGCATCATAAGAAGGGACTCAGGGAGACTGGAGCTTGTCATCCATCTCCCCACCACTTTGTCTCTCCCTAGAAGGTGGTGATCTCCTCCAGAAGCACCTGCTGCACCCGCTTAAAACTGCCTCGACCCCCAGGCGTGGCCTGTCTTCCTTAAGCAGAAACCAGCTCCATTCCACCACTTTTCCTTCTCATCTCATCCTCCACGGCAGCCCTCCTACTTGATCTGCGCCACCCCCGCCGCGTAGACGCGAGACGTGCAGCTCACAGGGACCTCCTCTCTTCCAACTGCCCCAGACACTTGCAGGCAGAGGCACCCAGGATGCCAGGATTAACTCAACTTTTTCATTCACGGATCACCAGTACGAGGCTCGGACGGGCAAAGAGACTTGCTCAAGACCCGTGGCTTTTTGGTGAATAAGAATTGTCTAGACCGGCTGTTCTGTCTTGAAATTCCGTACCTATCTCTCTGTCCAGTCATCTACCTATTGAAATCTCCTCTCGGCAAACTTTGCTGTCTCCCAGAGCGGAAAGTGCAGTTATAAGCAGGCAGAGACGCTTACTTAACCCTGGTAGAATTGAAGGGGCTTGTGCACCCATGGAGGATGGGGCCGCATTGGAATCTTGAAGAAAGAGAGCTGCCCTCACATGCCCTCTGCGTGCCCCACCCTCACCCCCAGCAGCCGTCAGTACCTTCACTGGCCTCAGGTCAGATGTAGAAGTGCCCCCGTCCCCGAAGCTACTGGAAGCTGTGGAGAACCGTGGGTCCCCACCTTGCCAAAAGAAATGAGACCCTCAGTTTCCTTATCTGGACAATGAGGCGCTTGCAGAAAGTGACTCTGAGGAAAGCCTTTGAAAACCATTGCATTCTGCCTGTTAGAAATGCAGAATATCTGCTCTCTCAGTTCGGGTTTAGTGGGTTTCATATGGGATCACCTGTTTCTTCCTACCAAGTAATCCTGGGGGTTCCAAGACCCGCCACCTTTGGAAATCACTGTGATGGGCCATTTTGACCTCAGGAGAATCTGCAAGGGACAGCCAGCCACTGGGAAGATCAGGGCTTGACAAAACCACTTCTCCGCTCCTCCACCCCACCTGCCACCCACTGTGGGCTGGGACGCAGGGAGACTGCTGGTCTGGGGTGCTGTGCAGCCCTGACTTCCGTCATGTGTGCCTCTCTCTCAACAGAATCCCGAGAGCCAGACTCTCTGTTTCCAAGCAGCTCCAGCTCCTGAAACTCTGGAGCCAGTGTGCTTGAGTCGAGTGCTTTGGGGAATGTTCATGGCCCAGATTCAGTCTGATACCACAGTGTTGTTAAGAGCACTTGCTACTGAGAATTAGCTAATGCAAGATGGATGTTTGGAGAAATCTTCACAAAAGAGTGAAATCGCCTGGACTCGGGGAAACTACCTAGTTTGCATATTTCCTCCCTTCCTCCCTCTCTTCCTTCTTCCCCCTCCCTCCTCCGCCCTCCTTCCTTCTTTTTCCTCCTTCCTTCTTCCCCCCTCCCTCCTTCCTTCTTCTTCCTTTTTTTCCTTCCCTCTCCTCCCTTCTCTTTTACTTCTATATCCAGAAATCATTTTAATTTTGGAAAGAAATGCTCTGAAAGCCAAAGTTATGTGATATGTGAAAGTATGGGATGTGGGAGGGGAGATTCAGAGGGAGGGAAGCATCTCAACACCTACCAAGGCAAGGAATTCGCTTTGAAAAGGACTCTGGAAAAACAACAAGCTAAGCTACAGTCTTTAGAGGCATCCTAGAGGTGGCCCCGAAGTGTCAGGACACGGAACTGTGCAATGACTCACTCAGATCCTAAGGCCCGACTGGCCCTCACCCTAGGAAAGGCCGGGAGCAAGAGGGACAAGTGCATTTGGCCTCCCACCGAGCAATTCAGTCGAGTGTCGCTGCACCCCCAGTCCCTCCACTCTTGGCTGAGACTTTTAAAACATGACTGGTGAATCCTAATCTGAACATTTGGATTGTGCAAGAAGAGTCCTCGATCTAGAAGTGAGGGTGAAAACCAATTTCTCAAATAAGTAGAAGCCGCTTAGCTCCTGGGGCTGGAATGGCAGTTGTTGGGTTAATCAAAAGGCTACACTCTATAGGGAATACTGGCTTGGGTGGCATCAGGTGACGTGTTTTCCAGAGAGAAGAGGGAGGTTGGCTGAGCTGGGAGCTAGTCAAGCAGAAATCAGTTAAAAGAGCACACATTCCATCTGAGAATTCCCAAGTAATGGCTCTCTTTGGTGAGGCTGTTCTTCGGTCTCCAGCTTGCTCCCAACCCCCTAGCGGGCACCCTGATGGCCACTGTTTCATAGACCTGTTCCCTTCCTCTTCCCGGTTGGGCTGAATGGCTCCGAGGGTCAACTGTGCTTGTTGTCAATAAACAGTGTACAAACCCCAGTGAAATAAGAGGGCCAAAAGTGAGTTGTTTCCACAAAAACTAAGTTTAATTATTTGGAAAGGCTCCTTCTATACAGGGAAGTCACTAAAAATAATGGCAGTTGAATTAGGTGTGGGCGAGGTGACTTTAAAAGATGGAGGAGAATGGTATAAATCTAAAAATACCTGCACTTAGAAGACTTTATCTTAAGTTCTCACTTGTTTTAGAGAAACCAAAATTGGAAATTAGAGAGATGTGTTTGGGGTGGGTTTATGTAAGAGAGAAGACTGGAAACTCCAAACAAAAGACTTGTTCTCAAAGAAAAGCTCTCGATAATCCATGAAATTCGTAGGCTTTAGGTTAAAATACAATGTTTAATGTACTCTTATTTTAGTATTAAGGGGAACCGTAAAAATCATGATGGGTCATATGTGGCTTTATAAAGTTTAGACTTTTCCTGCAGCAACGGGCAGCCGCGGAAGAATTCTGAATAGGCAGTGAGATGATTGGCCTGGCTTCTCAGGTAGAGAGCGCTGGCCGTGTATGGGGGATGGATGGGGGAACGGTAGAGAGGGGGCGCGGTCAGAAGAAAGGGATCGGCAAAGAAGCTAGAGTCTGGGGTGAGTGGAAAGAGCTTTGAATCAAGAAGATGGAAGTGGAAAGGAGGGGAGAGATAGAGGGAAATTTGGGAGGGAGGGCAGAGAGGAGGAGGTGACTAGATCTGGAGGTTTGTGGTCTAGGTGACTGGGTGGATGGGGTCACCTGTGATTCAAGGCGTTTCAGCAGCAACCGGCAGGGACAGAGCAAAAATGTGATGGAAACGAGACAGGGGTTGGCACATGTCATGTGCTGAATCTCAAAGGAACTGCCCCTTCCTCTCTGTCTTCCCCAAACCGACATGACCTTTCAGATCCACAGACTGGAAGCATCTAGCCTGTGAAGCCACACCCCCAAAAGGAAGTGACCCCCTCAAGTGGAGCTTCACCCCCACTTTGCCTAGAGCTTTTACATTGTAGGACTGAGCTTACTACCCTGCATCCCAGACTTCTTTGCTTGCTCATCATTCTTTCCTACTAATTGTGAGTCTTTGATGCCAGGGGCAACATCTTCTTCAACTTTGTGCCTTTAATGTATAAGCCAGTGTCAAGCACGTACTGACATCTCAAACGTGTGTGTCGTGAGGTGATCAACTATGTCATCTTCCAAATGATTATTTGAATTATACTTGTCTCTCTGTCAGCCTATAGGTTGTCATAGCTGTCTCCGCTGATAGTAAGTTCTATCAAAAATTTATTAGTTCTACCCTACCTCCAACCTCCAGAAAGAATATGATGCAATGTGTATGAAACACAAATGATAATCAGGTCACTAACTATATAGGAAGACTTTATACAGATTAAAAGAAAAAGTAAATTTATCAGAGCCTAAGATTTCTTGTAATTTAGCATTGAATCTGTTCCTGAGATTCCTGACTCCTCAGGGTTAAAGAGGAAGTTATTGAAGCTACATACAGAATTTTTCAAAACCACGTCTTCCAATAGAGTTCTCTAGGATGCTGATAGACCATGGTGGTAAGGGAGGGGAAGATGAGCCCTGCAGATCCTATTCCCAAAATTAGTTTAAAAAGTTAAAGATGTCCTCTTTATTATAAAGCATCCTGAGGCTTGAATATGGCAAGGGGCATTCTGGATCTTGGGGAGTGGGAGAGTACGGAATCCCAGCCCTGGGAATGCCACAGTGTCAGAAGAGACAATTATTTCTGGAAGTGGAATCTGCAAGGACATTTGCACATCACTCCTACACAGGAGACACAGGCTGTAGGTAGCGTTGTAGGAGACAGAAGCATCCTAGCATCCTCTAAGACCCCTGCCTCAGACAAACTGGTGTTCATAGACACGGGTGGGCGAAAAAACTTCGCCTTGCATTCTGTTTCCATCATATTTCTTCCATTTTATTTTGAGATATAATTTGCATACAGTAGAAATCTCCCCTGACCTCCCACCACCTTAGTATTCATTTCTCCCAATTTTGACAAATGTGTGCAGTGGTATAACCATCATCACAATCAAGATATGGAATGGCTCTGTCAACTCCCCCAGATTCCCTGGTATCCCTTCGAAGCTAACCCTCTCGCCTGTCCCTTGCCCCTCGCAACCACGGATGTGTTTTCTGACCCTATAGTTTTGCCTTCTTAGAACATCACGTGAATGGACTCATGCTGTGGGTAGCCTTTTGAATCTGGCTCCTTTCACTCCGCATAATGTTTATGAGATTCACCCATGTTGTTACATGTGTCCGGGGGTTCACTGTGAAGTAATAGTCCCTCGTAGGGAGGGATTACATCCATTGTTTACCCATCCACTATGTGAAGGACGTGTGGATTGTTTTCAGTTTGGGGCCATTACTAAGAAAACTATAAACACTAGTGTATAGGTTTTTGTGTGAACATGAGCTTCACATCACTTCGGTAAACAGCTAAGAGTGGGAAAGTGTATGTTTATACGGTAAGCGTGTGTTTAGCTTTATAAGAAATGGCTTTGCTGTTTCTCAGGGTTTAAGGCTTTTGTTCCATAGGTGAGCAGGGTAGAGGGAGTGGGGGCGGGGAGAAGGTCTGGCAGGCCTTTCTGCCCCTCCTACTGCTGTTCCTGCCTCCATGGGGACCACACTAGGGAGACTTTCCGCCATCTCTGGCCCCTAATCTTTTGTGGGAGCCTCTGGCGAGGTCCATGGAAAGACCCCCCCTGGGTATGAATTCTGCTTGTGTCTGTAGCCCCCAGGACTCCTGTCATCTCTCGTTTGCCCACACTCCGCCTTTAGCAACTTATTAAAATTGTAGCTGAATTCTCCTCAGTGCTCGAGAGCTATCTGTACTTGGACTGACTAGTATTTCCTTAGAGATCTGGTTAGTTGGTTGCCCTGCAACCTCAGCTCTCTGACAGATTCAGGAACAGGTGTGACCTTGCAGAGTGCCTACCTTTGTTGTCGTGGTTCTTATAAGGATGGGAATGATGCCCTTTCAATCTCTCTTCATTCTCTCTGGAAGCTGGAAGTTCTGTGGGAGATTATTTAAACATATGAATTTGACCTTTGGTGTCTTACACAGAATGGAAGATTATTCTGCTTGGTCTCAGGGTATTCTGAGGAAGTACAGGTGAGGTCTGCTGGAAGCTTGCTTTGTCATTCGGTCAGTCAGTCGGTCAGTCTTTGGTGAGCCCTGCTTTGAGCCAGTGCTGAGACAGATACTGGAGATTGAACAGTGAGTTAAGGGAGGTTGCTTGCTCCCAGTGGGGAGACAGATCCATAAGCATTTGTCCAACAGTGAGCTGAAAGTCCTGGCGGGGGGGCCCAGGGCGTTTCAGGGGGTGTCATCCAGTGAGGAAGGGGGCAGTTGTGTAGGGAAGCTTCCAGAAAGTGACGTCTGAGACCTCTGTGAAACTGGCAGGGGTGTGTGGGTGGGGAGTTCTGTCTGTGTAGCTGGAGCATGGACAAGGGGAACGAGGAGGTTGGAGAACGTTGAGTCTGGTTTGCTAAGCAGGCAGGTTCATGTAGGGGTCAAGTATATGGTTCTGGAACAAGCTGGGCTATTGGGTTTGAGTTCTGGCCCTGCCACCCAGCATCTGAGTGATCTCAGATGAGTTATTGAACTTCTCTGTACCTCAGTGTTCTCATGTGTGAAGTGAAGATGCAGCAGCAGTGCCTACCTCACACATCTATGATAAGTTAAACACATCACCATGTGGAAGGCCCTTAGCACAGGGCCTGTCCACAGTGAGGGCCCTATCAGGTTGGCTGTGGTCAAGCAGGAGCCAGGCCAGGAGGGTCCTGAGAGCTACAGTAATAGTTCCAGACAAGGTCTTGAAGGAGTTAAGAAGCCATTGGAAGGTTTTCAGCGGGAGAGTAATATGATTAGATTCACTTTAGGAAGATCCATTTAACTGCAGAACAAATAATAGATTATGGTGGAAGGAAATCAGAGCATCTGGGGGGCCAGGATGCTGGGGCCTGAGTCAAGGTGGTGACAGGGGGCTAGAGAGAAGTCGTGAACTGGAGCGATGTTTAGGAGGTAGAACAGATGGATCTGCTGGTTGACTTAAATGGAATGTGAAGGGGAGAGAGAAGCCACTGGTAGGTAAAGTCCAACTTTCTTGCCGGGGGAGGATTCTGCACAGTTATAAGAAGGTGTAGAAATGTTCTTAGTTTTCATCAGCAGGAATCATGTCTTCTGAGTTTTCCCATTCTCTGAGCCTTGTGTAGTATCTGGCATAGAGAATGTGTTCAAGAAATACCTGTTGGTGGAATGATTGGCTTCCCCACTTGAGTAAATCATCAAGGTAAATCTAAGTGGAGACCTTTAAACGTTGAGCTGGGACCCCTCCCTGAGCTTCCTTTAACTTTTCACTAAGTCCAAAAGATAAAGGTCGGTGAAATGAAGGGATCCATGGAAACACAAAATAGTAATAAACCCGCTTCTCTGAGAAACATCCAGCCCTTTGTAACAAAAATGCAACAATGTTCTGCAGCTTGCATCTCAGCCATGACTACAAAGCAACCTCCTACTTGTGGCCATGAAAAAGATTTTCACTGCTGGGGAAACTGACAAGAAAATTGTATCTTTGGAAGTTTGATAAAGAAGATATTGTCTTTCACTGTCCCCTTGAGCTTTGCCAGAGAGGTCCCCAAGACACAAAGATGGCTTTTCTCCGCCCCCCCCAACACCCATTGGTCCCAGGCCACTGTCTCCAACCAAATATTTCAGCTATAAAATTGAGTGATTTCCTGGTCAAAAATAGATCAATTTCCCTCCGTGAAAGGCCTCACACATTCAATTTATAAGAGGTGATTATGATACTTTGTCCTTCAAAAGGTCTTTTTTGGCTTATAGTAGCACCAGGAAGGAAATTCCTAAACAACCCTCTTTTAAATGCACTGTGTCTGAAGAGGAATAAGGTACAGCTTTTTCTAATAAGATATTTATTCTGTGTATCTCTTGTGTTCAGCCAGGAACAGTCATGGGTAAATTGAGAGAGACAGACAGACAGACAGACAGAAAGAGACAGAGAGAGATAGAGATAGGGACAGAGACAGAGACAGATAGACAGACTGACAGAACGCCCATCTGAATTAAAAAAGGTGATTTTGTGCATTCTGTCCAGGTTTCTCACGCCAGGTTCCAGGGCTCCTGACAGCTTGTTTTGAGAGCTGACTTTGTGCCAGGCACCTGTCAGGTGCTGGAGGGACACGGGAATGATGGGCTGCAGGGCTCCTTCAAGGGGTCCCTAGAATGCTGGGAGGGGGATCAAACGTGTCCAAGTGCTAAAGGGGAAGACAATAAAATGTGATTCGCATGGAGGAGACTGGGGAGGAGATAGAGGCCAATTGGGAGTCAGAGAGAAGCAGAAGCAACTCCCAGCTGGAGCACCAGGGCTGTGCCAGAGATTGATAGAAGGGCTTTTTGTAGAGCACTCCATTTGATTCTCAGAACATGTCTACAAGCAGACGTCACCACCTAGCTTACATCTGAAGAAGAGGAGCTTCAGAGAGGTCAAGCAACATGCCCAAGTTGAGAGTCAAACTCAAGTTTGTGTTTTTAAAAGCTATTATGTGTGGTTGGCAGAATAATGGCCTCTCAAAAGTATCCATGTCCCTATCCTGTAAATATGTTAGGTTGTGTGGCAAGGGGGAATTCAGGTGGCAGATGGAATTAAGATGCTAATCAGCAGACTTTGAGATGGCAAGATTCTCCTGGATTAGCCAGCGGGCCAGTGCAATCCTAAGGGTCCTCTAGGTGGAAGAAGGGGCGGAAGAGAGAGGACTGGAGAGATGGCAGCTTAAGAAGGATTTGACCTGCTCTTGCTGGCTTTGAAGGTGGAGGACAAGTGTTACGAGCAAGCAATTTGGGCAGCCTCTGAAAGCTGGAAAGGCAAGAAAACCCATTCTCCTCTAATGTAGCCCTGTTGACATCTTGATTTTAGCCCAGTAAGACCCATGTTGGGCTTCTGACCTCCAGGATGGTAAGATAATAAATTTGTACTGTTTAAGCCAGTAAATTTGTAGTAATTAATAGAAAACGAATACACTATGCCACACTTTAGGCTGGATTTTTAAATTCAACAGCATTTCAACAGACATGTCATGCCTGAGAACCACATCAACTAAAAACCAGAACAGGTGAGTCACTGCCCGATTCAAGTCCCCACCCGTCACTAGCCATAGTACATTGGGCACATCATTTAAATTTAATAAGCCTCTGTTTCCTTCTCTGTAAAATAGAGATAATAAAAATATCTGCCTCACGGTGGTGTTGTAAGCGTCAGATGAGATAATACATAAAAAGGGATTTGCCTAATGCCTGCTGCACACTCAACCAATCGCAGCTTTCCCCACATCACCACCATCATTGTCATCGTCATCATCATTGTCACCATCACCATCATCATCATTATTGTCATCACCACCATCATCACCACCAACACTATCGTCACCATCACCATCACCATCATCATCACCATCATCATCATCATCACCATCATCATCACCATCACCACCATCATCATTATCATCACCATCATCACCACATCACCATCATCACCATCACCACCGCCACCATCATCATCATGATTGTTCTTAAAGAGTCTCTGCATGTGGGGGAGTTGGTGAGCTGGGTGGGGGGACAGTGGGAAGGGACAATTGAAGAACAGCAATTGTCTTACCAGCCCTGCCTCCTCCACTTCCTCTTCCCTCAGTAGGCATCCTTGTGTGGAAACCTCTAGCTGCAACCAGAGCTTCCCTACAGATTAAATCTGTGTCTTTTGGACCCGGGACAGGCTTTGGGCTGAGTCTGGGGCACTGTCTGGTTTGCACTTCATGAAATATGCAGCTGGGTCTGCCTATCTTAGCCCCTCTGCCACTCTCAGCCCCCATGCCTCAGGACCTAGGCCTTCCTTGGTAGGAGCCCAAGAGGCGGTCAGGCAGAGATGCCTCTTCCTATGAAAGGGAACTGAAGTTTAAATTCTCAGAAAGACTGTCTCTGGGGTTTTGCCGATTTCCCAGAGGTCACACAACTGGACTTCAGAGCCTGAGCTTTAGGTCCGTAGCATCTGTCCAGCATGCCCCTGCCCCATTCCCACCCTGCACTCTTTGGTTCATGGCTTCCATCCAACAGGACTTCCAGTGCTATTACAGCCAACTGGAGCAGAAAGGACACCGATTCAGCAAAGAGAGGTTTGTAGGGAATTCCATTTGGAGTTCCAGGGTTGTGAGTCATGGGAACATGTTCAAGTAAAAAGAGATAAGGGGAGGGGGAGTTCTGTTAAGGTACCACAACCCCAAAGACAGAAAACCAGTGCAGCTGGGTCTCTCACATGCTGGAACCCTGAGACGTGAATCTTCTCTCCCATCCCAGACACCAGATGCCCTTCCCTCCTTGCTCATCACTGGGCATCTACCATAGATCTCATCACTACTAGGATATCATTGCTACTAGGTCATGGATACTATTGAATATATTAAGTCATGCATTCATCCTCATACCTCCAATTCAAAACCAATGCCATGGGACTCTTTCTCACCTTCCGCATTCCAAATTTGAATCGCCCTTCATCCACACTGAGAACCCAGGTTCTTAATAATGTCACCCTCATCATCACCATCACCATTGTCATCACCATCATCATTGTCATCACCATCATCATCAACACCACCACCATTAATAATGTCACTATGTTAATTCATTTGCTCTATCCCACAATACATGTAAAATAGTCTCCGACTTACTGCATTATTACTGCTACCAACAACAAACCAGAACATCAGTTTGCTGATTTTTGTCCTTAGAATATATTGCACTGAGGGTGTGCATTCTGAGGGCTCTGCTCAAAGACAAGTGCAGTTTTACTACTGCCACTGACAGGGCACCAAGTGTGCCAGAAAACGAGGTACTTCCCTGTCTGTCCACACCACAGATGCTTGTTCACCCTCTGAAGCCTGAATATAGCCCTTGATGGGGTGTCCACGGTGCTCAGCAATAAAAACACAGGGACCAGGCCCTCAGCAAACTAGGTTACCAGATGAGTTTATCTGACCTGTTTTCTGAGGGCAAATAGAGCTTCCAGGACATACAGGTATCTACTCCAGTCCAGGCCCAGGTCATGTTGTTCTAGAGGCAAAACAAACATGCTTACAATAGGTGGAACATACAGTTTCTTGGGGGTATCAGTGGCTATTGCTAAGCAAGTTTCTGTTCATTCATTGCCCATCAATAGGCATTCCCTGCACAGCTGTTGTGTGGTCAGCACAGAGCACATGGCCAACAATGGCCCCCAGCTGTTGAATGCCAGTTATGTCCCTGGCATTCACTAGGGAGTTATGCTGTCCCTAGTGTTCTGCACACGTCATATCATGTATTCTCACCTTGCAACAACCCAGGGGTGAGTACTCTTATTAACTCCACTCATAGATGAAGAAAGAAAAAGTACTGGAGCCAAGGTTTAAGTGTAGGTAACCTGGAGATCTCAGTCTTCACTGTTAGCCTGGGCAGTCTTCCACGTGGTGGAAGAAAAATCACATCAACACCAGAGCAGCTTCTGATACAACTATATGACCAATTATTCTTGGTTTGTCCAGGACTTTTCAGGTTTTGGTACCAAATGTCTCACATCCAGAAGACCCTCAGTTCTGGGCACATTTGGGTGGCTGGTCACTCTTGATGCCCTTGGCTCTGTCTTTTTTAGCTTTCTCCAAATAGAATCTTGGGCTTGTAGGGACTCAACATATCATCTTGTCTAGGCCTTATGTCAGGCTTGACCCTCTTCCACTGTGTTTCTGTGATGGGATATTCTCATCTCTGCTTTTATTTCTCCAGGGATCAGGGGCTCAGGACTGTCCCAGACTGTCCTTGTCATTTGTCAGGGCTGACTTTGAGCAAGGAAGTGGGATAGATCAAAGAAAAGACCCCGGAGTCAGACAGACCCGGATCTGACCTTGGTTCTGGAGTTTACCAGCTGAGTGACCCTGGCTGAGTTATTGAATCACACACAAAATCATACACATACCTCAGAGACCTGTGGGTCCCTCCTCCTGACTAAAGGTGCTGGGTGCTCCGGACCACACTGCTGGGGCACCTTGGCTGGCATCCTTTCTGAGCTCCCCAGCTTACTGGCACCCCATTTGTATTCCTCGGCCTGCGCAGCTCTTATTCCCCACAACACTGAGCTTTATCCATACTGAGTGGACCTCCACTTCCAGATTTGGATGGAAGACCACACCATGGGACTTGGGATAGCTTTCTGAGGGGCTGGATGACAATCTCCATAAGTGTGAGGGAGTCAAGCCCCTGTGGGGCAAGTCCTGACTCCTAAGAAGTAGGAACCAGACAGATCAGCTCCTGCTATTTTCTCCCCCCATGGAATGGGGAGTGACTGCTAATGAGCACAGGGTTGCTTTTTGGGTGATGAAACGTTCTAAAATGTGATTGTATTGATGGTTGCAAACTCTAAAGATACTAAAAACTACTGAGCTGTACACTTTAAGTGGGTGAATTTTATGGTGTGTGAATTATATCTCAATAAAGCTGTTATAATCGAAGCAGTGAGAAATATGTGTTATTTTTAAAGTGCACACATATATAATGAAAGATATATAGAGTGTAAGTAGGGGGAGAGAGAGCAAATGTGGAAAATGTTCACAATTGTGAATATGGATGAAGAACAACTTGTGTACAGACTGATTACAGGTGTTTATCATACTATTCTTTCAAATTTTCTATAGGTCTTTGATTTTTCAAGATAAAATGTTGTGGAAAATAAACTTGCCCTCACAGGATTGGGGAGAAATCCCACCCATTTGAGAATCCATCAGTGGTTCCTGCCTTTTTAGGACTTTGCAAAGCCATTAACTCTACTTCCAACTACTTTGGGTCCTACCAAATCAGCACTACCTGCGCTGCCTGTGTCCACAGATCACAGTTAGAAACTCCAAACTGTCAAAGCCTGATCCTCCTGGCAGGCTTGCATTGCCCTCATGCAGTCAGCAGTACTTGATTGGCAATGCTCAAGGGTCTGTGAACTCACTTAGTGAGAAGACATCCCACAGTGCAGTGACCTAGAACTGTTTGCTCACCATGCAGATCCCAGGGCTTCAGCCTGGATCCTCCAAATAGAACCTCTGGTCCAGAAGTCCACATATTGAACCAGCTCCCAAGAGATTCTTGCACACGTTCATGTTGAGAGACTCTAGATGAGTAGATTTCGTGTGCCTCAGCGTGCTTTCCACCTCCACGTGACTGTCGGTTTTGAGGATTACATAACAAAGATTCTAGGTCAGGAAAGACAGTTACAGATGTGACTGACAGGTGCAAAATCAAGTCACACCCCCCCCCGGAAACAGACACTGTAGATGTCCACAGAGACCCAACCGATGTCACACAGCCACCAGACCTGACAAGCCACCTGTCAGAAGAGATTCCTCTCAACAATATCCTCTTGGGAAGGAAGCTCTGGGGTTGTCCCTTGGGCTCCAAGGGCATGCTTGTGGAAAAGCAAAGGCATCAAGCTGGCAACACCCCTGATTTTGTTCCCAGCCTTGGCCAAGAATGGTCCTGGGAGATGTCCATGGGTCACCGCTTGAATTTCCTCTCATGTGTCCCCTGCCTTGTGCCTAACCTCAGATGGAGGACTCAGCTGCATGAGGCTGCCTGGCCCAGTAGGAACAGGTCTCGGAGGGGCCCTGAACAGAAGGGCTCACTTCCCTACCATCCCGGTGCTGTTGAAGGAAGTCAGCCTTATTTTTTACAGTTTTGTCAGGGTGCTTCCGTTTCATACCTACCTCCACCTGTGAGTTTTATTAGTAACCCGAAATATTATCTGTGATTATCTGTAGGCCTTTGACAAGAGTGGGGAAAAGTAACCTCATTAAATCCTCTATTTTTAAACATTTAGAAAATGTGTTCCACTCGGAAGTATTTCAAGTTCTGCTCCATTGAATTAGAAGATTTATCTTGGCAGGTGAGAGACATTTAAGTCCATT
This sequence comes from Eumetopias jubatus, assembly GCF_037043125.1. Classification (NCBI taxonomy): domain Eukaryota; kingdom Metazoa; phylum Chordata; class Mammalia; order Carnivora; family Otariidae; genus Eumetopias; species Eumetopias jubatus. The sequence continues at coordinate 8,895,245 of NW_028274823.1, read as the reverse complement.
TACAAAGTTTCGTTTATTTGCTGTTGATCCGTATACACTTTTTTTTTTTTAAAGATTTTTATTTATTTATTTGAGAGAGAGAGAATGAGAGATAGAGAGCATGAGAGGGAAGAGGGTCAGAGGGAGAAGCAGACTCCCTGCCGAGCAGGGAGCCCGATGTGGGACTCGATCCCGGGACTCCAGGATCATGACCTGAGCCGAAGGCAGTCGCTTAAACAACTGAGCCACCCAGGCGCCCGATCCGTATACACTTTTTAACAGCCAAGTAAAAATCCAGTCGCCGCTGCTTAAGCTCACATTTGTGAACGCAGGGAAAGATCTTCCCAGTCTGAATGAGGCCATGCTCCTGGGTTGAGGAAGGTCAGGCACACTGCTTGAAGAATTTTACAAAGTTTATTTGAAGTGAAAGATTTGAAAATGTAAGCAACTGCTAGTTTACCAGTCTATTAGGTGGTACCAATTCATATGTTTGCTTGACTTCAGCTGACTTATCCCGCTGCCCTGAATCCTGTCAGGTACTCCAGGGATATGGTCCCCTCATTGCTCCACCTGGGCAGAGGTTGATGTTGAATGCCTCAGTAGACAGCTGGTCTTGGAGGACAGATTTCCAGAGAAGAGGCAGGCCTTGGGGTGTATTTCAGTGCCCTGTCCCAGGCTGGGGAGTGGCCAGACCAGTGATGGCTGGAGCCAGTTCCTTGAGTTCAGGCCACACCAGTGGGAGACAGGAGTCTGGAGAGAGAGGAAAGCTTTCTCCTTTCCCCAGCTGGCTCCTGAGGGGTGGTGAGCAGCCTGAAGAATTGGAAAGGGGCAGTTGGGATATTCAAATAAAGTCAGATTTGGGAAAATTGGATCTAGTCACACAAGATCTTAATGAAACAGTGAAAGAAGTTTCCCAAACCAAATCTTTGGGGATATGCATATAATCAACCTCACTTAGCTCCCCAGCATCTTCTTAACAGAGCAACCTTATCATGGAAGCTTCCTCCCTCTCTTCCCTGAAATTCAAATTTACCTGGATGCTTATAATTTTTATTTTATTTTATTTTATTTATTTTTAGAGAGAGGGAGAGCAGAGAGGAGGGGCAGAGGGAGAGAGAGAGAGAGAGAGAGAATCTCAAGCCGACTCCCCACTAAGCATGGAGCCTGATGCAGGCTTGATCTCATGACCTAACCACTTAACCCAGGTGCCCCCTCGATTTTTATTTTTTAAATCTGACAACTCCATCAGAGTTTATCTGTATTTAGGTTATGCATTTTCTACTAGAATCAAAGGTAACATACTATTTAAAAACACTGCAGTAGCTTTGTAGACAGACCTGGGTTGAAATCCTGACTCCACTCCTTAGTGGCTACACGTTGGGTATAATTCCACTTTGTGTCTCAGTTTCTTTTACTGTAAAATGGAGTGGTATGGACTGAATATTGGTGCCCCCCTCCATTTGTATGTTGAAGCCCTCACCCTCAATATGATGCTGTTAGGAGGTGGGGGCTTTGGGACATAATTAGGTTTAGATGAGGCCATGAGGATGGGACCACATGGTGGGATTGGTGCTCTTTCCAGAGAGATCAGAGATCTAGCTCACTATCTGTCCCCGTATGTGAGGACACACGAGAAGACAGCCATCTGCAAGCCTGTTAGTTGAGGCCTCACTAGGAACTGAATCAACCAGCACCTTGATCTTGGACTCTCCAGCCTCCAGAGCAGTGGGAAACACATTTCTATCATTTAAGCCACTAAGTCCATGTTAGAGCAGCCAGAGCTGACCAATACAGGGCAATGATAAGAGTCCCGGTGTCCTGGGGTTGTTAAAGGTTGAAGGACATAGACATGCTTGCAAAGATTTAGACTGTGAAGGCCCACATCTGATGCCCATCCGTGCTGGTCATCACACCAGGTTGTGATCTCCTTGAAACACAGACCACAGCTTACTAACTCTGCTTCCACCTCACAATGCTTATCAGTGTGCCTTGCTCTTAGTAAACATTCGGTGACATTTTGCTAAATCAAAGAGTGAATTATCAAGTGATGATAAAGGTGAGAAATGATGCCCTCATATGCTCTTCACCACAGAAATTCCACAACTAATCCTCAATTTTTTACTTTAGCTGTGAGCACATCTGGTTTCTGATACTCAAACACAAAACTCTCAGTGGGGCTTCCCCTTCACTTACTTCTTCTGCAGGAAGAGTTTGCACAGTGATCCAAGCAAATTGCTGAGAATTTGGAAAAGATCAGGAAGGAAGAAAGAGATGCGTATTGGTTGGTTTGCTGCTCTGTGTTGAGCATGTATGTGCCCGTTTCTTTTACATGTGTTAGCTCACCTCAATCTTGAAAACCATGTCATTATTCCCATTTTTCGGATAAAGAAACTGGAGCTTCGAAAGCCAAGCGGGTTATCCAAAGTCCCGCAGATAGGAATTGGCAGGCTAGCATGTGATTACCACTGACTCCAGACACCTTTCTCTCCCTTTGGTGTGGGGCCCTGGGTCAGTGATGGATCAGCACTGGCCACTTGAGTAGCTGACCCATAGTTCAGAGTGGAGTGGGCCAGGCAGAGATTAGAACAGGACAGAGTTGCTTAAATAGACAGCAAGTTTGGTGAGGCTCAGGATACAGCAGAAGCCCGGAATCTGTAACGGGGTGCCGTCAGTACCACGGACAGCTTCCTACCCAACAAATGTACACAAGCTGCTGTCTCCTGTTGCTGGCGATGGCAACCCCTCCAGATAACTGTCTTGAACGCAATGAAAGAGACTGGTCTGGGAACCCAGGCTTCCTGAGGAGTGAACTGACCAAGTACCACCCAAGACTGGTGAGGTCTGTAGTGAAGAAGTGGGCTCAGCTGGGCTATTTGGAACATGCAGGCTGGTGGAGATGTTCTGACACACAGGCCCCTGGACCCTTCCTCACTGGGTTCCACCTCCTCCAGGGCCCAGACCACCCCTGGTCCGGGCACGGATCCCACCTGAGAGCCACTCAGCCAAGATCTTGGCCATATAGTGTCAGGCGGTGTTGGGAAATGTTAAATTCTGATGCAAAAGATGGAATGAGTAACAAAAGAGTCTTTAAATTCCCCAAACTGGGATGCCTGGGTGGATCAGTCTGTTGAGCATCTGCCTTTGGCTCAGGTCATGATCCCAGGGTCCTGGGGTTGAGTCCCATGGCAGGCTCCTTATTCAGCAGGGAGCCTGCTTCTCCCTCTGCCGGCCACTCCCCCTGCTTGTGCGCGTGCTCTCTCTCTCTCTCTCTGACAAATAAATAAGATCTTAAAAAAAATAAATTCCCCAAACTGAAAAGTGGCATCTGGCTATAGCTCCTTAAACAGCATCCCCAAGCCTCTCCCTCAAATATCCACAAAGTCTGGAACAAGAGAGCCAGTCGCAATAGCATTGAGAACTAAGATTGATGATATTCAGGGAGAGGCTAACATCTATCATCCTGTACAAGGCAGATGGAACTCAAACAGCAGAACTTAACCAGGGTTTCTGAAGGGAAAATCACATCTCTGACAGTTGTCACATGTCACACACACACTCCACACAAACATCACACACACCACACACACAAATTACACACACACTACACTACACATACACATGCTACACACACCACACAACCACATCGTACACACATCACACCCCCCACACACATCCCCACACCACACACAGCACATATACACACCATGCACACATCACACATGTGTTCCACTCACACCATACTACATGTCACACACTACATACACACACCACACACACACATCACATACAGATCACACGCACGCTCTACACACACCACACACAAAGTGAGGAGGGGGCTTTAGAGACTGCTTTTAGGTATCACATTTAGGACTACATTTAGACCTCACTTAGGATGATTACAGAGCAAATTAGTCCAATTTAAAATCTTTAGGCAGCAAGCTGATTTACCACTCAGTGCTTAGCCAGAACTCCAGCTGGAAGCAATATCGTCTGCCCCATAATCTCTCTCTCTCTCTCTTTTTAAGATTTTATTTATTTATATGACAAAGAGACACAGCCAGAGAGGGAACACAAGCAGGGGGAGTAGGAGAGGGAGAAGCAGGCTTCTCATGGAGCAGGGAGCCCAATGCGGGGCTCGGTCCCAGGACCCTGGGATCATGACCTGAGTCGAAGGCAGTCGCTTAACTGACTGAGCCACCCAGGCACCCCTGCCCCATAATCTCTCTTGTTGTCTGAGTTGTGCAATGACAGGTTTGGTGGGTGCACACTGAAGTTGGAAGGAATTGGTTCCTGAGCTCTGAGCATGTTTAGACAGACCTAAATAAATGCGACGACCGGTTTCAGGGATTTTTCCACTGCATTAACTGGCTCTTTGAACTCCCTGGAGGAAAAGCTTGGGCAAGCACTCCCTGGAGATACTGACATGGACAAAAATCAAGATGCAAGATGTGTCCTGGCAGGGCCCCCTGGAAAGACCAGCACACCATGGAGTTGCCCATCCTTGGACCAGGATGTGAGGCTGTGTGTGGGCATCTGCCACATGGCCAGGCTCGCCTCCTTCTCAGGCAGCACAACAGAAACTGTAGTAGAAATTCTCGTGTTTCTGAAGGGCTTCTGACATGGGAGGGCTGCCCCATAGGAGAGGAGAGACCATGGAGGAGAGATCATGGTGGAGGGGAGGAGGAGGCTGGGGGCCTGTGGGAGCGTGTTAGAGCTGCCTTCCTCTGACCTCACCCTCAGTAGCTGTGACCAAAAGGAGCACGTGATATTCAGGCATTGGGGTGTTTGTGTGGCAGTCAGGGTCTTTGCATGATATCACATCCATCATCTTAGCAACTAGTACTTCCTGGGAAGTAAGTAGGATATTGCATTCTCATTATACAGATGAGGGGTGCAGAGAGGTGTGGGAGCTCTCAAACAGTTGGTGGTCTGAACAAGTTGAGTAAAGATGGCTTATCCCTCCAGGAAAAGGTGGATGAATGCGGTTCTGCCCAACCATGGTGGTAGCGGACCCTCAGAGAAGGCCCGCTGAAGTTGGAAGAGACCCTTCCCCACCCTTCGTGGAACTCTCTGCCCTCTCCCTGGTTCCCAGCCCCGCCCGCGTTGAGAAAAGTCAAAATCATTGATCAAGACCATTGGTCAAGAGGCCTGTTGGATCACGGCGCTGGGGGTTCTCTTGCCCCACTCCGTGCACAGCTTGCATGTGAACTGACCAACGCCCCAGTCTCCTTATCAATAAATACTCCAATCAATAAATACACACATTAAATATGATAATGTATGGAAAGCACTTACTCCCACATCCGATATGTAGTAGGCACGCAATGCCCTCCGTGGCTGGTACAGTGGTTAGCATACTAATGCTGTTGCTGGTGGCAGTCCTATGGACCCAGACCGCCTTGGCCTTGCCAGGCAGTTGCAGACACCAGAAAGCCCATTACTACGGCTCCAAGACCTTTTTACTGAACTGGACAGCTTGGTGATATGAAGAAATCACATCCCAGAAATCATAGCTTCTAGCTAACCTGTAAGCTATAAAGGTTTAAAAAGGTTAAAAAAAAGAGAGAGCGAGAGGGAGGGAAAATGTCTATTTTTGTGCCTCAAGACAGACGGTCTTAGCAAAGTAACAGGTCTTCTTCAAAGTGCTCTTTGAAAATAAGTTTCCTATTTTAGCTTAATGACATTCCAGACTGAGCCAAATGATTAAATATTGAAACAGGACTGGCGATCCTGAGTTTCATCTGGCTGATCAATCTGAGATGAAGCAGCAGAAGAAAATGCAAATGTCACATTACCAAATCCGAGGGAGTGCCGAGCCTTGGTATATTGTCACAGGAGGTACCCAGGGCATTTGTATATTATTTGGCCCAAAAGGTAAGAGGCAGAGGGAAACAATGAGGATTCCCCCCACCCAGTTCTGCCCAGGAGGCTGGTGCCACTGAGAAAGGTCACCCATGCTGACTAACAACCCTACGCCATGTAGGATCAGAGCCACAGTGAGCCAAGCAAGAGTAACAGAAACCACTTCCGCCTGGGCTTCTCTTGGGATCCTGGAGCCAATACCTGGCAGGTATCAGAAGACTCGGGGCCTGAAGGAGAGGAATCCACCACGGGGATTCACAGCCGACCTCTGTGGCCCAGACCCTAGACCCATTTGCTTTAGGACTTGGGGTTGACAAACAACAAGAGCCAGGATAGCATGGCCACCATACCTCACAACAAACACCACTGTGGCCATTGTTCACGGACAAAAGACTGAAAGAGCCTGATTGTCTGTGGGGTTAGAGGGTCCCCTTAAAGAAACCATGGCACATCTTTTCAATAGAATCTCCTGCAAGGAGATGGGAGAGAGATTTTCTTCCACCGGATACCCTTTTGTATTGTTTGAATTTTTTTTAAACATGTGTGTATGTCACCTTTAAAAAATAATTAAGATTCACAAACAAACTAAAAACACAGTTGACCAAGGTCAAGGATTGCTCTTTCTAAAACCCGTCTTCACCCCGCCCTTTCCCTGGCCAGTGTCTAACGTCAAAACAACCGCTTTATGTGGAGAGTTGAATCCAAATAAGAATCATGGCTCAAGAATCATGTTATTCAAATTGTAAAAATAACTTGCCAAAATAGTTGTCCCAGCAGCCCCACTTGGACACAACTTTTTGTGGACCTGGATATCATCTTTTCTAAATCAAGTCACATCCTTACTTAAATCCCTCCCACATTGCCCTTTCCCCCGGCAGCAGATTCAGAAACCCTCCTCAGCAGACAAGTCCCTCTGATTTGACCCTTAATAGGGTTCCTCACTCTCTCTTGCCATTTCCTGCCCCCGCCAGTGCCCAGCACCCTGCTCAGCCAATGAATATGTGTTAGAAGAATGAATGAATGAATAGAATTCACCTGTTATATAGATGATTTTCCTCCAATCACCTAGAATAACTACTCTCTATTCTTTATAGGAGCCATACTTTGCACACTTCCAAGGCTTTGAACCTGCTGATTCTTCTACTTAGGGTTCCTTTCCAGGTCCTTCCTTCTGCACTCAGGCAATGCGAGCCCCATTCCAATGCTGCCTGCTGTGACTTTCCCCTTTCTTTCCATGGAGTTCCGGGCTCTGCACTGAGAACAGGACAAGAGGGACTGCAGACTGTGCTTGTAGTACCTCAGAGATTTGTGGCTCCAGATGATGGGGCCACCCCCCGCTTGCCTGCCTCACCCTGTGCATTTCACCTGTTTGAACTACTGGCTGGTTAATTAACCAAAGCCCCTGGCAGTGAGATAATGGGGCTTTCTTCTGACCTTCCCCAAGATAAAAAATAAACATTTATATTAAAATTTGATCAAGCAACACACAGTCAGGCTGCCCACGGGAGCCATAAAGTGTCATCTGTCATGCAGGTACATCTGAAATGAGTTCCCTGGCATTGACGGGAGGACAGTGTCCATTTGGACTGGCAGGGTTGTATTCTGCATAAATCCAAACAGCTTCACAGAGGACTAGTATCCAGAGTTTGGTGACATTGGATTTTCTTTTTTTTTTTTTTTAAGATTTATTTATTTTTTTTTTGAGAGGCTGAGAATGAGAGAGACTGAGAGAGAGAGAGCACATGAGAGGGGGGAGGGTCAGAGGGAGAAGCAGACTCCCCGCCGAGCAGGGAGCCCGATGTGGGACTCGATCCCGGGACTCCGGGATCATGACCTGAGCCGAAGGCAGTCGCTTAACCGACTGAGCCACCCAGGCGCCCCGACATTGGATTTTCTATCTCTTACTTCTCAGCTAGCTGTCCTGGGAATGAGAAAAGACAAATTTGACACTGCTCAAATTATGGGGGTGAGAATCTTTGACACGGAGGAGGAAAAACGGGGGAGAGCACTTCTAATTTAGCTGAAGAACGAGGGAATTCAGCACATAGAAGATCGGGTGTGAGTGACATCTCTGGGCTGGCTTAGATCCTGGTCACTTTCTCTGGGCTCCCAAATCAGGCATTATTCTCTTTTCTTTGCCTCTTGGCAAAGTAACAAGACAGAGCTGAGGAGCAAGTCCAAAAAGAAAGGCCACGTCTTGGATGAAAGAGGCCGAGGGAGGTGGTGGGCGAGACAGTGGAGCCCAGTGGTGCCTGAGTGAACCCAGTGGTCAGAGGCAGACCTGAGAGGGAAGGTGTCTTTCAAAACTTTTTCTTTCCAAATAATTGTAGATTCATGGGAAGTTGCAAAAAATGTGTAATGAGGTCCCAAGTTCCCTTCCATTTCCCCCGATGCTGATATCGTATACAAGCAGGGAGGTGACCCTCACACAACCCACAGAGCATATTCAGGTCCCACCCATTTTACAAGCACTCACTGTCATGCATATGTGTGTGTAGTTCTGTGCAATTGTATCTCACATGTGGATTTGTGTAACCACCGTCACAGTCAAGATACAGAATTCTTCTTGAACAAAGCTCCCTGCAGTCACACCTTTAGAACCATTCCCACCCTCCTCCCTAACTCCCAGCAACCACTACTCTGTTCTCCGCATTTATAATTTTGCTATTTTGAGAAAGTGATATGAATGGAATCTTACAGGATATAGCCTTTTGAGATTGGCTATTTTCACTCAGCATGAGCAGGAATGGAATTTTTTTTTTTTTTACAAAAACCAATACTCCATACGAATTACCGCAAATAGGACTCTTCAAGCCTCACTGTGTGGCTGTTTGATTTATGGAAAACTTTCAGGAGGGAGGAGGGGGCCAAACTGCAGGCCAATCCTCTCCTGGTTAGGGTGGTTGGATGGGGGATGAAGATGGTGAGGATGATGAGGAAGGCAGTGGTGACAAGGACAATGATGATAGAGATGACTGGAGCAAGAACTGAAAATGGACAAGGTAATGATGGCTGGACGAGGGTCGCAGTTGCAACAGTTATGCTGACAGTGATCTCAAAGCTGGTCACAATGCAGATGACAGTGTGAATGACCACACAGAAGGAAGAACAAGGGTGCAGTTGACCGTGGTGATGGCAACAGGACTGATAATGGTGGTGCTGATGAAAACTTTAGAGTATATACGACACCGTAATTTATATTGCTGTATCTTCTCGACAACGTGATAAACCAGCAACAGCAATCTCATTGCAAGTGAGGAAATTGGGCAAAGACTAAGAGAGTTGTTCCAGGCTTGTAAGTGATAAAATGAGGTCTCTGCTGTTTTCTCACTCCAAATCCTGGGTTCTGTTTCCTGCATCTTTTGAGTCTTGCATTTCCACGATCGCTAACAAGGACCACATGCCCTGTCCTCATACAGAGTATCTTACTTCTCCTGAGTTTTATTATAACCATTTTTGGTGAGCAAGAAAGCTATCCATGGAACGCTTAGGTTAATATGACAGCCAAAGGAGAGTGAATTCTTGGTCATTCCTGGGAAACCACTTTAACCTCTCTACATCTCTTCCAGTCTATGTCCTGCCTGTGAAAACCACAGGACTACAACCAAATGTCTGCTTTGATGGTAGTTATGACACACAACGCAAGGGTAAGCATGGGGGTAGCTGGGATTCTTCTCTGTCCCCCAAAGGCATCATAGCTTAGTTCCACCTCTGCCAACTTTGCACAAAGCTCCAAGCCCTTGCTTTTGTGAAATCTAATCTAGAAGACACCTAATTTCATGTCTCATGTCACCTAGACCCGGAAGTTACCCTGAAGCCAAATGGGTTCACACACACAAACACACACACACACACACACACACACACACACACACACACACACACACACACCCCGATTGGGCTGATAGCCTTGGCTCCCAGAAAGAAGAAATAACCAAGCAACTCAGTAGCTGGCTTCCACAGCAAGGTGATCGAGGAAGAGGAGGAGCGGTTGGAGGCCGAGGAGCTGGAAGAAGAGCTGGTCAAGTGCCCCAGCCATTAGTGCAGCCCCAGACGGAAGCAGGTTGGGCGTGACTGTGAAACCCAGCACCCCGGATGGTTTTTAAAGCAGGTTCAGAGCATATCTGTCATGTTGGTCTCATCCCTTCCATTTTCCATTTTTAGTTCTCAGTCTGGATGCTGCCCTTCATTACTTATTAATGCAGCCAAGTCGAGTTCGGTTGTTTGAATTGTGTCTGTGTCCTCAAAATCCAGTAGAGAGGAGAGAGGTGGCCAGCAATGGAAAATAAAATATGGCCAGAGGCAGATGGCAGGAAGTGAAGTCTGTCTGCCACTCTGCTGGCCCTCAAGGGTGGCAGCGATGGAGAGTCAAGTGGACCACCTGGCTCCCAGCCGTATAGGACGAGGAGAAGCTCTCGGCGACAGCCTCGTGAGGTAGGCAGGAAACCCACTTGAGAAGATCCTGCTGCTTGTCCCTCAGCTACCGCCCCTGGTTAGAGACAGGATATCAGTTCATCTGTAAATATGTCAGCACGTATTTCCCAAAGTTAGGAACTCCTTTCCCCCCCAGATAACCATTATCTTCTAATCAGTGCACATCCCAGGGCCTCACAATATGCTTGTGGTCCTGAGCTCACCCGGGGTGGTGGGGCTGCTTGTCAGAGTTGGATTTCAGGGGTCCACAGGGGTGTTTCAAATCTTGGGGCATATTCATGAACAAGAATTTACAATAGCCCCATGATCATCAAATGTCCAGTCAAAGTTTACATTTCTTCACTTGTCATACATTTTTAAAACTTTTACAATTTGACTTGAGCTCCAAATAAGTTCCGTGCCTCATAATTGGGTGGCTTCTCCATCTGACTTTCCCCCTTACATGTGCTTTATTGAGGAACTCATCCATGTAATTTGTCTTAGAGAGTTTCCCATTATCTGGGTTTTGCTAATCGAATCCCTGTGAATTCAGAAGCTTGTTTTTTTCTGTCAAATTGGTAGTTAGAACTAGAGCTTTTGTCAGCTTCTGGTTTGATACTGTTTGGGTTCTTGTTTTTTGTTTTTGTTTTTTTTGGCAAGACTGCTTCACCAGGAGTACTGTGTGTTTCCCTCAGAAAGCGCATAATGGTGGTTTCCTCCCTTGTTGTGATGTTAGCCATCACTGAGAATCATTTGTTCTGGTTTAAAAGGACAAGTTCATGAAAGGACCTGAGAAGTAGAAGGAAAGGCATTCCAGGCAAAGGTCAGAAGGAAAAGGCTTGCCAGGAAGGGCAGGGGGCTCAGCATGGTTGGAGCAGAGAACAAAAGGCAAGGGTGGGGCTCAGAGGGCCTGGCCCAATAGGCTCCAGAACCTGGACTTTATCTTGCCAAGATGAAGAAGGAGAGGAGTGGCCATGGGTGTTACCCCAACCCAGAACGAGACTGGTCCGGTCAGCTCTGCTGTTCGGCAGCAGGGGGTCATCCCTGGTCCAGCTGTGCTCACATGGACCAACCTCTGGATGGCGAGGGACAGGACCACCTTCTTCCTAGCCCAGGGCAGTCCCTTGGTAGAACTCCATCCTCTCAAAAACACTTTGTATCTTTGAGTCTACCTTAATCCACTCGTGGTGCCATGCCACAATACCATAGGCTGGAGGGCTTAAACGACAAATGTATTCTCTCAGACTTCTAAAGCCTAGAGGTCCAAAATCAAAGTGTCAGCTGGGCCATGCTTCTTAGGAGCTTCTAGAGGAGGCTCCATCCTTGCGTATTTCCCCTTCTGGAAGCCCCAGGCATCCCTTGGCTTGTGGCAGCATCACCCCAATCTCTGCCTCTGCCTCCACATGGCCACTGTTGACCAAGACGAAGAAGCCGTAAATCACCTAAAAGTGTTTGGGTTCTATCAAGGAACTGCCCTGGGCTAGTAAGAAGATGGTCCTGTCTCCTGCCATCCAGAGGTTGCAATCCGGGAGCCACAGAGTGGACAGAAACTGAAATTGCATTCTGAATTGCAAACGAGGAATGCAGGATTATAAAGGCAAAACCCACAAGCTTACATAACTTGTTTGGAAGGAATTCTGACCGGTGCTGGCAGAGTTTAACTGACTGTGTAGCACACGATTGGCTATTCAGCTAACAGATGCTACATTATGTCGGTTGCAGTCCAAAGTAGAAGGATGTGTTCCAGGAGGTGGGCGAGGTACAAGTCGGAGGTGCAAGTGAGGTCAAGTCGCAGTTGAGAGAAGTCAGAAGTCCGTGGTGTTCCCAAAATTGAAACTGGAGAAGCGCATAGGCCTTGTGGCCTCCGTGTCCTCCCAGCCCTGGTTTTGAATGACTCTTCCCAAGGCTGACTTCACCTCTGGGCCCTCCGTTCGCGCCGTCTTCCCTCTGGGTGTCTCTGTGTCTTCACATGCCTTCTCTTCTCCGTGGCTATGCTCAGCGCCTCTCTGTGGCTCTTCTCTTCTTGTAGGGAAACTGGTCACATCGGTTTGGATCGCCCCCTACTCCAGTATGACTTTAACATCTGGTAAGATGGGATTTGCAAGGAAGGTCACATTCACAGGCACCAGGGGGCGGGACTTCAACATCTCCTGGTGGACACAACTCAATCCTTCACAGCATCTTATTCGCATACCGTGAATGCCCTCAGCACTGGCGAGCACTTTTCTTTTCCCAAAAAGGTGATTTTGGAATGATTGATGGTCCCCAAGTTTCTCTGCCACAGCGTATTTCCTCTTTGGACACCATCCCATGGATCATGCAGGATTCGGGCTGCCTAAATGTGGCCCAGGCACATTCTAGCGGAGACAGCCCCGTGGCACGCGGCAGGCAGGCGAACCGTCCAGTGGCATACCCACCCAGCTGATGTTAACTTGGGCGTGCAACACATTTAGAAAAGACAGAAGATCAGGAGAGTCCACTACGGTTCCAGAAAGACAGCTGTTTGCATATAATTAGATTCTTACCAAAATACACAATGAAGAAGCTGAAGGAGCTTTGAGGGCAGTCAGGAGTAGGAGAGCGTGTGAAGTTGTGGTGGGCGCGGCGCAGGGCCAGCAGCCTGGCCTTCGGGGAGCCCTTTGCCCCGTGGTCTCAGGCCTCCCAACAATAGTGGGGGGGGTTCAACTGGGCAGCCAAAAAGGCTTGCCCCAAGTCACACAGGAGACAGGAGCCCCTTTTAAGTTCATCATGACTACTGTGAAGGACGAAATATGATGTCCCTAAGTGTCAAGTCTGAAATGTGGAGAGGGAAAGATGGCAGACCCTGCAGCCCCAGAGCCCCCTGAGCTAATACCCAGTCTTAGCATGTGCTTCCAGGCTCCACCTTTCAGCTGCTGAGCCAGATGTGCTCCCTGGAATTTGCCCACCCCCCTGTGCCTCTCCATGGGAGTCCTTCCTGCTCTGAACTCACCCCCACCACTGACCAGGGCTGTCTGAACGCGTGTGACTCTGACGGCTGCACCCCCAGAGCTGATCTTAGGGCTCTGGCAGGTGGCTCAAACACTTGGGGGGCACACACATGTGGGTATGCACAAAGATACACAAGTCTGCCACTTGCCATTTTAGGCTCCTGGGAACTTCCATCCACCGAGGAAGGGCGGGCTGTCTTAACCAGGGAGCAATCCCGGTGTCTGTCCACAGAGCTCCTGGGATGATGCCCTGGCAAAACCCAACAGAACCAGGATGCCTCATTTCCCTAACTTCTATGCTTTCTTCCCTACTACCTCCCCATCACCTCCTGCACCTGTTCCCTCATTCAATCAACTCCTCCTCATTGTGTTCCTCCTATATTCCAGGCACGCGACTGTGCACAGAAAATCTCACTTAATCCTGTCAATAATTTTAATCACAACAATAGGTAACATTTATTGAGTGATAGCCTGTGTCCCTGTGTACTTTACGAAATGTTTTATAGAATATTTCTTTTTTTAATAGACTTTATTTTTTAGAGCAGTTTTAAGTTCTTAGCAAAACTGAGTGAAAGGTTAGGAGAGTTCCTAATCCCCGCCCCCCACCCCCAAACCTTCCCTACTGTCTACATTCCCCCACCAGAGTGGTACATTTTTACAATTGGTAAACCCACACTGATACATCATAATCACCCCAAATCTCCCTTAGGAGAAGGAGATTCGGTCCCATTCTACAGATGGGAGCATTCACATTCAACAAGGGCTGGAGCAGAGGCTATATAGCCTCATATCTCTGGCTGGAGAGACTGGGTCTTTCTCTGCCACACTGCATTGTCCTCTGAATTGGGTATTGTCCCTATTATGTAGAAAGGGGGACGAGGCTCAGTGTTAATTGTCATCCAGCAAGTGAGTGGCCAAGCTGGATTCTAATCCAATCTGTTGGACCACAGAGCTCTTTCTTGACACCAGCTCGCTGTTCCCTCTATCCATCTGTGGGCAGCAGACAACGAAGATCTATTACCTCGGGGCATGATGGCAGAGCTCAGAGACATCCTCCAGCTTGGCCCACTGACCTCTTAATCCTAAACTGGGGTTTCTCACCTGTGGTGCAGTTGACCTTTGGGGCTAGAAGCTTCTTTGCTGTACAGGTTGCCTGTGCTTTGTAAGCACTATCCCTGTCCTCTGCCCACTAGACACCAGTACCCCTTCCCATCTTGTGATAACCAAAAGTATCCCCTGGGGAGGCAACCCCCTGTTGAGAACCCCTGTCCTAAACCGAGAAGTCTCCTTTGTTTTCCTTATGCCTAGCTCCCAGGAAAGAGGACACCAAGTGCATTGATTGGCCCTGACCCAGGGCTCTCAAACATTAACACCAATACACATTACCCGAGGATTTAGCTAAAATGCAGGTTCTCACTCAGTGGTTTAGGGGTGGAGCCTGAGATTCTGCATTTCTAACTGGCTCTCAGGTGATACTGAGTCTGCTGGCCCGGGGACCACACCTGGAGGGCAAAGGCCTTAGTAATAAATAAGCAAATAATTAAAACAAGACTACCTAACCTCTCTGATTAGGACCGTGCAAGAGATGGAGCCAAGCCAGATGCAAGGCTGCCTGCCGGAGCTCCCAGTCAAGCAGGGCTCAAGGTTGGGCACACAAGGAGCTGTCAGAGATGCTGGGATGTGGGTTCTGCTCCTGACCTGCCAGGAGAGCTCATAGGAGTCACTCACTCACTCCTGGGGCACGCTGCCCTGGCTTGAAACCCCACACGCATTCTGCTGATCCCTCAACAGTCTGTTCTGTGTCACTCAGGTTCTTGTGCTTCTTTCCTGGGACTGCGTGCAGCATGGAAGCCAGAACCACGTCTGTTTCCTTCAGGGGTTCAGAGGAGGCCCTCAAGGAATGTTTCTTATACAAATGAAGAAAGAGGCTGTTCCAGCAACTTTGTGTTTGTCTACATTTCTAAAGCTGCTGCTGACCCGGTTGCCTGGTCTGCTAAACAAGACTCTAAAGCCTTCTTGAAGCTTATTTTGGAGTCTCAAGTAGAAACACACTGAATCATAAGATCCATGTGTGACCAGCCTCAACTGAAATCCGCCCTTTACGCAGCCCTTCTGTTCCTCCTCAAGAACTTTGTTTTGCCGTTTACTTGTTGGGTTTTTTTTTTTTTTTTTAAGATTTATTTATTTATTTGAGAGAGAGTGTGTGAGTGGGGGAAGGGGCGGAGGGAGAGAACATCCAAGCAGACTCCCGCTGAGCCCGGAGCCCGACACAGGGCTCAATTCCATGAACCATGAGACCAGGACCTGAGCCAAAACCAAGAGTCAGACGCTCAACTGACTGAGCCCCCCAGACGCCCCTCACTTCTTTGTTTTAAGGTAACATAACAAGAAAAGAAACAAAAACACAGTGACTGTCCCCAGGGAACCAGTTTCAAGGAAGGGGAAAGGCCAGGAGACCCACTCTCCCCAGAACTTATGAGGACACCAAACACCCCTTAGTTCCCTTGTTTCTCCATCTGCATGGCTGCGAAAACCCCAAGGACAGGGAGCCCAGCAAAGGGGCTCTAAGCTGAAATGCCCAAGGAGCTTGCTCAGGGGTGCTGGGGACCCGCTGGATCAGGGCCCAGGTCTGGGCACATGACTGCAGCCCTGGGGCCCCAGAGGCCAGTGGGGACCTGGCCCTCTAGAGCCTCTGGGCAGAAGGGACGGCCACCTACAAAAGCATCTCGCCTTCCTTTTCCTTTTGTTTCTTTTATAGAAGTCGACGAATACTTCCTAAACAGATTTTTGGTGTAAAAAGAGCAAATAGTACAAATATAGGAAAGTCTGACCATTTTCCAAATGTCCTCTCCTCCAAGACGTTTTCCCTTCTTTGGGGTGCCCCTGTTACTCTTGTCTCTCACTCCAATTTTATTTCAGATTTTAGGCGGGCGGAGTGTTCCATTTGCAGGAGTGGTTGAAGGAGGCGGGAGGGGCAGATTCCCCAGGTCTGTATATACTCTCTCCCTCCTTCTCCCCGCTGCTCCCCACCTCTCCCACCACGTCTCCCCTTCTCTGTCTCTGTCCCGTTAAACTTTCTCCCAAGGAAAAACAGTGCAGTGGGGTATCACTTTTGTTATCTATGTACATTGGATAAATGCACAGAAGGGGTTTGGACGACATTTGTGACAGTTTAATAATAGGTGTCTCTGGGTACATTTGGGGAAGTCTTGTTTTCTTCCTGATTGTGTAGTTGAATTTTCTCCCCTAAGGAAGATGGATTGTTTATATAATTCAGGTGTTTTTGAAATACTTTAAAAATTGAAACCTGCACCTCTTCTGTGACTTCACATCATTTGCCCTCTAAGATAAAGTCCTCCAAAAGCCGGCATTGGGGGGAATGTGTCAACCCATCAGTCAGTGCCTGGGTGACTTAGGTGTCATGTGCCAGACACAGTGAGGACCACAGGATCAGAAGGGGCTGAGGGCACAAGGCAGGTTCCCCCGTTCTCCATGTGGGGTGACAGGAGTGAGGGATGCAAACCAGAACACTTGCTGCGTGGGGCTGGCTCACAGTCAGGTCAGCACATACTGCAGGTCCACTGGGGGAGGTGGAGGCTGGTTGGAAGAGCCTCAGACCTCCACCCCTGAAGCCTTGAGCTCCGCCTGAGCCCTGGGCCAGCAATAGAGCCTTTGCGGTTTTCTCATCTATAAAATGGGTGAGTATATACAGTGACATCTACATCTCACTCAGCTATCGTAAGAATCCAAGGAGTACCCAGTGCGAGAGGAATCGGAAAATTGAAACTCCACAGCTGTAGGGAAGTATTTTTATTGTATTATTATTTTTATATGACAGATATGTAAGTAGGCAGTGATAGCATACAGACTAAAACTGTGGGCTTTCGAAAGAGACAAATGACATTTTCAGTCCTAATTCAGCACTTCTTAGCTCTGTGACCTTCTGCATTTAAGCAACCCCTCTGTACCTCCGTTTCTCATTGGTAAAATTGAATTTCTTTTTATTAGCTTGAGATTCATATCTCATATTTTAAAATCAATTTTACTGAAGTAAAATTTATGTAAAACAAATGCACCCACTCTAAGTATAAAGTTTAATGATTTTTGACAATTGTTTATAGCCATGCAACCACCACCACAATCAATATATATGTGACCTTTCCCAATCAATTTCATTCAAACCCCAGCCCCAGCTAACTACTGATGAGCTTTCTGTCGCCATAGATTGGACTTTTTTTTTCTAGAGTTTCAGATAAAGAGAATCATACTGTCATGCTCTTTGGCTTCTTTTCTTTGGCATCATGTTTTTGAGATTCATCCATGTTGCTTTATATCAGTAGTTAATGCCTTTTTTATTCCTTAGTAATATTCCATTGGATAAATATATCACAATTTGTTTATCCATCTACCTATTGATGGACATTTATAATGTTTCTGGTTGCAGGCTATTATGAATAAAACTGCCAAGAACATTATGTAGAATTTTCTGTTGGACTTATGCTATCATTTCCTTTAGCTAAATACCTAGGGGTAGAATGGCTGGGTCCTATGATAAGTGTATTTTTCACTTTTTTAGGAAATTGCTAAATTGAGTCCTCAAGTGGAGGTACCATCTTCCATCCCCTCCAGCAGTCTACGAGAGCTAAAGTTGTTCCACACCCTTGACAACACTTGATAGACAGTCTTTCCTTTCTCCTTCGTATCAAATGTAAAGTGGCATTTCAATGGGGTTTAATTTGGGTCTCCCTAACAAAGGCTATGGATCTTGTTTCATGGATGATTAGCCATTCATATATTTTTTTTCTTGTGAAATGTCTCTTTAATCTTAGACCGATGGAAAAAATTTGGGCTTTTGTTTTATTTATTAAGTTGTAAGTATTGTGGGTACAAGAATTTTGTGAGAAATATAATCGTAAAAATTTTCTCTCAGTATGTGGCTTGCTTTATTTATTTTTCTTAAAGATATCTCTAGAAAGAGTTTTTAATTTTGATAAAGTCCACTCCATCCATTTTTCTAACAGTTTGTGGTTTTTTGTGTGTTTTGTTTAAGAAACATTTGCCTACTCCATGGTGGTAGATTTTTCTTCTTCATCTTCTTTTTTTTTTTTTGTAGAAGGTTTATTGTGGTTGTTATCAAATCTAGGTTAAATGATCTATTTCAAGTTTAATCTTTGTGCTTCCCATGAGGTAAAATTCAAAGTTCATTTTTTCCACATAATATGTTGAAAAGATGATCCTTTCCTCATTGAAAAACCCTGCAAACCTTGTCAGACTTCAATTGTTCATATATATATATATATATATATGTATTTCTGGAATCTCTATTCTATTTATGCTTATGTCAATATCACAGTATCTTGATTATTTGATTATTGAAGCTTTATAGTGGGCCTAGAAATCAGGTACTCTGACTTTGTTCTCTTTTTTACTTTGGCTATTCTAGGTCCTTCACTTTTCCAATAAATTGGAATTTGAAGGATGTTTAAAAACATCATCAGTAAAGACATATGGACCTAGAGTTCCCTCTGTGGAGAAATTTTTAATTATAAATTCAATTTCTTTGATAGTCATTAAATTATATTGCTGATGTCTACAAAAATACTGCTCAGATTTTGGCTAAGATTAGCATCTAAAGATTAATTTCTGGAGAATTAATGACAACAATATTGAGTCATCTGATCCACATATGTGATATATTTCTCCATGTATTTAGGTTATTTATTTAGGTTGTTTAGGTTATTTGCCTATTTGCTGCATTGATGTTTTATAGATTTTAATGTATAGGTCATGCACATATTGTCATAAATTTATCTTGAAGTATTTTATATTTTTTGAGGCTAATACCATGTAAGTGGTATTTAAATTTTTAAATTTCCAGCTGTTTGTTGCTAGTCTATAGAATACTACTTTTTTGTTAATATAAAAATATAATTAATTTTTAAAATATTGACTTGTATTTTGTAGCTATTCTAAACTCAGTTGTGAGTTATAGTAACTTTTTCTATAGATAAGATGTATAACTTTTCTATAGATAAGAGTTTTGTATAAATATGATCATACCATTGATAAATGAAAGCAATTTTACTCCTTCACTTCCAAGCTAATTTAGGGCTTTGTTTTTTCTTGCCCTATTGCACTAGCTAGGGCCACTAGTGCTATGCTGAATGAACAGTATGAGAAATACATTCTTGCTTTGTACCCAATCTTAGAAAGCATTTAGTCTTTCACCGTTAAATGTGATGTTAACTAGATTTTAAAAAAAGAAGTTATCAGGTTAAGGAACTCCCCTTCTATTCCTAGTTTTCTGAGGGTTTTTTTTTTTTTCAAATCACAAATAGATGTTATATTTTCACAAATGATTTTTTAAGCATCTATTGTGATAATCATATTGTTTTCCTTTTTTAGTTTATTGAATATGGTGAATTACATTGGCTTCCAAATGTTTACCTAACTGCTTCCTTGGATAAACTCCACTTAGTCATCATGTACTATCTTTCTTTATATATTGCTGGATTCGACTTGCTAATATTCATCAGAGACTTTAGTGCCTGAGGGATGCACGAGAGATACTGGTCTATTGTATCCTTGTGATATCTTTGTTTCTGCTTTGGCAACAGGCCTTTATGTGTCACGGTGGGATGTGTTCCTTCAACTCCATTTTCTGAAAAATTTGTGTGGAGTTGGAATTATTTCTTTCTGAACTGTTCAAAAAATCATTAGTGAAGACACCTGTGATTGGAATTTTCTTTGTGGAAAGATTAATTTCTTTAATAGACATTGATTTTCTAGTTCCTCTTGAATCTATTTTGGTAATTTCTGTCTTTCAATGAAGGTGTCAATTTCATCTATGTTGTCAATATATCGGCATAAAGTTGTTTAAAAATTCCCTTAGCAGCTGATAGTGTCTGTAGCATCTGTAGTGATGTCAACTTTTCACTTTCTGATTCTGGAAATGTGGTCTTCTCTCTTTCTTTCTGATCAGTCTAATTTGAGATTTATCAATCCTCAATTTTTTTTAAAAGACTATCTTAGGTTTCATTGTTTTTGCCATTGCTAATTTGTTTTCTACTTTATTGAGTTCTCTAAACTTTATTGTTTCCTTCCTCTGATTTACTTTGGGCTTACTTTGTTGTTTCAGAACCTTTGATTATTAACTTGAGACATTTTTTATTTTCTATTACATATATTTAATGCTATGTCCCCATAAACACTGCTTTTGTTAAATCCCACATTTTTGATACTTTTAATCTTCATCATGTTCAAAATATTTACTAATTTCTCTTGCCATGTATTCTTTAATCCATAGGTTATTTGAAATTGTGTTTGTTAACTTCCAAATAGTTAGCAAATTTCTATTAGGAAATATTATAAAATAATACTAAGTATAATACTAAATAAAATAATTCATGATGAAATACAGAGCACGAGAGACATGCTCTAACATACATGTGATTAGAAACCCAGAAGATGGAAAGGAAATGAGGTAGAAGCGATATCTGAAGAGAGGATGTCTGAGACTAGCCCCAAATTGATTGAAGGCTTTAATCTACAGTCCCAAGAAGGTTGCCAAACCCCAAACAGAATAAACACAAAGAAAGACTCACTTAGGCACATCATGGTGTAACTCCTGAGAAATTAAGACAGAGAGAAAATATCAAAAGCAATTAGAGAAAAAAGACCCATTACTTTCAAAGAGGGAAAAGAAAAATAACAGTAATGACTGACTCCCCAGCAGTGAACAGGAAGCCAGAAGGCAGTGAAAATGATATCTTGAACATGTTGGAAGAGACAAAACAAAAACTAGCCATTGAGAATTTTATACCCAGTGAAAAATCTTGCAAACATAAATGGGAACTAGGATGTTTCCACACAAAGCGGAAGCTGAGATAATCCAAAAAATGTTAATGGGAATTCTTCAAGCTCTAACAAAATGAGCTCAGGTGGAAGCATGATACTGCAGGAAGGAACTGGAGGCAGTAGAACTGGAGACTAATTATAGATTATTTCCCCATGAGCTGCACCATGGCAATTTTGAATGGATTGCAGGTGCTTTTACTGTAGCTCAGTGCCTCATTTAATCCATAATGGAACAGTATTGCTGGCAAAACATTTTCTGCAAAAAAATAGTCATGATTATTTTGTAATAATACTGAAGAACATCATTGCCATTTTCAGAGGACTGTGATACCTGATCTGCTTTTGTGGTTCAGATATGTTTCATGACAATAATCACTATTTATAGGGGATTTATTTAAGAATTGTTCTAGGCATAAGGAATATCTAAGTAATATTAAATGCTTTCATGTAAGTGTGAGATGTTTACCTCATGTTTTCCCATTTGTATGAAGAGCTTTTGGAGTGGTATGCTTTAAATAAGAATGGACAAAATTAACACAGATAAAAGTTGAAAATGTGTCTATAGGACAATGCTTACCATTCCACCTATATGCTGCAGTGTCGTTGGGTTCATTTTTTTTTTTTTTTACTTTTTAAAAATTGCTTAGGAGAGCAAATCTGTCTGCTACTTTCACGTCTTAAACTTCAAATTCCTAGAAGTTATTCTTAAAATCAGATTATTTAGTTTTAAATATTCATTTCCTCCATAGAAAATCCATGATATTTTGTATGGTATAATTTTAACTTTTACTGTGGTTTTCTATTCTCTTTTCCTACAAAATCTTAGATTCATATGTTTTTAAAACTGTTGTGCATTGTTTAAGTTTGAATTTATTTTGTAGCTGGTATGAATGTAATACCTTCAGGAGTTTTTGTCTTTTACCAAAAAAGGAGGGAGTCAATACACTGAACTGAATTTTTAAAAACAAAACATTACATTTCTCTAAAAATGTTTGAGGAAAAGGTAAATTACTTACATCTTCAAAATATTGAGGCATTTGAATTTATTCATAATTCTATTTTCATAATTCAAAATGTCTTCATTGTAATAAATGCTCACATAATCAGAATTGCTGTTTTACCTTTAAAAAATATATATTTGAAATGTGCAGAAATGCTTGATTTTTATTTTTTTAATCTCAAAATTAGTTAGCAAAGTAGAAAAGATGCCCTTGTTACAGGCACCTGTACAGTTTCATAATCTTTTATTTGAATGTTCTACAATGCTCCATAATTTGGAGTTTTTGTGTTCGTAGTAATTAAAACTGAGTTGTTCCCATATTCCTCTCTATCTCTTACCAGTGTTTTTTTTAGAATCACCACCATTTTAAAGAGATGGACTTTTTTATAAAGTTGTTTCTCCTGGCTAAAGAAAAATCACTCTAGGAAAGCAGTGTATAGCCAAAGTGCTTGCATAAGCTAAATGGAAAAAGAATATATAAGGTTTTCCCTCCATATCGGCTGAGTGTTGTGACTGTGAGGAATGATTTAATGAGATTTCTAAGTTTTTAAAAACACTATTAAGGAATCCTTAGTGGGAAATAAAACATAGGTTACAAAAAAAGGTGAAAGTAATAGGATAAGGAAAAATATATATATATATATATGTTTACCAGGCAAATAATCATAAAAAGAGAGCTGGAGTAGCTATATTAGTTTTAAACACAATTAACTTGAAGACAAAAAAAAGGCATTAAAGATAAAGAAGGTCAATGTATAATGGCAAAAGAAAAAGTTCCCTGGGAAGAAATAACAATTCTAAATCGGTATGTATACAGTCATACAGTCTCAGAATAGATAATAGAACAAAAACCAAAAGAATAAAAATCCATCCATCAGGTTGGCAAAAGTCTTCATTTTTTTCTATATGTGGAGCATAGCTAAGGGAAGCAGAAGTAGCAGCAACTTTGGAAAACATCTGCACGTGGGCAAGGACAAGGATGTTCACCTACTGAAACCTTGCTCAAAATGAGGAAAAAATGGAAAGCACGTCAGTGCACCTTGATGGGGGAATGGATAAACTGGAATAATCACACGACTGGGTGACATACAGCAGCTAAAATGAATGAGTAGAACTGCATGCAACAAGGTGGATGGATCTCGGAAACATAATGTTGAACCACCACAAAAGCCATGATGGTTTATTGTGTTGCTTTCCTGGATGAGATTTCCTCCAACTGATGGCACAGGGATGCCTGGCTCTTTGGGCAGGGTGACTCAGGGCTTGGGCATGGGGTGCATGTCAGATGTCACAGGTGTGTCCCCTGGAGATGTGGCACTGCCAAGTAGCGGGCCCACTCTGGGGTCCAGTGAACACAACAGCTCGGGAATAGGTGCTTCTGGTGGAGAAGTCCAAAGTAGGTTCATGGAGAAATTCCCCTTAAGAGACTCACAGAGAGCACCTGGAAGAGACATTTAAGTCATCTGGTGCTCCCACCGTATTCTACAGGTAGAAAGAGAAGGCTTGGCGAGGATCCCCTGAGGCCAACAAGTGTGGCCAAGTTTGAGTGTGGTCAGGTCTGTGAGCAACACATGTGGATTCTCATCATCAGGGGAGGCTGGCCAAGTTCTGGAACATGTTCTGCATCTTGCACAGCAGAGGAGCTCCTTTTGTCCTTTCTCCCAGTACAAGAGTGCTCCTGTAAACAGGGCAGAACTAAGAACATGTCAGGTGTCTCTCAGGGTAAATAAAGAGGTGAGTTCTCCCCCCTCCTCAGGGCTGGTATGTTCAACAAAGAATTCAGAAGATAGGCCACCCTTGAACTGACCTGTTTATCAGAGGCGGAAGGTGGGGGAGGGTGGGGTGCGAGCAGCATTACCGGTAGAGACAATACTATATGAACACGAACCTGTCTGCACAGAGACCTAGGCCATGAGTGGGGTAGGAGCATAGCACGGAAGTCAGAGGAACCAGGATCTCAGTGTTCCCTCTCTGTCCCCTCACCTGTCACAGTTGATAGAGAGATTCTTGATGTGGGGGGTAGATAGGGGTCAGGCAAACAAGCTGAAAACAAAGCCCAGGGCCAAATCTCTGTGCCACCAGCCTCCCACTCAAGAGAGAGGTTTCAAACAGAAAGCTGCATGCCCAGAGCCGGCGGGACCTGCGAGGTCTCCCAAGGGATCTTAGGAATACACTGGCTTGTCAGGAGTTCCTAAAGAAATGTTATTTTCACTTCGGATGGTAGCATCCGGAAAAACAAGACTGAGGAAAATCCCAGAGGAAGCAAAAGCTGTTCTACGCTGTCTCAGAAGCACCCACAGTTTCTCTGGAATTTAGGAGTTCTTTTGGCAATTGACCAGTAGGGCTGGACACAATTGCCCAGCTCAGTTACAACATTCGGTCGAACACCACTCTCCAAAATCCACCTGCCTTTTACACTGGGTACGAGTGTAGACTCAGGGTGAACCGACTGCCCTTCCACCAAAAGTCTGTCTTGGTTAGTTTTCCCGCTGCTGACATTTAACTGATATTTCAGTGACTAGATGGTTCTGATCTGACAAAATGACCAGTTTCCGAGTATAGATGTATAACTGGTGGGGACTTGTCTCCGGGTTCATCAGAGCCTGAAGCAAGGTTGGATATATCAGGTGAACCCTGGCATTTCCCAAACATAAAGTCGTTTGACCATTTCCTCAATCTGTGGGTCTCAAGCTTGCAGTCCACCACTCACCCACCAATACTCCCAGCCGTGGAGGAGACCACAGTGACAGTCCCTCTCAACAAGGAGCAGATGGAGGGTTGGAGGTTGGAGAGGAGAGTGGAAAGAGAGGCACTGTGCATCCCAGTGGATAACCAGTGCCCTAGAGGCCCCTTCCTGCAGCCCTACTTTTGGAAATAAAGATGATGCAGAATGGAAACTCACTGTTCTTGAATTCTCTGCACATCTCCTCTTTGGGATGAGACAATTATCTCCATTTCACAGATGAATACACTGAAGTCCAGAGAACCGGTACAATTTGGCCAAAGTCACACAGTAGGAGAACAGTGGAGCTGCTCTCACATCCTCATGAGTTAGGATCCAAAGCTGCCACACTGGCAGAGCCCACAACACGTACTGGTGGACATTACATAAATTCAGCGACAAGTCCAAAGACTTGTAAGATCCAGTTTATCCTTGGGGAGCTTTAAGCACAGCTGAAAAGAAAATGAGGGGTCAGAGTGATTGAATGTTACTGTCCAATGTTATGTCCCCATATAAGTTCTCATGAAAGAACAAATGAATGAAAGACACAGCACCTTCTTCGGTATTTAGGGAGGGGCAGATGGCATTTAGGGAAGACTTGTGTGACTCTTGCATGTGTCATACTTTGCTAGATCTCCCTCCAGGGGAAGGGCCAAGTCCCACGTCTGTCTGTGCTCTTGGCACCTATCACAGTGCATGGCACTGAACAGGTGCTCAGTGCACATCAGATGAAGTAAGGAACACACAAATGACTTGGGGGAAGGGAAGCTCCCCATTTGACTCACTTAGAAGGCTTTTGCTATAGTTGTTCGTGGCTTCTTTGCAAAGCGGAAACAGTAACACTACCACCTCCCTGATTTTTGTGAGGCTAAAATGAGACCAGAAAAGAGAAAGTGTATGGTCGTTGCTAAGGCTCTCCAAGGTAAAGACTCATCCAACAGACCTTCTGGCCCTAGGTGGCCTTCACAGCTCCCCACAGAAGGATCAGATTTGGCTTTAACACCTACCAGGTGAAAGAGTCAGGCTGAGTTTTGCATGTTTGCAGTTTTTCTAGACTGGTTTAACTTCCAAAGAGATACAGGATAGAAACTAGCCTTGGTCAAGATCATCACTCTTTAAATATTTATGTCTTATCTTCTTAAACTAGACTCCTTGACAGAAGGGGCTGTGTTTAATTCCTTTACTGACTACTGGGTGGGGGCGTAAGCAGTATCTGCTGTCAAAGTTGGTAATAAGGAGCACTCACGGACTTCTGCCTGGTAGTTCCATGAACACACATTGAACCCATATTCATGAATTTATTTATTTATTCATGGACTCAATCAATGTATACTAATCACTGACTCTGCCAGGCGCTGAACTGAAGACATAAAAATGAACAAGACATGACTTAATATTCAAGGGGCACATCTTAGCAGAAGATGCAGAGATGCGCACAAACATCAGCAGTGTAAGGATGGGTACATCCAGAGTGTGATGCTCAGTGTGGTGCAGCCCAGAGAAGAGGCCCAGGGAAGGAGGTCCAGGGCTGAGGGGCTGAGGGGGTGAGGAAGACTTTAAAACAAAAGTGAACTTTGAGTTGGATCGTGAATGATAGCCAGGGGAGAGAAGGACAAGACTTGTGGAATTACAGAGATGTACGTGAGATTATTAGTTAGAGAACAAGTGATGTTATGTGAATGTAGCACAGGACCAGTGCCTGGGTTGGAAGGAGGGGAGGCTGGATGGGGAGATGAAGCTGGGCACTGGGGCTCTTGGTTTGGAGCCACAAATACCATGCTGGGGAGTTTGAACTCCGTTGTATGGACAGTGGGGTGAGGGGTGAGGGGCAGGAGAGATTTAAGCTTCTAGAGAAGGGAAACAATCTACTGATCCTGTGGGCAGAGGTCAGGAAAAGAAGGGACAAGGGTAAAGGCGGGAAATCAGGAGACTATTGTCTATATCCAGGCTTGAGATGATGAAGTTCTGAACGAGAGCACTGACACTAGGCTGGAAAAGGAAAAGGTGCTCTGGTTGACTGTGTACATCAAGAAACCATACTGAAGGATTACTCATCTCTCCAATGCCCTTGGCCTCTTCAACTACAAACTTAGGCTGGGTCAGCTGGACCTCAAACTGTACAAACTTGAAAGATCAAAATTGCCATCATTTACTTGGGTAGGTGGTTTTGGAAACACATAAGCTTGAACTGTGGTTTGACTTTGTATCAGGTTGGACCCATCGTGGATGACTCATTCACTAAGTTACTCACTGCTGGAAGCACTTGAGAAAAAATGATGACCCGTAATTTGAGAAACACTTGAGAGTTTTTTTTCATCCAGCTGCACTGGATGAACTCTACAGCTCTAAGATCTAATAGTCTGTGATTCTAACGTCCAGACAGATGGTCAAAGAAAAGCCCTGCCCTTGATGGGCTCATGTTCTGAAGACTTTAACTTGCAGCTATGGGGCAGAGTTGAGTCTCTAATCAAATTTTATGTGCATGATGTGACTGCACACGACCAGCTTCCCAGTGAAAACCAGTACTACTGGTGACTCATCTCATTGCAATGACTTTCTGAGCCTCAGGAACTGAAGGATGAGATAGACAGTTCACCCCCAGAAGGAGAAACTAGGCAAGGGGGAGAGTGTCGGAGACAGCTTCAGCTTTCTCTGTGCCACTTTTGACATATTCTTGCCTTTGTCAGCATCCCCTGGGCATCATCTTTCTCTAAGTTGAGGAAGGAAGTCCCAGTGAGGCCTGAGGTGTCTGAAATGTCACGAGCTCGGTGAGGGGTGAGATTTTTCCGCTGGATGACTCGGGTCATTTGAGTAGAAGACTCCTTGGAAGACAAGTGGGGATGTATCAAGATTCCTTCCCTGCTGAAGCCAAGGTTGGCTTTCCTGGGGTCCCACATTTTTCTGGCCCCCCACAAGGTGGCTCAGGATAGAGCAGAACACTCATAATTTGCTCTAACAATTCTCAAAGCTCTCATGCTGGCTTATGGATCCACATCCAGACAATTAGTGAGAGGACAACTATCCCCCGACTCCTGGGAGCACTGAGGACAGCTTGACAGTGTTCCCCTTCCCTAGCTGCTATCCACAGGCCAGTGATCCTCATGATGGAAGTAGAGTCAGGGGGGCTGCCTCATCACCTCAGTGCACCTGCCACACATGGTCCCAACCATGTTCTGTAACCTGCCTGTCTTCTCCCTATTACCCATGTCCTGGGGCCACTGCTGCTCCCCTCATGCCCATAGTACCCTCAGACTCTGAGAATCGCCTTCCTTGGCTTATCAATTTCTTACAAATCCAGTCACTCAGAGCTTATCTCCTTTCCTCTGAACACACCCAGACCTTCCTACTTTTGTCTCTCTTCATACTGAGCCCTCAGCCTTGCCCCTACTTCATACTGTCGAATTCTTGCCTTTCCTCTAAAGCCCAGTTGGAAGGCTACCTCTTTCATGAAGGCTTTTCCTAATCCTTGGTTGAAAGGACACTTTCTCTGGGGCTCCTACATGCTCTACCTATACTGATGCAATGAAACCCCTCCGCCCACATTACAGTGACCCAGTTACACATCCTGTATAATTTCTGCAAGCTCCTTGAGATCATAAATAGCATCTTATCCAATTGGATATCTCTAGCTCCAAGCATGATGCTTAGTATACAGTAGGTACTTCATTATGGATTATGGCAAAACAAGTCACGATGCCTCAAATCTCCACTGCACAAACATGCCTCAGGTCCCCGGAGACTGGAACATTCTGTGAAGGGCATTTATTACCTGTGACAGATCCTTCCAAAGCTGCAGTGGGTTTACCAGTACAGTCAGGAACAGAATGCATTAATTATATACAGGCACAGACTTAAACATTTCTTTAAATATACTATCAAAATGAGTGTCCCTTCCGTTTATGAAAAATTCAGTTTTCCATTCATATTATGAAGAATCCATTTAAAGATGATACTCATTCAAGAGAAATAAATATAGCAGGAAGTTCTCTTCAAACACCTCTGGGCTGGAACGAGTTCTGCATACACTTCATCCCACGTGCTCTGGGACTTTTGCCTCTGATGACAAAAGCAAACAGCCTAATGAAAATGGAAACGGCCTATCAATTGTTCGCACATTGAGAATCTGCCTAAGCGCTAGAAGTAAAAATTGGTTAAATTTTTACAGGTCCGACCCAATGTTTCCTGTCCGAAGAGCTATGGTAAAATTGGGCACAAATCAAACACAAACTATTTGAGGAGTCCAAACAGTGCACAAAGTTGGTATTTTTCCTTGGCACTTAAAATGGAAAATAATTGAAAGCCAGGAAGGAAGAAGAAGTATTTGCCTGCGCTGGGCAAAGAAGAGAATCAGAC
The DNA here is from genome assembly GCF_037043125.1 of Eumetopias jubatus. Lineage (NCBI taxonomy): Eukaryota > Metazoa > Chordata > Mammalia > Carnivora > Otariidae > Eumetopias > Eumetopias jubatus. The sequence continues at coordinate 8,866,090 of NW_028274823.1, read as the reverse complement.
AGTTCAGTCGGCCACTGAAAAATGGAATATGAAGGTTATTTCCAACAACCTCCGTATGGTCTTTGCCTGCAAATTTGAAGTCTTCTGAAGGTTTACTGTGCTTCTTCTCAGACCCGAAGTTGGGTGCTTCCCCGGGAGGTGTGAGGGGCACGCACAGGAGCATCTCCTCCGCGGCTGCAGGCCAGGTGCTCTGCGCGGGACTGGGACAGGTGAGGCTGGACCGGCTGGAGTCTGAGAAGCACGGCCCCAGCTTTACTCTTGCTACCCGATGGGGCCTGTGGTGGGATGCAGTGACCAGCCAGGGAGGGGGCCAGTGGCCTTGCATAGGGCTTCATTGCCACTATTGGAGCCTTCTGTGGCTCTGCCGGTTGGTAGAGCGATAGTGACATGTGCAGAGCCCAAGGCTACCCCTCCCTCCTTGCTCCTGGCAGTCTCCTCTCAGAAGTGAATGCCGAGTTCCTATTCTTTTAGAAGAGACTGGGCCCACGCAAAACTCACGGATCCATTGGTCGGGTTTTTGCCCCTAATGAGGGAAGTTTCAGCTGCTTTAACGGCCAATTTCTACAAACTTGATTAGGTTGGCCATGCAGTCCATCCAATTCATACCCTCTGATTGCTGAGCGTGCAGGATGGGCCAGCATTAACTATTAGGAGGCTTTTTCTGGATTTCCCTGATCTCTAGTCTGATCTGAGGCTCTGCCACTGACCTTCCTTAAATAGCACTGCTGGGTCAGATGACTCCCAGCCCTGGGGAAAACTCTCCTGGGGAATGCAGAGGGGCAGCTGAGGTGGCTCCATGTGGCCGTGCAAAGCTTTCTGAGCAAAGGACGAAATGAAGGCACTGTGGTTCGCCAGCAAGCCTCCAGCATAAAGAGAGAAATGAGAGCCATAGGCAGACAGCTCCCAGTGTGGGCTGCCTCCCTGCTCATGCAATTGGACACATGCCATGGAATTGGTGACACTGAAAAGAGCCCAGGCCTCTCAGATCTTACTGGCAAGCCAGCTCTCCTCTAAAAAGAGCAGGCAATAGAGACTTCTGGCTACAAACTCTGCTGGCGTCAAGACTGACAGGGCTTTGTGATGGATTCCCGGCTCGAACTCACTCAAAGCAAACCTGCAAATAGCTCAAATGAGTGGACAGACCTCATCGCTCTCTGGGGGAAGTAGCACAAAGAGGCAAGAGTGGGGCTTTTGAGTCATTTTGTCTGACATGGAATCCCGGCTCCACCCCTCACCAGTGGGAACGACCTCGTGTGGGGGGCGGATTTCACCTCTCCTGGCCTTCGTCTGCCCATTGACAAAGTAAGACGCTAATAACCCCCTCGTAGAGTTATAGAGAGGATGAAGAAGAAAGGAATCTCGGAAGAGCTCAGTTAAGGTTAGTTTCTACTCTTCCTGGCAGAGCCTGGGTCAGAACTGGGACCAGCTCTGTGGAGGCTGGAACATGGTGTTCTTGCCCAAGTGCTGGGGATAGAAGGACCCGCCAAACTAATGTCATCTGGGACTGGTGACAGGCACCCGACAGAGGAGAGCAGCTCCAGAAACCTCAGGGTCACGCCCTGAAATTAAGGGCCATCATCAGTTCACTCCTATATTATTGAGTGCTCTGTATGTGCCAGCTACAGTGGTAGGTAGCTCAGGGAAGGCACTGGTGAGCCAGACAGATGCTGCCAGCCTCATGGAATTTACAGGTTAAGGCAATGTTTAAAAAATAAAGAGCGGACTCTTAAAAATGTTTTTTCTTTATTTGAGTAGGGTTGACACACAATGTTACATTAGGTTCAGGTGTACAACATAGAGAGGCAACTCCTCTATACATTATGCTGTGCTCACCGCAAGTGTAGCTTCCATCTGTCACATACAACCCCACTGCAGGATCACTGACTGCATTCCCCGGGCTGTGCCTTTTATTTCTGTGACTGAGTCATTCCGTAACTGGAAGCCTGTACCTCGCACTCCCTTTCCCCTTTTCTGCTCAGCCTCCCACCCCCTCCCCTCTGGCAACCACCAGTCTGTTCTCTGTGTTTATAGGTCTGATTCTGCTTTTCTTTTGTATGTTCATTCTCCTTTGTTTTTTTCAAATAATCATATGGTATTTGTCTTTCTCAGCCTTACTTAACTCACTTAGCATAATACAAAAGAGCTGATATTTAAAAGAAAGTGTTCATTTAAGTAATTCTTATTCCTTTCTTTTTTTTTTTTTTTGAGAGAGAGAGAGAGTTGGAAGGAGGGGCAGAGGGAAAGAGAGAACCTTAAGCAGGTTCCACGCTTAGCGTGGAGCCTGACTCGGGACTCGATCTCATGACTCTGACATCATGACCTGAGCCGAAATCAAGAGTCGGATGGTTAACCAACTGAGCCAACCAAGCACCCCAATAATTCTTATGTAATTCTTTCATTCTAATGTTATCAAAATGTATTAAAATATAAAACTACATAAAACTACATATTAATTTTGTAGGTAACTTCTACACCACTAGGGAAATAAAGCAGATTAACAACTAAAATAGAAATAAAACTGTAAAACCAATCACACTTAAATTATCACAGTTTGATGTGACAGATGATGCTGTTTTCCTGAAACTTAATGTCCAATTTGGACTTTAAAAGTAGAAAGATGCCACCTCGTGTCTATACTCAATGAAACTTTAATTTATGTACCCACAAGAATGGGAGGAATTGGGGTGCCTGGGTGGCTCTGTCGTTAAGCGTCTGCCTTTGGCTCAGGTCATGATCCCAGCGTCCTGGGATCGAGCCCCGCATCAGGCTCCCAGCTCAGCAGGAAGCCTGCTTCTCCCTCTCCCGCTCCCCCTGCTCGTGTTCCCTCTCTCATTGTGTCTCTCTCTGTCAAACAAATAAATAAAATCTTAAAAAAAAAAAGAATAGGAGGAATTATTTTCAGATCATATATCTGATAAGGGACTGGTATTGAGAATATATAAAGAACTCTTACAACTCAATAAATAAAAAGGCAAATAACCAATTAAAAAAAACAGGCAAACATTTGAATAGACACTGCTCCAAAGGAGGTGTGCAAATGGCTAACAGGTATGGGAGCTGTCAGAGAAATGCACATCGAAACCACAATGAGAAACCACTAGGATGGCTATAATCAAGCAGTTGGATAATAACACGTGTTGACAGAGAGGTAGAGGAACTGGAACGCTCATGCACTGCTGGTGCGAATGTCATGTGGTAGGGCTGCTTTTGAAAACAGTTTGATAGTTCCTAAAAAGGCTAAGCACGGACTGACCAGAGGGCCCAGCAGTTCCACTCCTAGGTATATAACCAAAAGAACTGAAAGCATATGTCAACATAAAAATGTGCACATGAATGCTCATAGCAACAATTCATAATGGCCAACAAGGGGAAATTTCCAAATGTTCTTTTACTGATTGATGGATGCACAAAACGTGTTTATCCATACACTGTGTAGATTGCATGCATACAGTGGCCTGTCCATACAATGGGATATTATGGGGCCATAAAAAGGAATGCAGTCCTGACACCTGCTACCACATAAATGAACTTAAAAACATGTCAAGTGAGAGAAGTTAGTCACAGGAGACCTCGTACTGTCTGATTCCATTTATATGAAATGTCTGTAGAGGTTAGGCAAATCCATAGAGACAGAAAAGAAGTTAGCGGTAGTCTAGGCTGGGGTGGGGTGGGGGTGGGGCACGGATGGGAGTCTCTGTTCATGAGTATGGTGAGAATGGGGGGTTCTTAACCCTGTGAGGTGAGCAGGGACCAAGAGCCTCTACAACTAGATGTTGATGGTTGAACAACCCTGGATATGCCAAAAAACATGTAATCATATATTTAAGTGAACGAATTATACAGTATGTTCATTGTATCGTAATAAAACTGTTAAGAAAAGGAAAGACAACACATGTCCAGAATGCCTAAAAAACACGGTGTGGTATCCAAGTGGCACTGATTTCTAGTGCTGGATATGGAGCCTCTGCATAAAACTGAAACTTTCCCTGAACAATCCGTAAATGCCAATTTTAATGCAGTGCCCCGTGATAACTCAAAAGCTACGTCATGGCATTGAAGGCAGTTAGTTAGTTGTTGTGTTAGTTAGTGTTGGGGAATTATTCAAGTTGGGAAATTAAATGGATGCCTAATCTAATTACTGGAATGGCGAACAAAACCTATTTACTCTTGTCGTTGAGAGCTGGTACCCATGGAGCTGAATCATCAGACTGGGCATGGTTTCCTGGCAAGACCCTCTCACACCAGGGCTGGCAAGTGTCCAGTTCTTCTCAAACACTGTCACGACCAGGTGCCAGGTGCTGCCCCACCTGCTTTCTGCCCATGAAACCATCTATACAGGTGCCCTGACATCCTCTGGCGCTCACCTGGCCCAGATGGGATTGCAAACACATGTGGTGACATTGACATTCTAGGGAAGAAATAGGTTTTTCGATGGCCTCCCTAGAAATTGTGTGTCGTGCACGTGCACACTCGCAATGACCGTAGAGAAATCTCGGACCTGATTAAAGAAACACAGACCAGGAGTTTAGAGGGCCAGGAGTTTGGAAGAGAGTCGATGAAAATTAGCAAATTGCGTGGGAAAAACCGGGTCTGTGGGCTCATGGGGATACTGGGTGGGGGGGTTTCACTGGACAGTGAAATAAGCATCTGGGGGGTAAGGGGCCAGAGTGAGGCGCTGCAGGTGGGGCGGGGGCGCCAGTCTTTAAAAACCACAAGGATTTGAAGAGGAGAGTTTAAAATGCTAAAATGTCACTTGTCCCTCCTGCCCCATCAGCTCTCCCTTAATAGACCTGGGAGGCAGTCCCTGGACCTTTTTGCTCTTTTATCCAGAGATTTCCAGCCATTTTCAGGTAAAAAGGAGAAAACCACAGACACAAAGAGCCTTTAGAAGGCACAGCCCACGACCCAGCAGCAGAATTATTCCAAAGAGCTGCCAGAGGGGCTGGCCTTTGGCCAAGGCCTCAGGACTGCTGCTTTTCCACACCTTCTTTGGTTCCCGGGGGTGGAAGGGAGAGAAACCAACTCCATGAACTGAACATCAGGCCACTATTTAACATTCTGAATAAATAAGGATGGAGAAATCACTCCCTCTCCTAAGCAACCTAAATGGTGGGGTGGTGATGGCATGTTTTCCACCTGGGTAGCCAACGTCCAATTCGTAGGCCCCGGAACAGGACCCCAGTGAGCCAGAATGCTCTTCCGTATTTAGCGCATAGGACAGCAGACAATGTGCTTTCGAAAGGCAGGGGCTGCCCGTAGCCGCTGTGGGGTGGGAAGCTCACGGGTGAGCCTGGATTTGGGTTTGGCAAGTGGGGACAGAGGGCGGTGGGGAGAATTTTCTGTGGGACAGTTCTCTGTCCTGGGGAGTCAGTGTTCTGTCTCCCGGCCCCCAGGTCAGGATCCGGGAAGCAGCGTGAGTAGACTGGCGTGCCCAAGCGGTAGGAGATCCCTTCTGCTGAAGACCCATTTCAGAGGCCCCTGGCATGGGCGGTGACTCCCCGGGATCCTGGCATCTAGACACCATCACCCAGCACTCTGCATACAGGCATTGGACACCTGCCATGGAGGCAGGGAGAAGAGGGGTCCAGCGTCCAACTCGGGTCACATCTGCCACTTGTTAGCCACACGACCTAGGAAAGTTAAGGAACCTTGTTTCCATCCGGAAGATGAGGATAGCAATGCCTAGCGATGAGATCGTGATCATGAATGCTGACAGTGCCTCCGTTCCCTCACCTTTACCCCCACCCCCAGATGTGCGCGCTCCTCACCTCCTGATCCTGTCATGGTCATCTTCCTACTTATTTATGCCTGCTTATGATTTGCACATACATGACCTTGTCGCTCATCCCCCAGGCTGGGGGTTCTGGCTTACTGTTGCTGTGTAAGCCATGAAGGAACTGAGCTGTAGGGAGGTGAGGTCACCTGGCACATACCCCCTAGCTGAGTCCCATCACCCAAGCTCCCTGCCTGCAAGTGCGTGTCTGTGCCCTCTGCTGCCCCCTGGTGGAAGTGGGGTGGAGGGCCCCGTCATGCACTGTACCCCACCCCTCCATGAGCCCTGCAGCCCCGACGTCACTGCTGAGAACCCACCACCTTCCCGAATTTAGGCTTCCCAGTATCACGGATTCAGTGTTTTTACAGAGGTAATATTAATGGACCTTGTTACAAGACAAAGAATATAAAAAATATATGAGTGTGTAGTAATGGGCAAGGAAGGCCCTCATCAGCCCCCCAACCTGATGCCTCCCCACACCCAGACTGCCTGCATGAAGGTTCTGGAGCATTCTTGCAGCCCTTTTGCTAAGCTTTTACATGCATTTTCATGGGTATATATATTTTAATATACATGGTGCCGTACGACATATATTATTCTGAGAATTGATCTCAACAATATGTCTTGGGGAGCCTTCTAAATCAACGGCCTCGTTGTCAAGGCCTTTAGAGTGCTCTCTTGTGTGGTTGATCTCTGTCTTACCAGTTCTCCAGTGACGGACATTCAGATTGCTTGTTAGCCACACGATTTATCTTTCAAAATACAAGAAGGAAAATCAAGGGAAGCAACTAATTCTGTGCATTGGAAGGGGCCCGGGACACTGGGAGTGGCCTCCTGTCGACATGTCAGGGCTTTCAGAGAGTCCAATGTACCCCAGCTCTTATATTTTGGAAGATGTTGCAATGAGCCCTCCCAGACATTGGTCTTTAGGCAAATGTACAAAAATTTCTGCATTACACCCATTTTACAGGTGGGCAAAATGAGGCAGGATGAGCTGAAGTGATTTGCTGGGACCAAAACATGGATATCCGTAATCTTCCATCAATGCTCGTATTCTTCAGAATTCTCAGACTTCCCCGGAGGGAGCCCTTCCCACTGCCGCATGGAATTCTGAGCACAGGTCCTTCCTCCCGTCATCCTACACACGGCACAGCTCTGACCACCCATTGCCTGCTTACACCTGCTCACCGCCCCACTGCCTTCAGCACAGAGTCTCAGCTACGCCCGGAAGCCTGTGCGACCCGCTGCCCCTCACCCCTCCAGTGCATCCCCGATGCCTCATCCCTTGGGAGTAGCCAGGGGGGCCCTCTTCCATGTTCCCTAGCACTCCTCCCACACCCCAGCAAGGCCCTTGTTTTTGAACTTCCTTGTCTATGCCCCTGCTCACCAGGTGAACTGCCCTCCATTCTCAGGTCACCTTGACCTGTCATGCCCCCCAAGAAACCTCCTGGTGTCCTTCACAGAATTTTCCAGCCTCGACTGTGCTCCACCTGCCTGTCTCACACCAGACCGTGAGCTGCAGGGGAGTAAGGGCTGCTTCAGCTCATAAGTCCCCAAGAGTGGTATTGGCCTGGCAAGGACTATGGATTTGCACAACGAGCGAATGAATACCCGAATGCACGGCACAGTCACACTCTGCTCCCCCTTGATGCCCTTGAGAAGCCGGGGTACATCGGACTCTCTGAAAGCACTGACACATCGACAGGAGGCCACTCCCAGTGTCCCAGGTCCATTACAATGCACAGAATTAGTTGCTTCCCTTGATTCTCTTTCTGATGCTGCAGGAGCCCCAGGAACAGAGTCTCCCTCAGAGGAAGGGAAGAGGGACAGAAGGGGGCTAAGAGGGAGGGATGGAGGTGCCCAGAGGGCCACAATAGAAGACGTCTTCGGACACTGACACCTCGTTTGTGATGGCAGGGAAGGAGGGAGCAGCACAAGGAATGGTGACAACGTCGTGATCACCAGATGAGACTGTCCCTGTAATCTGGGTATGGAAAGGCCCAGCACCGTGGAGTGTGCAGCCTGCACAACAGGGCAGAACTGGGTTCTCATCTCACTGGCCCATCTACCTGGCACCGCTGGTTCCGTGAACATCAGCACCGGCCAAACAGCGTCTGTGCTTAACGGTATCCCTGCAGAAGTGCGTTCCTAAAATGTAGTCATTATTGTCCCCATGGTGCCACTGAACAGTGGAAGCTGGAAACTTGGAGGGATGAGCAACATGTGCCCAGGCTCTGGAGGTCCAGCCTGGCCTCTGTGTGTCCGGGCTTTGCTGCTCGTGCTGCAGAGGGCACAGAGGAAGTAGACAGAGCCGGGGGTACCATCTGTACTTCTCTTTCCCCCCCTCTCGCCCCGCTTCCTCTTTCTCTCTCTACCACTTTCTACGCCAAGCTTCTTTGGAACAGACCCTGTGAGTAATTGCTCCCCGGAGCACACAGTTCCCAGGAAAAGACCCGCTGCCCTCGTGGAAGGATCTGTGCAGCTCAAGCAGATTGAATGCTCGAGGACTGGGATATTTTTGATTTTGAGGCAGGTGGCTGAGGCAAGATAATCCCTAAAATTAGAGAAATGTGTAAAATGTATGCTTTCGACTCTCTCTGAAGGAAGACTCCCTGCCTGAGACTGGTGCATCCCAGCAGGCCTCAGCCTGCAGCCGGCTCGGCGTCCCACCAGGGCATTATAATGAGTTTCAGGATGGCTAATGCCCTTCCTTTGTGCGTGGTTCAAATCCTAGGATAATGCAAAAATCCCTCCAGATTCCAGAAGGGGCTGGATGACAGAGTCCAGCCCGCATAGGGAGGGACCAAAAGACACAGAGAAAGGCTGTCACAACCCGGGGTGGGGGGAGGGGTGAAATCAGAGAAGAAAATGGTTGTTTGTTAAGAAACACTCATCAAAATTAAAGGGGAAAACTGGTTCCAGGGAATGCGGGAGAGGGGACTAAGTTAAGGACACCGTAAGGAAGCAGCTGGTGGGTTTGTCTGCAGGGGGCCTGACGTGGTGTCCTCCACAAGTCTGTCACTTTAGTGGGACTTTGCTGAGGTAGCAGAGGCCTGGGGGACATAGCAATATGCTCTGAGAGGTCCTGCATCAAATGCCGCTTCGAGCGAGCCAGCTCTAGGGAACGTGGTTGGGTCAATCAGGGAAATTAGAATATGGTCTGGGGACTAGATGGTGTAAAAATGTTCCAAAACCCACAGCAAAGTAGAGATTATTTACTGAAAACAATCGGATTATAAAACATTATGTGCAGAATGATCTCATTTGGGTGAAGTAAAAAAGGAAGGATATGCACCGAGGCGTTAGTGGTGGAAAGCTCTGTGTGGTAGGAATGTGGTAACTTTTCATTTTTACTTTTGCTTGACTACATTTCCCCTTTTCCATAATGCACATGCAGGGGCTGTGGGGGGGGGGGGATGGGGGACTGGCCTGGTCTCTTCAGCCAGTCTGTCACTTTGCCAAGTAACAGGGACCTATGGGGAAAACAATATGCTCTGGGTGTTCCTCTAGAGCTTCGGGAACAATGAAAGGTTCATTTAAAAAGCCAAACATTTTGGGCAATATATTTTTCTTTCTTCTTCTTTTTTTTTTTTTTTTTTTGAGAGAGAGTACATACACAAGCAGGGGTGGGGAGAGGTGGAGGGAGAGACAGAATCCCAAGCAGACTCCACACTAAGCAGGGAACCCGACATGGGGCTCAATCTAATCACTCTGAGATCATGACCTAAGCCAAAATCAGAAGTCTGCAGCTTAACCCACTGCACCACCCAGGCGTCCCTGGGCAATATTTCTAAGCAAGCATGGCACACAAAGGGTTAATAACCCCAAGGGAAGCATTCCCCTGGACTGATGAGAACACACCAAGGGAAGAATGGAGAACCAAGGCCAAAACACAAATAGAAAAAATCCACAAACAAGGCAATGTAAGTGACTAGTACATTTAAAAGTGTTCCCCCTCATTAGTAATCAAGGAAATGCAAACTGGAGCCAGGAACCAACTCTCTCCCCATCAAATTACTAAGCCCTGGAAAGAGAGAGACTAGCCCACTGAGTGAGAAGAGGAGCCGGTGGGCACACCTGCTCGGTACCGCCATCGTGGGAGTAATCTGACTGTGAACGTCCGGGCCCTCGAAGAGGTCTGCACTCCTGAATTCCACTGTCATGAAGCTTTCTTTTAAAAAAGAGTCGTAATATGAAAACTGGGGTGGTTGTTGCAACACTGTTTATAATTCTGAAAAATTAAAACTCCTCCCATCGTCTGGCGTGTGAAGGATGCTCAGGTAGACGGTGGCCATTCAAGTGGCCACCTTAGGAAGTTGAGCTGTGGGACAGGTTTGTTGTAACATTAAGTAAAAAGGGCCATTGACAATATCATCCGCATTGAGGAAAGCAAAAGAGCAAAAAAAAAAAAAAAGCCTGGAAAAGAAACGCCCAGAAATGTTTCCACCTCTGCCTGGAGGAGGGAGGTGTGGTCAGCTCTTTCCTTATTTCCAAATGTTGACGCATGCCTCTTACTTTCATCATGAGGAGCAAGAAAAAATAGCAAAACGCCGATCCTGAAGCATTTTTTTTTTCTTTTTTTTTTGGATTTCGGGAAAGTTGAGAAAGCTTGAGTGTAGGAAAGTCAACCCGACCAGGGGCATGAATGGCAGGCACCCGTGTGCTGGTAAGTTCTTCCGATGCCTGGGAACCCCGGGAGCCTCCATGTCCACGAAGGGCTTCTGTGCAGTGAAGGGAAAGGAGGCTGGATGTGGACTTGCCACCGAGGCGTGGGAGCAGCCTCAGGGAGGGGACTGTCTGACTGCACTCAGCCCCACGCCAGAAGCAAAGCCACGTGGCCAGAGTGGTGCCACTGAGACTCTGCCCCCTGGTAGGCCGGATGCTCGGGCTTCCAGAGCAGGGGCCGGGTGGGCCCGGAACCCAGGAGGGCCTTGCACGGCTGCATCCCCTGTGGCCCGCTCTGGCCCTGAGTCCCTGCCCCAGCCTCCCTCATGCCCTCCTGCCTCTGTCACTGTCTGGTGGGTGGCTTTGGGCCAGGCTAACCTCTCCATGGTGTGGTTTATTCCTCTGTCTGGTGGGAGCATTCCTTCCCTAGGACTGCATGTATTTTCTCACCGTTTTGGAGGCCGGCTATCTGCGCTCGAGGTGTTGGCAGAGTGTGTTACCTCCAGACGCTCTGACGGAAGATCCTTCCTTGCCTCGTCCAGCTTCTGATCCTTGCTGGCATTCCTTAATGTCCTCGGCTTTTGGCGGCATCACCGAAATCTCTGCTTCCATTTCCACACGACTGTCTTTCCTCCATGTCTGTGTGTCTGTGCCCAAACTTCCCTCTCCTTTGGGGAAACCAGACATTGGATTTGGGGCTCATTCTAATTCAGTAGGACCTCCTCTTGACTAGTTACTTCTGCCAAGGCCTTATTTCCAGAGAAGGTCACATTCCGAGTTTCAGTGTGGACATGAATTTTGGGGAGACTCTAGTCAACCATGTACAGGTAGAGACACTAATCACACTTACCGTATGCAGTTCTTTGAGCTGTAAATGATTAGTATAGATAAAGTACTGAGAACAATGCCAGACATATAGAAAGCACCATCTAGGCCATGATTTTTTTCTTCAGCTGATGTCTGAAGCGCCTTCTGGAACTTTCTCTACTCATAGGCAGACATACAAAGATGCAGAACAAACAGTCCAGCCATAAACATGCCCTCAATTTTACTGCTCTTAGGTGTTTTCCCAGAGCTGCCATGGTTTTTAATTCCTTTTTGGATTGTTCCTCATGCTTCATAATAGACTGAGCTCCCCACCAGTGGGAAGTGGAGAAATTGGGGGGACAGAGAGAAGAATGGGGTGCATGGCAGCTACTAGGACGCCTCCTTGGTCCTCAAGCCTGCAGTAGACACCCATCACCTCTATGGGGGGGTGTAGCCCAGCATTTTGGGCCACTCTTCCTGCTTCTTAAAATGCTGTCACTTCCTGTTGGCAGCCCCCCGCCACCCTTGCCAGCACAGGTGTCTCAAGTCCCCAAGGAACTCAGCTGCACCAAGTGCCCACAAAAAAAAAAAGCAAAAACCAAAAACCAAAAACAACCTAGGTCACGCTGTTACACCTCCTTCCCCTCCTTGAAAGGCAAACTTAGCACCCTCTTCACGTCTGCCATTGCCAGGCCCCTGGGGCTGTGGCTGATCCAGTTATAAAATTACCTTTGACTGATCTGCTTTTAGCTAAACTGGGGGCAAATATACTTTACACTCTGGAATTTCCTCTCAGCCTCTGGAAGAAGTCTCATTTGTCATCTCGTCCACCATACAAGCACAAAGCACAAAGACGACAGTGAATTGGCACAGCTTTCCAACTTAGAATGAATCTTTCTTCTCTGACAGCATTCCTGACAGAAAGCAGTGGTGCCCATAGCTCAGGTGTGAGCACCTGACCCAGCTCAGCCACTCAGAGCCCTTCCCTGGGATTTGTTCACATCCAACTAACAGAAGGGACTGGGGTCTCTCCTTTGGAGGTAAATTGATAACATGGAGGTTTATAGGTCTTTAGTCACCACATTGTCTACCAGACAAATGAAACCAGCACAGAGAAGAAGGCTGATATGGAAAGGGGCGCCTGGGTGGCTCAGTTGTTAAGCGTCTGCCTTCGGCTCAGGTCATGATCCCAGGGTCTTGAGATCGAGCCCCGCTTCGGGCTCCCTGCTCGGCGGGAAGCCTGCTTCTCCCTCTCCCACTCCCCCTGCTTGTGTTCCTGCTCTCGCTGTGTCTCTCTCTGTCAAATAAATAAATAAAATCTTAAAAAAAAAAAGAAAGCTGATATGGAGAGAGGCAGGGTGACAAGTGGAGACAGAAGGCGGAGGACAGTGCAGTGTTCCTGGGACTGCTTGCAGGTGTCTGGGAGGCATAGACAGTCCCCGAATCAAGGTTAGGGGGCACCCCAGTTTCTTTCCATTAGATTTCTTCTTTTGATAAAATAGTTCAAATTGAGTTTCTGTCCATTGCAAACAAACGCTCTTCCTAAAAGAATCGACTACATGCCTGTCCTCTTGGGACAGATTTTTTTTTATGGAAAAGGAGAAAATTGAACAAATAATTCCAACTGTGACCAGAATTATGAAAAAGAGAAACATCAGGGATGGTAAGGTCTGATGCTACCACCTTGGGTTTTAATAATTGCTCTCTTGTTGCTACGGGAAAGAAAACAAAGACAGAAGCAAGTGCGCGCGCGCATCCGTGTGTGTGTGTGTGTGTGTGTAATTAAACACAAACAAAGATAGCATCTTGTCGGTCCCAGCTGAATATTCAGAAATAGCCACACAATCTTCAAAAACAATAATGTGCTAAGTCTTCCTGCGTTTTGTTTCTCAGGTGTTGACGGTGACAGGTGTTCTCTAAATTCAGCTCCTGTCAGCTCTTCAGGACGTGTCTAACCATATTTCACACAAAAGAAGACCAGTATGGTATGATGAATGAACGTGGAACCTCCCCCAGGCCAGCTAGGGATGGGAGGAGGGGAAAGGGTCATCTTCTGATCAGAGGGGGCTCACACCTACAGGGCACTGCCGCGTGAAACTTGCCCACATCGCTGAACCTGGTCCCAACAGGTGGCCTCCATTCCAACAGGGGCAGAGTGTTTGCTTGTGCCATTCATCTGTGGTTCGTGGCATCTGCCCCCTTAATCTGAAACAAGGCTGAAGAAAAACTAGTGTGGTCCTTCCACGTGAGGTACTGGAGATTTCCCACAGGCTTCCAGTGTCCTCATGGTGTATGTGCATAAACTCTTCCTTCTACCAAAGATGCTCTTCCTCCTGGTTCAAGTTCAGGACTTAGCTCAGTCATTGCCTGTTCCTCCATCAGCCAGCACAACCTCAGCAAGCACCTACTATTTGCAGGTACTAGCCTCGAGGGCCAGGATTGGAGCACCCTTGTCCTGTGCCTTTGATGAGGTCCAGAGACCCTCTGTACTGTGATGAAGGGAAGAATGAGTGAGCCAATGCCACATGGGAAAGTGAACGTAATTGCTTTATGATGACTTCTTAGAATTAGCTTATGAACACAGAGCTGATGTCCTAAATGATCAATGAAAACTAACTGTGAACTTCTCAAGGGACAAACAAACACTCTTACAGGGCAAGACTTTCACAGATTCTCCTCCATTCTCCAGTGTTCATCCCAAAGCCCCCGTCTTGAGGAACCTCACCCCAGCTTACCTGTATGAGCTCAATCCCTTCCACAAGAAAAGAGCCTCTTGATTTCCCCATGGATTTATACAGTGAGTCTTACCAAAAAACTACAGCCCATTCCAGGGGAACCAGGGCCCTGGGGCTTGGCTCAAGCATTGTGAGATTCAACGTTAGGGCTTTGGCCCTTTTGGGTTCCCATAGCTGGAAGCTGTGGTGATGGGATGGGGACAGCCCAGGGCAGTTTTGCAGGATTTCAGGACCATCAGATTGGCCTGCTATTCTATTGTGAGCACCATACTCACAATGGAGAGGATGCAACATCTGAAACCACCTTCGAGTCCACCTGGACACAACTGACCTGAGCCTGGACAGAGTGAGTGGAAAGCTCCCAGAAGTGGTAGAGGAAGTGACCAGCGGTAGTGGGCCTGCTGTCCTGAATTCACATGCTGACCATTCCTGTTCCCTCTTTTAATTGACAAAAGAGGTGGCCCAGCCTAGAGGCCACTTGGCAAAGGATGTGGGCTTTGAATATTTTTTTAAAGATTTTATTCATGGGATACCTGGGTGGCTCAGTCGGTTAGGCGTCTGCCTTCGGCTCAGGTCATGATCCCAGGGTCCTGGGATCGGGTCCCGCATCGGGCTCCTTGCTCAGCAGGGGGCCTGCTTCTTCCTTTGTCTCCTGCTCCCCCTGCTTGTGCTTTCTCTCTCTCTCTCTCTGACAAATAAATTAATAAAAATTTTTATTTATTTATTTATTTAGTTAGTTAGTTAGTTAGTTATACATTTATTTATTTAAAGAATGCAAGTGGGGGGCGCAGAGGGAGACAGAGAATCTCCAGCATACTCCCTGCTGAGCATGGAGCTGGACATGGGACTCCATCTCACAATCCTGAGATTATGACCTGAGCTGAAACCAAGAGTCAGACGCTGAACTGACTGAGCCACCCAGGTGCCCCAAGAATGTGGGTTTTGGAACAAAATAGACCCTGGTCCCAATGCTGGACCTGACAATTCTTATTGGAAAACTTGGACCAGTTCTCCCAAATTCTGTCTGTGAAATGGGGATAATGATGTGCTATGGAGTAGAATGACAAAATCACATGGAATCATCTAGTACAGGCGTTGGGGAGTCTGAGTGCTGGGTGCGTAGCAGAGAGGAAGGAGAGAGGGTCTGGCAAGGGATACAAGAAGGTTGGGCATCCACAAGAAGCCAGGAACTTGTCGCAAGGACAATTTTCCTGGGCTTGCCGCAAGGTGAGCTCTTTTCAGGGCCTGGGACCCTCTCAGCTAGGACATCACTTCCTGGTTGCCTCCAGGGTCCCTTTGAGGGGGACCAGCCCTTCTGGCCTGTGTCTGCAGACACATTGTCCATTCCTGAAAGAGTCCTCACTGCTGCTAACGTACCCTGAGGTGAACCACCCGGGAGGACAGGGACTCAAAAGGAAGAGAAGACTCACCTGGACCTAGGCACTTCCCGGCCAGCCTCTCCCTCTTCATCCATCAGTGTTAACTTTGAGGGTCCTTGTTTGTGAGACTTCTAATTGGCAGCCACTCTGATGCACATCTCACTGTCTCAGCACTCCTGAGGGCGTCCTTTTGAAGGCAAGTAAGTTGTACTATCTACCTGGGAAATAGGGCTCTTATTCCAAGTCGCTGGCAGCTGTGGGGCTAGGATGGGGCTTGGGGAATCAATTCACTTCATGTCCTGTCTTTTCTTTTATAAAATGGAAGTAAGGAGAGATACATTCCTGGCTGGGAGGCAGGGTTGGGGAGTCTGGGTTCTAGGTCCCAGTTGCTATGGAACCTTCTCCGGGTTCTCAATTCCCATCTGTAAAACTCGGGGGCTGCTGTAGATTATTCTCAAGGTCCTGTTAGCCTTCGATGACCATGACTCTGATGATAAAGTCTTGCCTCACGAAGGACTTAAATGTGAGTAGTCTGAAGGGGAGGGGGCTAGAGATGCCTCAGGGGCATGGGATCATTCAAAATCCAGACTCACCTCCCCAGCAATTTGGACATGAAACTACAGGACCATGCTCTCGGGGAAAGACAGTGGGTTGCCAACAATAACTAGAAGGCTCTTGCTACATAAAACCCCAACAAAAGTGTTCTGCTAAAAGACAAATAAAAAAAGGTTTTATTGACAAAATAGAAATCTTCAACTGGAGCTCTGTGCTGGTTTGGCCAGAAGACTCAGTGCTGGCAAAGGCATGCAAGTCTTCTCTAAAAGCATGGACAGGCTTTGCCAAGAACCGTGCTCTCTCCTGAGGCTCACTTCCCCGGGCTGCTCCCCACCCCAAACCTGGCCAATACACCTGTATTACCCAGACCAGGTGTTGTTGGAAGCACTTTAGATCAAACTCTCTCAGGAGGTAATGATGGCAGAGTGGGAAGAGCAGATAGATGTTCAAATCCCAGGGCATCTGTAAAATGGGTATAACAATGCCAAACTGTCTTTTGCTAGGCAATTGAGGTGAAAGCAAAACTTGCTATGGTCTTAATAATACTTAATCTTGTTAGAGAATGCAGTGACCAGAAGGTCAGCATTTGGAAAATCTTCTGAGTGTGATATAGGAGCCCCTGGCAGTCTGTGTGCCCCACCCGCCTCCTTATCCAGAAGGTGGCCAGCCCTGAGCCTTTCTTCTGGGATCCAGAAGAAAGCAATATGAAGTCCAAGTTATCTCAGCCTCGCATGAAGGATGCCTGTTCCTAGCTGCTGTGTTTGACCCCCAAGCTCTTCTCTTTCGCTCTCAATTTTCATTATCATGGTGGTCTGTCCCCCACCCTGTCACCCCCCGAGTGGGGACAGACAATTTTGCATCTAGTTTTCATAGAGGGTTTAGCCTGAGCTGCACAAGCGCCTCCCATCCACAAGTTCTAGAAAGACTCTAATCTTGCTGTTTTCTTCCCCACTCCCTCTGCCCACCTAGGCTGCCTCTCTCCTATCCCCTCAGGGAGCACTGGGAGAGGTTCATGAGATGACATATGCAAAGTACCCGAATCATCCTCTTTCTGTTAAATAAATTAAATCCACACTTTAAAACCTTCGAACAAAGAAAACCACATGCCCAGAGAGTTTCATTGGTGAATTCTCCCGTTTAAGAAAAAAATGATATTGGGGCGGAGCAAGATGGCGGAGGAGTAGGAGACCTGGATTTCGTCTGGTCTCAGGAATTCAGCTGAATAGGGATCAAACCATTCTGAACACCTACGAACTCAACAGGAGATCGAAGAGGAGAGTAGCAACAACTCTCTGAACAGAGAAGCGACCACTTTCTGGAAGGTAGGACGTGCGGAGACGTGAATCCGAGGCGATATTCGGGAGGATAGACGGCGGGGGAGGGGCCTCCGCCGGGCGCTTCTGGCAAGTGCTAGAGCCGCGGAGCACAAAATCGGACCTTTTAGAAGCCGGCTCCGCGGAGGGACGTCGCTCCAGTGGCTAAGCGGGGGGTGGAATCCTCCCGGGACAGTGTGGTCTCAGGACCCTCGGGGTCACAGAAAGACCGGGGGTGCCTGAGTGCACCAGAGCTCCCAGGGATCGGAGCGGGGAAGCCGGCTGCAGAGTCGGAGCCGAGGCGCGGGCTCTCAGCTCGGGGTGGCCATAAACTGTGATCCGCGGCCCAGTCGGGCCACTGCGCCTCCAGCAGGGACCCAACAAGGGCAGATCCGGGGAGACTCCCCTCCCTCCCCCGGGAGGAGCGGCGCGGGAGCGCACCGCAGGGATCTGCTGGGTTTGGAGACTCCACACGGCGTCGGGTGCCAGAGATAGCAACGCTCGGTCACAGGCCGGGTGAGCACGGAGTGCGGCCGGAGACCGGGGACACGGGAGTGACTGCTTTTCTCTGGGAGCGCACTGAGGAGCGGGGCCCCGAGTTCTCGGCTCCTCCAGACAGAGAGTGGGAGGCCACCATTTTCGCCCTGGTCCTCCAAAGCTGTACCGAGAGCTTGCAGGGAACAAAAGCTCCTGAGAGCAAACCCGAGCAGCTTGCTTAGCCCAGACCGACAAGGGTGGGGCAATTCCGCCTCCGGCAAAGACATGTGGGAACCACGGCAACAGGCCCCTCCCCCAGAAGATCAGCGCGAACAGCCAGCCAGCCAAGACCAAGTTTACCGATCAAGGAGAACGGGAGAACTCCAGCGCCAGGGGAATACTGCACATAGAATTCATGGCTTTTTTACCATGATTCATTAGTTTTTCAAAGTTAATTTTTTAACTTTTTTTTTTTTTTTAATTTTTCTTTTTCCCTTTTCCAACCAACATCTTATCAATCCCTTTTTTAAAAAAAAAATTTTATTTTTCATTTTTAGAGTCATATTTTATCCCTTCATAGTAGTAATCCTTATTTTGGCATATATACATAAGTTTCTCTTTAAAATTTTGATATACAGTTTCTTCTAACAGATCAAAAGATACCCTAAATCACTAGTGTATGGCTTTGTTCTAGACTCCTGCCTGATCACAGTCTCTCCCATTTTTTTCTTTTCTTTTTTCTTTTTTTTAAATCTTCTTTCTTCTTTCAAACAACTTCTTATCAATTCCATTTATAAAATCTTTTATAATTTTCATCTTTACAGTCATTTTCCATCCCTTCATTGTATCAACCCTTATTTTGTACATATATAAGTCTTTCTTCTTTTAAAATTTTAGGAGGCACTTTCTTCTAACACACCAAAATACACCCAAAATCTAGTGTGTGGCACTGATCTATGCACTAGCCTGATCATATTTGATCATATTCTGTTTTTTTTTTGTTTTGTTCTGTTTTTCTTTGTTTTTATCTTTATCTTTTTCTTTTTTTTTCTCTTTCTTTTTTCTTTCTTTCCCTTTCTTTTCCCCTGGTTTCAGGTTTTTTCTGATTTGTAAAGAGTATATTTGCTGGGGACGTTGTTAACCTGTTAGCATTTTGTTCTCTCATTCATCTGTTCTCCTCTGGACAAAATGACAAGACGAAAACAATCACCTCAGCAAAAAGAACAAGAGGTAGTACCGTCTGCCAGGGACCTACTCAATACGGACATTAGTACGATGTCGGACCTAGAGTTCAGAATCATGACTTTAAAGATACTAGCTGGCTTGAAAAAAGCGTGGAAGTTACTAGAGAAACCCTTTCTGAAGAAATAAAAGAACTAAAATCTAACCAAGTCGAAATCAAAAAGGCTATTAATGAGGTGCAATCAAAAATGGGGGCACTAACTGCTAGGATAAATGAGGCAGAAGAGAGAATCAGCGATATAGAAGACCAAATGATGGAAAATAAAGAGGCTGAGAAAAAGAGAGAGAAACAACTACAGGATCATGAGGGCAGAATTCGAGAGATAAGCGATACGATAAGACGAAACAACAGTGGAATAATTGGGATCCCAGAAGAAGAAGAAAGAGAGAGAGGGGCAGAAGGTATATTGGAGCAAATTATAGCAGAGAACTTCCCTAATGTGGAGAAGGAAACAGGCATCAAAATCCAGGAGGCACAGAGAAGCCCTCTCAAAATCAATAAAAAATAGAGGTCAACACCCCGACATCTAATAGTAAAACTTACGAGTCTCAGAGACAAAGAGAAAATCCTGAAAGCAGCTCGGGAGAAGAGATATTTAACCTACAATGGTAGAAATATTAGATTGGCAACAGACCTATCCACAGAGACCTGGCAGGCCAGAAAGGACTGGCATGATATCTTTAGAGCACTAAACGAGAAAAATATGCAGCCAAGAATACTATATCCAGCTAGGCTGTTATTGAAAATAGAAGGAGAGGTAAAAAGCTTCCAGGACAAACAAAAACTAAAGGAATTTGCAAACACAAAACCAGCCCTCCAAGAAATATTGAAAGGGGCCCTCTAAGCAAAGAGAGAGCCTAAAAGCAGCATAGATCAGAAAGGAACACAGACAATATACAGTAACAGTCACGTTAGGGGCAATCAATGGCACTAAATTCCTATCTTTCAATAGTTACCCTGAATGTAAATGAACTCAATGCCCCAATCAAAAGACACAGGCTATCAGATTGGATTAAAAAACAAGACCCATCCATATGCTGTCTGCAAGAAACTCATTTTAGACGCAAAGATAACCCCAGATTGAAAGTGAGGGGGTGGAAAACCACTTACCATGCTAATGGACACCAAAAGAAAGCTGGGGTGGCAATTCTTATATCAGACAAATTAGATTTTAAAACAAAGACTGTAATAAGAGATGAAGAAGGACACTGTATCATACTTAAAGGGTCTATCCAACAAGAAGATCTAACAATTGTAAATATCTATGCCCCTAACATGGGAGCAGCCACTTTTATAAGGCAATTAATAACAAAAGCAAAGAAACACATTGACAACAATACAATAATAGTGGGGGACTTTAACACCCCCTGACTGAAATGGACAGATCATCTAAGCAAAAGATCAACAAGGAAATAAAGACTTTAAATGAAACACTGGACCAAATGGACTTCAAAAAATTATTCAGGACATTCCATCCGAAAGCAACGGAATACACATTCTTCTCTAGTGCCCATGGAACATTCTCCAGAATCGATCACATCCTACGTCACAAATCAGATCTCAACCGATACCAAAAGATTGGGATTATTCCCTGCATATTTTCAGACCACAGTGCTTTGAAACTAGAACTCAATCACAAGAGGAAAGTCGGAAAGAACTCAAATACATGGAAGCTGAAGAGCATCCTACTAAACAATGCATGGGTCAACCAGGAAATTAAAGAAGAATTAAAAAAATTCATGGAAACCAATGAAAATGAAAACACAACTGTTCAAAATCTTTGGGATACAGCAAAGGCAGTCCTGAGAAGAAAGTAAATAGCAATACAAGCCTTTCTCAAGAAACAAGAAAGCTCTCAAATACACAACCTAACCCTACACCTAAAGGAGCTAGAAAAAGCACAGCAAATAAAGCCTAAACCCAGCAGGAAAAGAGAAATAATAAAGATCAGAGCAGAAATCAATGAACTAGAAACCAAAAGAACAGTAGAACAGATCAACGAAACTAGGAGCTGGTTCTTTGAAAAAATTAACAAGATTGATAATCCACTGGCCAGACTTATCAAAAAGAAAAGAGAAATGACCCAAATGAACAAAATCATGAATGAAAGAGGAGAGATCACAAGCAACCCCAAAGAAATACAAACAATTATAACATATTATGAGCAACTCTATGCCAGCAAATTAGATAACTTGGAAGAAATGGATGCATTCCTAGAGATGTATCAACTACCAAAACTGAACCAGGAAGAAATAGAAAACCTGAACAGACCTATAACCACTAAGGAATTTGAAGCAGTCATCAAAAATCTCCCAACAAACAAAAGCCCAGGGCGAGATGGCTTCCCAGGGGAATTCTACCAAACATTTAAAGAAGAATTAATACCTATTCTCCTGAAACTGTTCCAAAAAATAGAAATGGAAGGAAAACTTCCAAACTCATTTTATGAGGCCAGCATTACCTTGATCCCCAAACCAGACAAAGACCCCATCAAAAAGGAGAATTACAGACCAATATCCTTGATGAACATGGATGCAAAAATTCTCACCAAAATACTAGCCAATAGGATCCAACAGTCCATTAAAAGGATTATTCACCATGATCAAGTGGGATTTATCCCTGGGCTGCAAGGTTGGTTCAACATCCACAAATCAATCAACGTGATACAATACATTAACAAAAGAAAGCACAAGAGTCATATGATCCTCTCAATAGATGCAGAAAAAGCATTTGACAAAGTACAGCATCCTTTCTTGATCAAAACTCTTCAGAGTATAGGGATAGAGGGTACATACCTCAAGATCATAAAAGCCATCTATGAAAAACCTACAGCGAGGGCGCCTGGGTGGCTCAGTTGGTTAAGCGACTGCCTTTGGCTCAGGTCATGATCCTGGAGTCCCGGGATCGAGTCCCACATTGGGCTCCCTGCTCAGCGGGGAGTCGACTTCTCCCTCTGACCCTCCCTCCTCTCATGCTCTCTCTCTCTCTCTCATTCTCTCTCTCAAATAAATAAATAAAATCTTAAAAAAAAAAAACCTACAGCGAATATCATTTTCAATGAGGAAAAGCTGAGAGCTTTCCCCCTAAGGTCAGGAACGCGGCAGGGATGTCCACTCTCACCACTGCTATTCAACATAGTATTAGAAGTCCTAGCCACAGCAATCAGACAACAAAAAGAATTCAAAGGCATCCAAATCGGCAAAGAGGAAGTCAAACTCTCACTCTTTGCAGATGATATGATACTGTGTGTGGAAAACCCAAAAGACTCCACCCCAAAACTGCTAGAACTCATACAGGAATTCAGTAAAGTAGCAGGATATAAAATCAATGCACAGAAATCAGTGGCCTTCCTATACACCAACAACAAGACAGAAGAGAGACAAATCAAGGAGTCGATCCCATTTACAATGGCACCCAAAACCATAAGATACCTAGGAATAAATTTAACCAAAGAGGCAAAGGATCTGTACTCAGAAAACTATAAAATACTCATGAAAGAAATTGAAGAAGACACAAAGGAATGGAAAAACGTTCCATGCTCATAGATTGGAAGAACCAACATTGTGAAGATGTCAATGCTACCTAGAGCAATCTACACATTCAATGCAATCCCCATCAAAATACCATCCACTTTTTTCAAAGAAATGGAACAAGTAATCCTAAAATATTTATGGAACCAGAAGAGACCCCGAATAGCCGGAGGAATATCGAAAAAGAAAAGCAAAGTTGGCGGCATCACAACTCCGGACTTCCAGCGCTATTACAAAGCTGTCATCATCAAGACAGTATGGTACTGGCACAAAAACAGACACATAGATCAATGGAACAGAATCGAGAGCCCAGAAATGGACCCTCAACTCTATGGTCAACTCATCTTTGACAAAGCAGGAAAGAATGTGCAATGGAATAAAGACAGTCCCTTCAACAAATGGTGTTGGGAAAATTGAACAGCCGCATGCAGAAGAATGAAACTGGACCATTTCCTTACACCACACACAAAAATAGACTCCAAATGGTTGAAAGACCTAAACGTGAGACAGGAGTCCATCAAAATCCTAAAGGAGAACACAGGCAGCAACCTCTTCGACCTCAGCCGCAGCAACTTCTTCCTAGAAACATCGCCAAAGGCAAGGGAAGCCAGGGCAAAAATGAACTATTGGGATTTCATCAAGATAAAAAGGTTTTGCACAGCAAAGTAAACAGTCCACAAAACCAAAAGACAACCGACAGAATGGGAGAAGATATTTGCAAATGACATATCAGAGAAAGGGCTAGTGTCCAAAATCTATAAAGAACTTATCAAACTCAACACCCAAAGAACAAATAATCCAATCAAGAAATCGGCAGAAGACATGAACAGACATTTTTCCAAAGAAGACATCCAAATGGCCAAGAGATACATGAAAAAGTGCTCAACATCGCTCGGCATCAGGGAAATCCAAATCAAAACCTCAATGAGATACCACCTCACACCCGTCAGAATGGCTAAAATTAACAAGTCAGGAAACAACAGATGTTGGCGGGGATGTGGAGAAAGGGGAACCCTCCTACACTGTTGGTGGGAATGCAAGCTGGTGCAACCCCTCTGGAAAACAGTATGGAGTTCCTCAAACAGTTGAAAATAGAGCTACCATACGATCTAGCAATTGCACTACTGGGTATTTACCCCAAAGATACAAATGTAGGGATCCGAAGGGGTACGTGCACTCCGATGTTTATAGCAGCAATGTCCACAATAGCCAAACTGTGGAAAGAGCCAAGATGTCCATCGACAGATGAATGGATAAAAAAGATGTAGTCTATATACACAATGGAATATTATGCAGCCATCAAAAGGAATGAGATCTTGCCTTTTGCAACGACATGGATGGAACTGGAGGGTGTTATGCTGAGTGAAATAAGTCAATCAGAGAAAGACATGTATCATATGACCTCGCTGATATGAGGAATTTTTTAAAATTTTTTTATTGTTATGTTAATCATCATATATTACATCATTAGTTTTTGATGTAGTGTTCCATGATTCATTGTTTGTGCATAACACCCAGTGCTCCACGCAGAATGTGCCCTCTTTAATACCCATCACCAGGCTAACCCATCCCCCTACCCTCCTCCCCTCTAGAACCCTCAGTTTGTTTTTCAGAGTCCATCGTCTCTTATGGTTCATCTCCCCCTCTGACTGACTCCCCTTCATTCTTCCCCTCCTGCTATCTTCTTCTTTTTCTTTTTTCTTAACATATGTTGCATTATTTGTTTCAGAAGTACAGATCTGCGATTCAACAGTCTTGCACAATTCACAGCACTCACCTTAGCACATACCCTACCCAATGTCTATCACCCAGCCACCCAATCCCTCCCATCCCCCACCACTCCAGCAACCCTCAGTTTGTTTCCTGAGATTAAGAATTCCTCATATCAGTGAGGTCATATGATCTGTCCATTTCAGTCAGGGGGGTGTTAAAGTCCCCCACTATTATTGTATTGTTGTCAATGTGTTTCTTCGCTTTTGTTATTAATGCTTTATATAATTGGCTGTTCCCATGTTAGGGACATAGATATTTGTTTTGTCTTATCGTATCATTTATATCTCGAATTCTGCCCTCGTGATTCTGTAGTTGTTTATCTTTTTCTCAGCCTCTTTATTTTCCATCATTTGGTCTTCTATATCACTGATTCTCTCTTCTGCCTCATTTATCCTAGCAGTTAGTGCCCCCATTTTTGATTGCACCTCATCAATAGCCTTTTTGATTTCGACTTGGTTAGATTTTAGTTCTTTTATTTCTCCAGAAAGGGTTTCTCTAGTAACTTCCACGCTTTTTTCAAGCCAGCTAGTATCTTTAAAGTCATGATTCTGAACTCTAGGTCTGACATCGTACTAATGTCCGTATTGAGTAGGTCCCTGGCTGACAGTACTACCTCTTGTTCTTTTTGCTGAGGTGATTGTTTTCATCTTGTCATTTTGTCCAGAGGAGAACAGATGAATGAGAGAACAAAATGCTAACAGGTTAACAACGTCCCCAGCAAATATACTGTGTACAAATCAGAAAAGATCTGAAACCAGGGAAAAGAAAGGGAAAGAAAAAAGAAGGAGAAAAAAAAAAGATAAAAACAAAAACAGAACAATAGAAAAAAAGCAGAATATGATCGAATATGATCAGGCTAGTGCATAGATCAGTGCCACACACTAGATTTTGGGCGTGTTTTGGTCTGTTAGAAAAAAGTGCCTCCTAAAATTTTAAAGGAAGAAAGACATATCTGTACAAAATAAGGGTTAATACAATGAAGGGATGGAAGATGACTGTAAAGATGAAAATTATAAAAGATTTTATAGAAGGAATTGATAAGTTGTTTTGAAAAAGAAAGAAGAAGATTAAAAAAAAAAAAGAAAAAAGGGAGAGAATGTGATCAGGCAGGAGACTAGAACAAAGCCATACACTAGTGATTTAGAGTATATTTTGATCTGTTAGAAGAAACTGTATCTCAAAATTTTAAAGAGAGAACAACTTATATATATATGCCAAAAATAAGGGTAACTACTATGAAGGGATAAAATATGACTCTAAAAATGAAAAATAAAAAATGTTTTTTTTTAAAAAAGGGATTGATAAGATGTTGGTTGAAAAAGGGAAAAAGTAAAATTAAAAAAAACAGTTAAAAAATTAACTTTGATGAATTAATGAATCATGGTAAAAAAAAAAGCCATGAATTCTTTGTGCATTATTCCCCTAGCGCTGGAGTTCTCCCGTTCTCCTTGATCGGTAAACTTGGTCTTGGCTTGCTGGCTGTTCGTGCTGATCTTCTGGGGGAGGGGCCTGTTGCCGTGGTTCCCATATGTCTTTGCCGGAGGCGGAATTGCCCCGCCCTTGTCGGTCCGGGCTAAGCAAGCTGCTCGGGTTTGCTCTCAGGAGCTTTTGTTCCCTGCAAGCTCTCGGTACAGCTCTGGAGGACCAGGGCGAAAACGGTGGCCTCCCAATCTCCACCCGGAGGAGCTGAGAACTCGGGGCCCCACTCCTCAGTGCGCCCCCAGAGAAAAGCAGTCACTCCCGTGTCCCTGGTCTCCGGCCGCACTCCGTGCTCACCCGGCCTGTGACCGAGCATTTCTATGTCTGGCACCCGACCCCGTGTGGAGTCTCCAAACCCAGCAGATCCCTGCGGTGCGCTCCCGCGCCGCTCCTCCCGGGGGAGGGAGGGGAGTCTCCCCGGCTCGGCCGCTTGTTGGGTCCCTGCTGGAGGAGCAGTGGCCCAACTGGGCCGCGGATCACAGTTTATGGCAACCCCGAGCTGAGAGCCCGCGCCTGGGCTCCGTCTCTGCAGCCGGCTTCCCCGCTCCGATACCTGGGAGCTCTGCCGCACTCAGGCACCCCCGGTCTTTCTGTGACCCCGAGGGTCCTGAGACCACACTGTCCCGCGAGGGTTCCACCCCCCGCTTAGCCACTGGAGCGACGTCCCTCAGCGGAGCCGACTTCTAAAAGTTCCGATTTTGTGCTCCGCGGCTCTAGCACTCGCCAGAAGCGGCCAACGGAGGCCCCCTCCCCCGCCGTCTATCCTCCCGAAGATCGCCTCGGATTCACTTCTCCCCACGTCCTACCTTCCAGTAAGTGGTCACTTCTCTGTTCAGAGAGTTGTTGCTACTCTCCTCTTCGATCTCCTGTTGAGTTCGTAGGTGTTCAGAGTGGTTTGATCCCTATTCAGCTGAATTCCTGAGACCAGACGAAATCCAGGTCTCCTACTCCTCCATCTTGCTCCGCCCCTCTGATACGAGGAATTCTTAATCTCAGGAAACAAACTGAGGGTTGCTGGAGTGGGGGGGGGTGGGAGGGATGGGGTGGCTGGGTGATAGACATTGGGGAGGGTATGTGCTATGGTGAGCGCTGTGAATTGTGCAAGACTGTTGAATCACAGATCAGTACTTCTGAAACAAATAATGCAATATTATGTTAAGAAAAAAAAAAGAAGAAGAAGATAGCAGGAGGGGAAGAATGAAGTGGGGTAAATCGGAGGGGGAGACGAGCCATGAGAGACGATGGACTCTGAAAAGCAAACTGAGGGTTCTAGAGGGGAGGGGGGGATGGGTTAGCCTGGTGATGGGTATTACAGAGGGCACGTTCTGCGTGGAGTACTGGGTGTTATGCACAAACAATGAACCATGGAACACTACATCAAAAACTAATGATGTATGGTGATTAACATAACAATTAAAAAACTAAAAAGAAAGGAAAAAAATGATATTAATTCTATACAATATCTTTCAGAAGTTTGAAGAAAAAGAACACCTCCCAACTGATTTTCTGAGGCTAGTATTACCCTGATACCAAAACTGGGCAAAGATATCACAAGGAAAAAAATGTAGACTAGTATCTTTCATGAACATAGATACAAAAATCCCCGACAAAACATAAGCAAAACGAATTCAGCAATATATAAGAGGGATAGCACATCAAAACAAAGTGGTTTTTTTTTTTCTAGGAAAGCAAAGCTGGTTCAACATTTGAAAATCAATATAATTCGCTATATTGAGATTAAAGGGAAAAATATACATGGTCATTTCCATAGATGCAGCAATCAGGTTTGACAAAAATTCAACATCCATTCATGGTCCATACCACTGGTAATCTAGAAATAAAAAGGAATGCTTTTAGCCTGAGATAGGACATCTACAAATTTCTTACAGGTAAACACAACGGATGGCGAAAGACTAAATGTTTCCACCTCAGACTGGGAACAGGGCGAGGGTGCTCATTTTCACCACTCCTAACATAGTGTAAGTCCAAACCAGTGAGATAAGACAACCAAAAATAAATAAAAGGCATGCATACTATAGACGGCCTAATTGCTTACATAGGAAATACCATGGAATCTGCAGAAAATCTCCTGGAAACAATAAAGGAATTAAACAAGTTCTCAAAGTCAATATACAAAATCAACTCTGTCTCTCTCTCTCTCTACTTATCTACCTATCTAAAAGCAATGAACAATATGAAATTAAAATAGAAACCTGGCACAATTTACACAGCATCAAAATATGAACTTAGGTATAAATATAACAAAATATTTTCAGTACCTGTATCTGAAAACTCAATAGCACTAATGAAGGAAATCAGAGAAGATCTAAATAGAGAGACGTATCACGTTATGAATTACAAGACTCAGTATTGCTAGGATATTTATTCTTCCTGAATGTTCTATAGATTCAACACATTCCCAATCAAAATCTGAATAGGATTGTTTTGTAGATATCGACAAACCAATACCCAAATCTGTATGGGAAGGAAAAGTAAATAGATTAGTCTGAACAAATTTGAGAAGCAAGAATAACAAAGGGGAGTCACCATAGTTTATTTCAAGACTTATAATAAAGCGACAGGAATTGACATGTTGTGATACTGGTGAAAGGACAAATACAGAGATCAGTGAAAGAGAATAGAAGATAAGACCCACAAATAAATGAAAATATACTGAATTGCAAAGGCAATTCGATGAAGAGAGGATGGTCTTTTGAACGCATGGGTGCTGGAGAAGTTGGATATCCACATGCAAAAGAATGAATCTTGACTGATCCCTCACACCTTATAAAAATTTGACTAAAATGAATTATGTACCTAACATAAAACATAAATTTTTATAACATATGAGAAAAGTCTCTAACTTCAAGTTAGACAAAGAGTTCTTAGAACAACAAATGCACTATCCATAAAAGAAAAAAATGAGAATTTGTACTTTATCAAAGTTAAATATGTTTGCTCTATGAAACACATTGGCTAAGAGACTAGGAAAAAATACTTGTAAATCACATATTTAACAGAGGACTTGTATCTGGAATTTATAAGAGTCTCAAAACGCAACAATCAAGAACAAAACATCCAACCTAAAAAAAGAGAAAAATCTGAACACTTTGCCAAAGGTAAATAAGGAATGAAAAGATGGTCAATATAATTATTCAATGTGGAAGTGTGAATCAAAACCACAGTAAGATACCTTTACGCACTATTAGAATGGATTCTTCCTGAAACCGACAATACCAAGAGCTAGGAAGCATGAAGAGAAACCCACGCTCTCATATATTTCAGATAAAAATGTAAAAATATCATAACCACTTTGCAAAACAGTATGACAGCTTTTTATAAAGGGAACATTTCACAAGTCTTTCCATGAGGAAGCATAACCCTGATATCAAAACCGGACAAGGCCAGCAGAGGAAGATAAAACCATAGGCGGATATACCTCAAAAACATATGCAAAAAGCCTTGAAATTTTAGGAAAAAGAAGGGCCAGCTGGGAATGTGGAGTTGGTTTGTCATTAGAAAGTTAATGTATTTTTTTTTTTGAGATTTTATTTATTTACTTGACAGAGAGAGAGAGCGAGGGTGAGCACACAAGCAGGGGTAGCAGCAGAGGGAGAGAGAGAAGCAGGCTTCCCGCCGAGCAGGGAGCCCGATGCGGGGCTCGATCCCAGGACCCCGGGATCATGGTCTGAGCCGAAGGCAGATGCTTAACCCATTGAGTCACCCAGGCGCCCCGAAAGTTAATGTATTTCACTAGATTAACATTATAAAGGAGAAAATACAAATGATGACATTTAGAATTGGCAAGCCAATTCTAAAATGTATGTGTCATCAAAAATGCCCTTAAGAAAAGGAGTAGACAAGCTGCAGAGTAAGAGAGTCATCGCAACAGATAAATCTAATAAATGATTTATATCCAAAATAGATTTTCAAACTCCTACGACTCGATCAGAAAAAGACAAACAGCCTATTTTAACATTGGTTGCATTGCAAAATTGTACAGACATTCTGGCAAACTGTTTGGCACTTTCTCATAAAAGTTAAACATAAACATAGGTATTTACTAAAGAGAACTAAAACATATGTATACTAAAAAAGAATGATTGCAAGAAGGTCCGTAGTAGTTTTATTCAGAATATCCCCCAATTGAATATAAAACAAATGTCCATTAATAGGAGGATATCTGAACAAACTGTTGTACATTCATACAATCCATTTGTACCCCAAAACAGAAAGGAATGAACTACTTAAATACATGACAACATGGATAAACTTAAAAAATATTATGCTGAGTGAAATAAGACAAAATATAAGACAATAAAGTTGATATAAAAGAGCACACATGTATATTTTCATTCATATGAAATCCTAGCTCTTTGCACAATTAATCTACTATGATAGAAAGCAGGACAGAAGTTAGCTGGGGTCAAGGGTGGATTGACTGGAAAGGGGTATGAAGGAACTTTCTAGAGTGATAGAAACATTGTGAATCTTAATGAGTGTGTGAATTTCATGGATGGTGCAGAACTCACCAATGGCATGATTTGTATCTTTCACTATGTAGATCAAACCTCGGTAAGGAAAAAAAAAAATGAATCTGCACAGGAAAAAAGAAGCTTCCAATATCAGAGTTACAGCACAAAGACCAGAATGACTCCCGCAGTCTGACTGGCTTCTGAGCTGCCTCCCCAGTGGGGGAGCAGAAGAGGGGGCAAAGCCTTCCACTCCCATCCGGCTGAGCCAGGCCAGTATGACACCTTTTGGTGGGATCCCTAAGTGCCAAAGCTACAACATCTGGTTGGGACAGTGACTTCTGATGTTAACAAGTGGTAACTGAGAATGCATGATCAGCCCTGGGTCTAAGAGAGGCACACTCCTTTCTGTAACACCGCCTTATCTCTCCGCCTTGAGCAAATAGTTTGGTTTTCCATAAAGTGCCCCTTAGTATCCCTGCAAAATAAATGACTTTTTTCCTGCTTTCTAAATCTTGCTAAGGACCCCCCAAAGTTGAGTCACTTAGTAGGAGATTTATGTCTGCCTCAGTTTCTCTTGTTCCCAAACCATAAGAAAAGATCATTTTCATGTCTTTAGCCAATCTGACTCATTCCCTCTCCCTCTCCAACTTTCTTTCTTTCCCTCTCTCTCTTGCTCTCTCCCTCCCTGTCTCTCACACACACACACATACACACACACACACACACACACACACAACCTCTGTCCCCAGCAGACCCACAGGTAGGCTCTCTTCCTGAATCATATATAGAATAGGGCCTGATATGCATATACAGTCTCCTTACATGTGGTGAGGGCAGAAAGATGAGCCCCGTGATGTTCTGACCAGTGCACAGTCAGAGGGGAATGAATCCTCCCACATATACACGCCCCTATACAGACCTCTTAAGCTAAAGTTGTGCATGGACTTCAGCTGCCACTATAGTGGAAGGAGTTGAATTCCAGACAGATAGGGAAGGAAGGCCCCCCAGTGCCTGTCTCTGCCCCGCCTTTCCTGCTCCTTCTCCCTGTATCAAATCCCTGATGTGGCATCTTTAAGCAGCCTAAATTCGCAAGTGAGATTGCCTCATCCACTCACTTCATTTCACAGATGGGGAGTCTGAGCTACAAGAGGGGAAAGAACTGCCCAAAGGCATATGGTCAGTTAGGGCAGTGACTAGACCAGAATCCTGAACTCCTCTCTTCCAGTGCAGGGTACTGTCTGCTGCATGACACTGTCAGCCCAAGGTCTCTTTCCTGTCAGAGAGATGGGCTCATTCCTACTGGCAAGTATTGGAAAGTGGTACTCAGACCAGGGGCTCCTGCCATGGTTTGCTGAGGATATCATGTGACTATGGCCCCAGTCCTGGAGTAGGGACAAGACTGGGAGAACTTCAGAATCACCAGTAAAGCATGCCTCCCTTTCAGCCCCCCGGGAACATAGAGCACAGAGGTACAGATCATGGGAACAGTCCTCAGGAAGCTTAATGGAGTCAGGTCAAGTCAGGCCACACATAGGACAGGGAGCAGCCTGGCATGGGTTCAGTGTTGTAAATGTTACAGGAGCTGCTGATGGACAGAGAAAATGGAAGACATGGTTTCCAAAGGGTCCACCTACCAAAATGATAGAGCCGTATAGTTCAGTGATTAAAAGCACGAGCTTTGAAATCCAACAGATCTGAATGTCGCCCCTCACTGGATGTGTGGCTGTGAGCCTCATTTTCTGAGTATATGGAATGGAAGAAAACAGCCTAGAATCTGCTCAATAAATGGTAGTTGAATCCGGCTTGTTTTAAAGACCTGGTTTAGGAACTCAAAAGACACAGTACCAGGAAGCCAGCTCTGGGCTTCCACAACCAGTGTTTATTTGAAAGTGATCAGAGAGCAGAAAATGGCGGAGAGGAGAGGAGCTGTCCACTGTCTCAGTGCTGATCAGTCCAGAACTCAATCCTGGGCACGAGCCCAGAAACTTCCCACCGCTCAGGACCCCTGCTAAACCTCCAGTCTGCAATTGTGGGGGGAGTAGGGACAGAAGTGGGACAAGAAACTGGGAGAAACAGCCCTTGATGAAGATTATAGTCCTATGGACATAAGACAAGCTCCATTGCTCCGCTGCAGCTCGGAGACAGGAAATGAACAGAAGCCAGACATCCTTAGAAGTCAGTCCAAACTCAGAGAAGCCATTGTTCATGGACCAGTTCAGTGCCTCACAGTCTAACACTCAGGAAGATCAATCACACATTTCTGTCCTCCTGGAGCCAGTACAGGTTGCAAATAAAGGAGCTGCTGCTGCCATGGGCAGGTTTAATGGATTTTCAAGGCAAAGTGCAAACCGCACTGGCTGGCTGTGTGGCCATAGTGAGTTCCAGTGGAGAGGGATGGTTCTATATTTTGGCCAGGCAGACTCTAGCTGGACTGTAGCTCCTTCTGTCCACCCAGCTGTGGGGGCAACTGCAGTGTAGGTGGCAGAGCCCTGGGCTGGGGGGCAGGGAGGGGATCAACATTGCAATCTCAGACTTACCACAACTATCTGGAGACCTTGGGCAAGCTGCATAGCTGCAAGACCCTATCATCTCACCCACAAGTGGGATGGCGAGTCCTATCCTATGAGCTCTAAGTTGGGAAATGAGTGTAAAGTGCTAAGCAGAAGGCCTGACCCACAAGGAACTCTCAAGCTTACATGTGTCACACAGAGACTTCTTACACCACCAAGCTGATATTCACCCCAAAGATCCAGCTTGGGAAGGAAGGCAGAGGAGGGCAGGATGAGAGTGATGGTTGATGAATATCATCAGAAGAGACCAAATCTGGGCAGCAAAACAGAGTCTCAATGATTACATGAATAGTGTCCACATCCTTTCCCTCCTTAACTGACACCCTGGGTACACTGATTAAATTTTTAAACCTCAGTTTCCTCATCTGCATAATGGTGGTAACTAAAACTTCTCTCATATAGAGTTGCTGTGAAGATCAAATGAGATTAGATAGGCAGAATGTCTGGATCATCACGAACCTTTGATAAATATTCTTAGCATCATGAGTCCCATGGTCTCCCCCAGGAGATCACCAGCTAAGACTGCCAGGCAGCAGGCTTCCTTCTTTCTGCTGAGCCCATTGCCTTCTATGCCTGGTCTGTGGGGCCTGGGACAGCCATGGAGACTCAGGAGTGGCAAAGACCCTGTCCAGACAGCCAATTCCTCTCCTCCCTGCTAATAGGCAAGGAAGCCAGAGGCCTGATGGTCCTGTTGGAAAAACTCTGTTCAGTTTCTTGTTCTGCTCACCCAGCTTGACAGCTGGGCCAGGGAGTATGCATAAACAGCCTGCCTGGAGAGGTACCACCACAGAGGTACCACTCCAGGAGTGGGCAGAAGCCAGCAGCCGAGAGGGCTCTAGATAGTGAATCAGGATCCTGGGTTCCAGGCCCTGGTCTTCCACTTACCAGCCACATGTTCCTAGGCAAGGAGTGTTAGCTCTAGGATTTATTTCCTTATATGTGCAACAAGAATGTCTGTGTCACTCTTAGAATCCCCAGGGTTCTACAGGGTCACATGAATTAGCAGGTGTGTAAGTGCTTTGAAGATGGAGACCTGCTGGCGGGCTCAGGTAGAGAGCTGGCAGGGATGTATACCCATGAAGGCTGGATGCTCCAGATCCTGAAAGTCATTATCTGAAAGGGACTGACCTTTCTGTCCTCAGCCTGGCATTGGGCTCACATCCAGGATTTGCCACCACCTTTCTTTCCGTCCATTCTATAGACTGATCTTCTCTTCAGAATCACAAATATGCACCAGACTTTGGCCTCTATGCATTTGCTCAACTAACTCCTTCCCCCCAGCTCCTAGGCCCTCCTCCACTTGCAAAAATCCAGAATCCTCTGACTCCCTAAAGGGAAGTGCTCTCTGTGGCCATAGACTTCAGTGAGACCTCTCTCAGAGCGGTGGTGACATTCCAGTTTCTGTTCAGCTTATATAAATCTTCCACCTCTTTTTAAAGATAGCCATGGAAAGGACCACCTCTGATTGTGAGTATATGTGGGTGTGTGTGTGTGTGTGTGTGTGTGTGTGTGTGTGTATTCAAGCACACACGTGACACATTTTTAAAAAAAATTTTTCACATGTGACAAATTGTGTGTGATAAAGTGTCACAATTGGAAAGAACATGGGTTTTAACATCCAATAGATAAGGATTCTAATCCTGATTCTGCCATCTTAATTCATTCTGTCCTATCTGTTGATGCCCACCTGGAGGGACCTTGAACACATTGTGGGTGTTTCTGGGTCTTGGCTCCTTCGCTTGTCGAGATAGACTCATGATACTTATGCTGGAGGGTTGCATGAATGATTCCCAACCATGGGTGCCTGTGCCTGCCTCCACGTAGAACTATATTCAACAATTTGAAGGGGTGAGACTCACTTCTGTTTTTGAGCATGCCCATGGGGCCCAGTTACATTATTTAATGACTCATGTTAACACTGTCATGAACATCCTATCACTTCTCTCCAGCTCAGAGAAGTATGCAGACATACAGATCTGGCCATAGTGTGGCCCCCTGAGGACTGGCTCCAAGCACTGACAGCCCATGTCCCCCAATCAGATGTACCAGCTGCTTGAGCTCACTCACAAGAGGCAGTGGGGACCCAGCATCCAGGCCTGGACAGGAACAGGCATCTCCCTTCTTTGGTGACTATGACCTTCCTGCTGATGTCTGGGGCTCTGTCAGGACCTGCATCCAGTAAGGCCCAGCTTGGCTGAAGCCACGGGGGCTGGGGACCTGGTCACCAGGGAGACCACTCCTCCTTCATCCCTACTAGGAACAGGAAGTATTGTTCACAACCAGAAGAAAATGAACTCTGTTCTTTAGGAAACTGAGTTAAAATATTCTGAGTGTCTTTCTGGCATTTTAACCTTTCAATGTTGCCTTTAGGAATTCAGAAGGCAAATGATCCTCAAAATGATGTGTGTGCATGTGTGTGTGTGTGTATGTGTGCACATTCACTAGCTTATTGCTCTTAGACCTGGTTACATGGTCACTGACATCATTTTAATGTTGCTAAGTTGAGATGCTTTCAAGTTCCTGACCAAGAACCCCTGCTTGAGAAGGTGACAGAAGCCTTTGGAGCATGCAGGAAGGGCCAATCTAGGGAGCTATTGATACCTGCTTCCTCCTTACCCACTCACCCATGCATGCTCTTTGAGCTTCGGTGTCCTTTTCTTGTCATTGTTGCAGGGATTAAATACAGTGTGATAATGTTTGGATGTGTTTTGTAAATGCCGAAGCACTATGAGGGTATCAGCACTTGATGTTGTGCTTCCTACACACACTGGTGACCCTTCAGCGTGTCCCTCCAGGCCAGAATGTCAGGCTGTTGTTGGAGGATGTGCCCAGGTGCTGAGCAGACATCTAGCCAGTCCACTGGCCCACTTTTCATTGAGCGTTCTCCTCGGGCATCCTCATAGATCACCCTCATTGGAGTGACCTAAGGAGCCCACTGACAGTGCAGTGCCCCCGACCTGCTGATTTGGAAACCCCAAGTATGACCCAGGAACCTCGATCTTTAACCAGTACCCCAAGTTTATCAGGTGAGCCTGAGAAATACCAAAGTGTGAGAATCGTGGACCCAATGGTGTCCCCAGAAATGTATTCCTTGATTCGTTTACTCTACAGCAGTGTGCGGACACCTATCTCATGCCAGGGGCTTTGTGTGGGGACAGTCTTTGGGAGCCGGGGAGACGCACAGATGAACATCTCACTCTGATGTCACACACCAAGAATCTAATGAAGACACGTATCCAACCCTGAATTCTGTGCGCCCCGTGAGGGGGCCAAGCGATGTGGAGATGGCTGACATTCGGCTCCGTTTCTTCCCCTGGGAGGCAAAGCTCTGCACACACCATCGTGGGTTACTGTTTATCAGAGCTCTGAAAGGTAAAGAAGGAAACCGAGGCTTAACAAGGTTCAGTGACTTGTGCGGGGTCCTAGGATGGCAGTGGTGTGCTGGTAAATGTTTAATCAGGCTCTCAGGGTGGGGGAGGGAAGCTCTGATCCACACACCTTCCCCACAGGGTCTTGGTAAAAGGACAGAAGGGCCACTGTCTCTGCACACTTTCCTGAGGGTAGGCTTACACCTTGCACTCCCAGAGTCCCTGAGGCTGCCACCAAGCCAGGCCACCCACCATCTTCCCCTTTCTCTAATGAGCTTCCGCACATTATGTCATCCAGGTCCTTCATAAACTGGAACTTGCTGTCTCACCAGACCCAGGGCAGATGGTGTGTGTGGCTGACTGATGGCAGCAGCTGGAACTCAGGCCGGGAATGCTGAGCCCCACCACAGCTCTGCTGAGGCTGACTGTGGACAGACAGGCTGATCCAACTGTGAGGGCTCGCGGTCAGACAAAGCCCTCTCCTGGCTGCGGGAGATGCCCAGAGGATGTCACAGTGAGTTGCAGCATCCCCCCAGCGGACTGGAGAAGCTGTGGCTGAAAGGTGAGGGCAAGAGGACCTGGCAAACGGAGCACCCACAGGAGCACCGTAGGTGCCCTGGAGCCAGGCCCTTGGTCATGCAGGATGGAGAAATGTGGGTTCCTTCAGCTCTCAGCCAAAGGAGTCTCCCTGAGTTCTCCCAGCTCAGCCTGGAGAGGGAGGAGCACATCAGCCCTGGGCAGCTGCGGCGGGCACAGATGGGTAGGACCTCCATGTCAGGGTCTGGCGGGGCTGGTGCTCAGGCTGGGACAGGTGGCACTGAGGCGTGAAGGTGCCCAGGCATCCGTCCCTTTTCTCAGACAGACTTCCTTCACTCAGCCTGTCTTGGACACACAGAGGGGAGGGCTGGGAGGGCTGGAGGGGCGGGGGAGCTACAAGGAGCCAATCACCCTGCACCGGAGCCTTCAGGGCCGGTTCTCTTCAGTGTGTGAGGGCGCGTGTGCGCATCAGCGGGGATTTCTGTGATAGAAGCAGCCGGATTCCAGAGAGGGAGAGAAGAGGAGGGGGAGGAACCGGAGGGGAGGAGAAAATTGGGGGTGGGAGAGACAGACGGAGAGAACAGCAGTGGGAGAGAGGGAAGAGAAGCCCAGCCAGGAGAGAGCGGGAGAGGGAGCGGGCGGGAGGCAGCGAGAAAGTGGAGGGGAGAGTAGAAAGGGAGAGCGAGCAGGGAGAGGGCAGGACGAGAGAGCCAGGGAGCCGGCGGGCGTGCGCGCCGCGGCGGCAGACCGCGGGTAGAGGGATGGGGTGAGGACCGCGGGCGGGCGCCGGGCAGCCAGCTCCGGGGCGCCGGCGCGGGGGGCCCATGGCGGCGGGCGCTGGGGGACCGCGGGGCGGCGGCGGCGGCGGCGGCGACGCGGGGCTGAGCGGCGGCGGGGGCGCCATGGCGGTGCCGGGTGGCGGGCCCTGAGCGCCGCGGCGGGCGCGCACCATGAACTCGTGGGACGCGGGCCTGGCGGGGCTGCTGGTGGGCACGATGGGCGTCTCGCTGCTGTCCAACGCGCTGGTGCTGCTGTGCCTCCTGCACAGCGCGGACATCCGCCGCCAGGCGCCGGCGCTCTTCACCCTCAACCTCACGTGCGGCAACCTGCTGTGCACCGTGCTCAACATGCCGCTCACGCTGGCCGGCGTCGTGGCGCAGCGGCAGCCCGCCGGGGACCGCCTGTGCCGCCTGGCCGCCTTCCTCGACACCTTCCTGGCCACCAACTCCATGCTCAGCATGGCCGCGCTCAGCATCGACCGCTGGGTGGCCGTGGTCTTCCCGCTGAGCTACCGCGCCAAGATGCGCCTCCGCGACGCCGCGCTCATGGTGGCCTACACGTGGCTGCACGCGCTCGCCTTCCCCGCCGCCGCGCTCGCCCTGTCCTGGCTCGGCTTCCACCAGCTGTACGCGTCGTGCACGCTGTGCAGCCGGCGGCCGGACGAGCGCCTGCGCTTCGCCGTCTTCACGGGCGCCTTCCACGCGCTCAGCTTCCTGCTGTCCTTCGTCGTGCTCTGCTGCACGTACCTCAAGGTGCTCAAGGTGGCTCGCTTCCACTGCAAGCGCATCGACGTGATCACCATGCAGACGCTCGTGCTGCTCGTCGACATCCACCCCAGGTGAGGGTGGGGGGGCCGGGGGCAGGGCTGTGGGAGGGGAGGCTCAGTTTGGGGAGGGCTCTTGGTGGGAGGAAGGGGGTTCTTGTGTCCCCCCACGCCCCAGCTTGTGGCCTCGAGCAGGCCCCTATGCCACGGAGCCTCCATTCCTGCTTCTGAAAACTCGGGTCGGGGGAGGGACAAGTGCTGCCGGTCTTGAGACGGGTGCTTAGAGCATCCACAAAGCAAACCACCAAAAACGTGGGTGAAACAGTATGTACGTTTTTTGAAGCCTCGGGGTAGAAAGCAGAGTCAGAACTCTGTTGGACTTCTCTGATACTTCTTTGATGTGTTTGTAGATTTCACTTTAAACAGCGCGCGAGAAGGCAGTGATCTCTGTTCACTGCTTGAGTCCTTTAAAGGGTTCTGATGAGGGCCCTGAGAGTGTGGCTTAGATGCTTGGGGAGCCCCTCGAGAGCTCTTGTGGGAACATGGTGCTTTTCTGGGTCTTTCCTTTCTCTGTGTGTGGCACTGCCTCTGTCTCCTGATCCTGTGTGTGTGAGACAGTCCTCGGGCTGCACCTTCCTCTGTGGATCCTTAAAGGAGCATCTGAAGGGCTCTTGAGGGAACTGGAGGGGGGCTTCTCCTGCTCTTCCCAAACGGCACTGCCCTGTGGCCCCCAGACTTGGAGGCCGGAGGCACTTGCAGGGGGAGTGTCACCCACGAGGTTCCTGGGAAAACCCCACCCACCCCACCTGCACCCTCACCGGGCCACTGTCTCAGAAAGGCAGGTCGGGGTGGGCATTTCAGGTGCAGCCACTCCCTAGGAACTCCTGCCATCCCCTGGAGCATTTCGGGGAAGGAAGGAGGAAACTCTTAGCTGAGGTGTCCTGAGCTCACCTTGGTTTTCCTTATGGCACTAGGAACCCAAGGAAGGAAACACCTGGTGGTGTCTCTGAGGACTCTGCCGTTTTAGATCTCATCACCCCAGGGAAGGGCAGCCTTCCCTTCTGTCGCCCAGGACCCTAAATCAGGGGGCTTTGGCTTCCAGATGGTGCAGAAAGCGAGCTAGACAGAGAACTCCTCAGGGGGGTGGCTGGGGGCAGTGAGGGAGTTGGGTCCTTACGGTGTGGATGCCCCTCCCCACCCAAGGAGAAGCAAGCTTGTGGCTGAGGTGGACAGACTGGACGTGCCAGTCTGAGCAAGCGTTCCTTCAGTGTGAGTTGTTTCTGCCCATGAGCAATAGAAAGAAGAGCCCTTAAACTTTACTGTGTCTGCGCACGCAAAGGCATGCACGCGTGTGTCCACTGTTTCGCCCCAGAATGGCCCCTCATTCCGTGCCGGGCCAAGGCTTCCAGCCACAGAGTGTTCCCCGCGGAATCATGCACAGTGTTTACATGTGAATGCCCAATAGCACAAAGACACCAGGGCCTATGAACCCACGTGTACACACGTGTGAGCCGCACGCACACAGTTGCACGTGTTCATGTGTAGACTGCACGTCTAACAGATGGGTCACCACATGTGCACGTCATAGGGGACATGCATTCACGCCGACTACAAAGACACGGCTGACTCACTGCCCGCATCTGTTGACGGTTCAGTGTCGCTTTCGGAAATACTCCGCAGCCGCAATTGCAGAACTGCTCCCCTTTGCCATCTCCCGGGGCGTGAGGACCTCACTTTAGAAGGTGCATCCCCAGGACTTGACTGGGGCTGTTTTAGAAGCTGAGGGAATGTTGTTGAACAACCGGGACCAGAACGATTCCTATCACGGGCCCTCCCACCATGAGTCTAGGCAGAGAAGGTGTTGAACCAGGAAAGGAATCCGTTCTTATTCAGACCAGTGCACGTCCCATCCCTGCTGCCATTCCACGTTCCAGAACAGGAGGGGCCGTGGCTTCTTTTTAGCCCATTTGGGATATAAGGCCATCTCCACTCTTGCAAACCCGTCACTGGCTCCAGGCCAGCATGCTCCCTCTGGTCCCCTCTGGGGGAACCTTGACCTCTTCGAAGCCCTGGGATGCTTTCAGGAACCCCGACTCCCAGTGCCATGGGGCCGTGCGGGGCCAAAGGATAGCGCTAGTCTGCACCAGGGTAGGGGAAGGGCTCCTGGGGCAGGGATGGCCCTCGGCCAGTTCAGACAGACCCCACCGGCCGAGGGCCGGCCTGAGGTTACGGCGTAGCAAGCAGATGTGACGGCACTGTCCCTTCAGTGAACCCCACCTGCCTTCTGCACAGAGTCAGGTCCCCAGAGCGAGAGGGTGGGTGATGGGCACACACAGGAGGGCACCAGCTTCCTCGCAGCTGATCCACAGCCTTCTTTCCTGGCAGCTCTAAACTCTTCCTCTCCGTAAAGGAGAAACTGCAGAGCTAGCTCGGTCTGACGGAGAAGGCTGCCCCTTGAGCCTCCAAGCCCTAGGCACGAAAGCTCCAGAAAGATCAGCCAAGCCTCCCGGGCTGGTTTGGTGTTGACAGCCAGGGGCACCTGGGGATCAGCAGAAGCCAGGCTTCCTTATCTGGACAGCCAGGGCGGGAGGTGGAGTCATTGCTCGCTGGAAGTTTTCCTTAACAGCCACCACACTAACGGCCTCCTGAGACTTAATTAGGAGGGACCCGTTTTTGAGTTCCCTGAGGCCCAGGGTGACGTTTGTCAGAAAGCTCCCTGCTGGGGCCTGCTCTTCCCACAGAGTGTTTAACCCCGTGAGTGGCAGACTGGACTCCTTGGTTTCAATAACGCCAAAAGACCCTCTGGTTTAAATTAAATCTGTCCTGAGAGACGTTCCCCACTCCTGTCTTCCTGTGGTGGTTTTTCAAGTTGCGACATTCGTAAAGCAATTAAGAATTCCTAATATTTATTACCCACCTGGTCCTCTGATTGCTCCATTTGCTTGGTTCTGTTCTCCCAAACCACAGCTCCGGACGAGGGATGGTGGGTCCTCTCCCTGGTGCTGAGAGTTGTGGGCTTTCACCTGACGTGGGACAAAGGTGGGGTGCCGGGGCACCGACGTGACATCCCTGGTCCCCCAGTCCAGCTGAGGGCCGCCACTCATCGGGATGGGTCAGGGACTTCTCCACGGGATGGTGAAGCACATTCATCCTTGTGATCAGGGTCTAGGGAGGGTTGGCTAAAGGGTCCACCCTGGAGGGCATCCGAGCTGTGGCATAGGAAATGGAAGGGCCCATGGAGATAACCTCACTGTGCCCTTGATTTTACAGGTGAGGAAATTGGGAGACCCAGGGAAGAAGGGCAAAGGCACTTGCCTAATTTAACAGGTCTAGGATGTGTTTCAAGCCAAAACTTGTGCCTGGTTCTGCCCTTAAGATTTATAGATGGGACAAAAGTGCAAATAGAGGCTCATAAATCATCTATATAAATATTT
This sequence comes from Eumetopias jubatus, assembly GCF_037043125.1. Classification (NCBI taxonomy): domain Eukaryota; kingdom Metazoa; phylum Chordata; class Mammalia; order Carnivora; family Otariidae; genus Eumetopias; species Eumetopias jubatus. The sequence goes on along the minus strand of NW_028274823.1, from coordinate 8,824,434 downwards.
AGAAGTTCTAAATTAAGCTTACAAACTGTTAAATGAAATATGTTCTATCCTCCTACCTTGACAAGTATACATTTATAACACTTTGCAAGGCTGGGTTCAAATTTAGAATTCTCAGGCTCCTTGGAGTTCAGCCTCGTCCATGGTGGGGAAAGCTGAGCTGGCTCCAAGCACACAGCCCCTGCCTCTCCTCCCCACCCCTGGCTCTACCCAGTACCACGAGGAGCCTCCACTACTCAGGCCCCAAGCGAGCACACCTGTGGCATTGTCCACCCTCTGGAGGATGGGCCTGGGGACGGTGCCTGCTCATGTTCTGGAAGTAGGATCGGGGCATTTGGGCAGGGAATTCCGGGTTCCGGGTCCTTGGAGCTTGATCTAGAATGGATGATGTGGGCTCTGGGTGGGCACATGAAGTCTTCATTTCGTGGGGAGGGGCGTAGTCCGCCTCACCATCCAGGACCCAGGATAAGGTCCCCTCTTGTGAGATCTGAGGACATGACTTTCCACACCAGCATCCTGACCCCAAACTCAAGGTCAGCTCCACTATTGGTCAGCCTGTTCCTTTGCCTTTTGTTTTGTTCTCTTTAAAAGCCAGAAAACAAATCTGGATTGCCCTGGGGGTACTTGGAGCATGCGCTCAGGACCAACTGCCGTCATCTGGAGACCACTGAGGGCCCAGACCATCGTGCTGGGCATGGTGGTGTCTGGGACCGGAAGATTTGGGCTGTGATTGCCTCATTTATTCACTTCAGATATTCCTGGCCTTCTCTGTTCATTCTGCCATTTATTGATGCCTACTGGGGAACATCTCTTTGGCCCCATATGTTACGATGCCAGAAAGCCCATCTCTTTGTCACAAGGAAGCTGTGTCCTATGTCAGCTCTTGGAAAGCCCTACGCTGGTGCCCTTGCTTGTACTTGGGGAGGATGTTGCTGGCCAGGGGAATTTGGGGCCCCTTACCCTCTGCACTGCAGAGTCAGCCTACAAGTCTGAGGACTCCAGCTGCCCAGAACTATCTGGAGAATGCATTCATGTGGCTAGACGCAGCTTGCTTATTTCTCTGTGATCCTATGGAGGGCAGTGGGATCTGGGGGAAACACCCCAGATCCTGGAGTCAGGAGTCCTGGTTCTGTCCTAAACTCATTGTGGGACCCTTGGCATGGCGTAAGCCCAGCTGGCCCTCTGTGTCCTTATCTGCAAATAAATAAAATAACAGCTCACAGGGCTACAAGATGTCAAGGAGCTCAGTTTTGCAAAGCTGTGGTGGAGGAAAAAATGAGAGCAAGTGCAGAGTGATTTTATTCTGTTGTTCTGGGCGCAGGCAAGCTGCTCTCATCCTGTGCTTCACAATAATGATAAGCAAGAGGGTTGCACGGCTGCCCTGCCCTCCTTCTGCTGCCATCCCCCTGGCCTTACCTGGAAATGGGGGGGGGAGGAGGGGCTCTGGGCAGGGAAGATGGATCCGTCCTCTTGCAGGAGTTCGGGGAAGCAGCCGTGTGGTTCCTGACCAGGAGCGCCATACCGGGAGTCAGTAACTGGGTGCTAGCTCTGCTAGCATCTCACTCTCTCGGGGAGGGGGGCAAGTTCCTCTCTTCTCTGAGCCTCATTTTCTCCATCTGTGAGCTGAGTTAGGTGGATGAGGGGGTTTCCCATACTAGACATGACTGTGTGACTGTAGGGTCTAGCCAGTCTGTCTCAGAGCAGAGACATGCCTAGGCCCATGTGGATGCTAACCCAGACACGGCATCCACCTCAGACACCTGCGGCATGCCAAGGGCCATTAAGACAGTATCCACTGGGTTCCTGGAGGCCAGAGAGGGTCACAGAGCCAGCATGAGAGTCAGGAGTCAGCTCAGACCTCCTTCCTCTGGCATGGCCCCTGGTTGCCGCTCTTTCTGTCTTTCTGTCTGTCTGTCTCTCATACATGCACAGGGCAGAAAGAAGACTTTTATAGTGGGAGGGAGCCCTGTGGTTTTGGAGCTCAAGATAGTGCTGGGACATGGTAATCATTCAGTAAACATGTTGAATAGATAATAATCATGGTTAGCGTTTATTGAGTGCTTACTGAGTCAGACGCTGTCCTAGGTACTTTTTGGATGTTAATCTCAATAAGACCCTAGGAGATAGGTACTCTTAGAACTGTCATTTTAGAGATGAGGAGGCTGATGAACAGAGAAGTTGTGTAACTTGCCTAAAGCCACACAGCAATTAAGTGGCAAAGCCTGGATTTGAACCCAGACGTCAGGCTCTGGGGCCACACGCTTACTACCACACTATTAACAAGAAAGGCCTCCAGGTTAGTGGCAGCTTTCGTGGTCTTGCTTTGTCCAATTGGCTCAAGATTTTTAAGGCTCACTTAAAAAAAAAAATCGGTTTCAGAACAGGTTTCTACCATCATCTCTTTTGAGGAGGTCACTTAAAAAAAATGATTGAGACTTAATTTTCTAAGAGATTTTTTAAGGGCTCATCCCTTCATACCACATAGACGGATTAGGTGTTTTCTGTCTGTCAGATGTTGAGCTTTGAACTGCAGGCACCCACAGAAGTAACTTGTCTGTAAGTGCCCGCCATGCAATGCTTCCTGCTGTACAAAGCTTTGCAAGAACAGAGAGAATTATTCCCCACAGATTTTGACCGTGTACAGTAGGGACGCTGATCATTCCAGTCTATACAATGTCTATTTTATTCCTTTCGGGTCACTGAAATATGTCTGTTTTTCTTCCCAAAGACCTCCGAAGCTTTTACCAATATCTGCTTTTAAGTATTCCTCATGTCTTTAAGGAAGGACTATCTGGCACAGCCAGGAGAGGGGAGACAACTGGGTCCTCAGCCCCTCAGCAGGGAGTTCAGTCCGTCCTGGGGGTGCCGGAGGAAGCTCCTCACTCCTCAAGAGCTTGCTAGCTGATGAGTCATTTCTGTGCCTGATAAATGGTAGCTCTAGTTATAGCTATTATGAAATTCCCCTTGGGTAAACGAGGAACCAGATTCAGAGAGGTTTAGTGACTTCCCCAAGGCCACACAGCAATGAGGGCAGAGCTGGGACTAGGGCATCTCACTCAGAGCTCCTTCATTCATTGGGGTTATTCTGAAGCATCTGAGAAATGGACAACATTGTCACGGTCACAGACGGGAGGAGGGCCCAGCCCCAGTGCCACCGTCAGTTTCTCTGGGGTACCCTTGATGTGGTGCTCATTTTTTAGGAGATACCTAGAATGCCCTATGCCTCTCAGGGGCTGAGTGTACCATGATGGCTCAGGTCCCAAATCTCCAACAATTCTCAAGTCCATTACATGAACATTTGGGGGGATATATTTCAATATTAAAACAAAAGGGCCTGTGTTATGGAGAATATACCAAACGCACATGCCCTAGGGTGCCCATCGTCCTGGTTTGCCAAGTACTGACGGGGCTCTCTGAGGATGCAGGACTTTGGGTTTTAAAACCAGGACCATCTCGGGCAGACCAAGATGAATTGGTTACCTCATGGCATCCAGACCTCCTGGGTGGGGACTTGTGCCTTCTCTCCATGCCCACCCATATCGTGCACACGTTACGAGAGCCAGAGGACATCGGTAGAAGACTCTGCAGAGACCCAAGTATAAATGGGGAGCCAGGAGATTAAGACTGACTCTCGCTGGGTGACCTCAGACGAAGTCCCCCAGTCCTCCTCCCCCACTGGCTGTATTCTTCAGATTTTCTGGATAAGATGATACCCTGGTGCCTCCCAAGGGGTTGGTGAAGACCCCCCCACTAGTTGGGAGACGACACCCAAGCCTCCAAAGTCAGATGGCCTGGGTTCAGATCCTGTTATCACCTGGGGCAACAGACTGCCCTGGATTGCTCTGGGTGGAGGCGGGTTTTCCATTTTAAAACTGGGCCAGTCCCATGCAAAGCATCCAGGATATGAGACTTTCTGTGCTAAAACCAGGACAGTCCCGATTACCCAGGACAAGTTGGTCATCCTATCACCACTACTCACCAGCTGTGTGATCTTGAGCAAGTTACTTAACCCCTCTGTGCCTCATCTGCTTATTTGAAAAAAAAACAAAGATTATAGTTGTATCTGTTGTCAGTGTACAGAGACATTGTGAGCATCAATAAACTAACGCACACGACGCTCCGTCAAAGTGTCTGAGATGGGACGGGTTAAAGCCTCAAGAAATGTGGTTTTTTATTAATATTAGTTATTATAAATTAATTACTAGTGTGATTTAATGGTTAATACTTTTTCAGCCAGTGTGAAACCTGTTTGTATAAAACCAAACTCCCGTTCCCAACTCTACATTCCAAGGCAAGGGGAAGCAGTCCTGCAAGAATTTCAGGGGCCCGTTTTAATTCACTGTTAAAACAGTAGTCCTTGTGGAAGGAGGGGGAGGTCGCCCCCCTGGCATTCTTGCTGCTTGTGAACCTGGCTCATGCACATTCCCTCCGCCCCTTGCTTTCCTCGAACAGACTGGCCTAATTCTGGAGCTGGGGCTCTATAGCAAGGGCCTATATTATCGGCCAGATTATCTCCACATCCTGGGCAGCTCTGTCTGCAGTCTTCCTCCTTGTGCGTTTTTGGAATAATGTGATTTATTTTAAAAATACACAGTAGATGGCGTGCCTGGGTGGCTCAGTCGGTTAAGCATCTGCTTTCGGCTCAGGTCATGATCTCAGGGTCCTGGGATCGAGCCCTGCATCGGGCTCCCTGCTCAGTGGGGAGTCTGCTTCTCCCTCTCCCTCTGACCGCCCCCCCCCGGCCTGCTCATGCTCGCTCTCTGTCTCTCAAATGGTTAAAATCTTAAAAATAAATAAATAAATAGTAGAAACACCTGCCCACATGGAATCCCGTGAAATGGAGCATGTGAGACCTTACAGCTGGACTGGCCCTTCGGGCTCTCTGATGGTGGTAACGGAAAGCTCACTGGTGCTCATGAATTACCCTGTGCCTACAGGAAATAGGTTGCACAAACCACCTCTCTCAGTTGGCATGAGATGTCAGTTCTCGGAAGTCCCTGGAGCTGGTGGAGTCAGGACCGGGCTGTGGTTAGAAGCATAGGCAGCAAGCTCCTGATTCCATCCTCTAAGCTGTGTCCCTGATTTCCCAGAGACTAAACGTTCTATTAGCTTCACTGAGCTTGGTCCCTGAAGGAACCAAGTGACTTCTCCCTGTGACCCCCTAAGGCAGTGTCTATAGCTGCAGGCAGGGCTGAGGCTTTGGGATGGAAGATCCAGGACTGAAGGCGTGGAGGAAAGGAAGAGTCCAGGTCAGCCCAGGTAGAAAGGACCAGCTTTGAGAAACAGCCAAGGCTTCAAATCCTGTCTCCATTTACCAGCTGGGCAAACCAGTTGGCTTCACTGAGCTCATGCTATTCACTGTAAAACAGGGCAGGTGAAACCCACATGGCAGGTCGAGCACACCCAGCAAGATGAATATCAGTAAAGACAAGAATTGGAGATACTACTCAGAGAATGTAGACTCTGGCACTGGCATACAGCAGGTGATCAGTGAATTTCATGAGTAGTAACAATGAGAATTTATGTTTACTTGCCCTTGGGCACTGTGTTAATTGCTTTATGTGCTTTACGCATTGAATGCATTCCGTGCATCTGTGTGCTTTTTGCATTTAATTTTCCAAAGAGCCCTTGGTGGCATTTTATTATATTACTATGCACATTTCACAGATGATGACCCTGAGGCTTAGCGATGTCACGCACGTGTCCTAGGTCATGCACGTGTCCAAGGTCTCACACGCCTATGGCCGGGACTTGACCTCAGGTCTCTCTGGCTCCTCCCCGAGCCCCTGCACTCAACGCCCTGCCTGTGTTCATTAATAGCAAGTCATCCTCCCCTCTCTCATGCGCAGTGTGCGGGAACGCTGCCTGGAGGAGCAGAGAAGGAGGCGGCAGCGCGCCACCAGGAAGATCAGCACCTTCATAGGGACCTTCCTCATATGCTTCGCGCCCTACGTGATCACCAGGTGAGCCTCACCGGCCGGACTGGGCCTTTGAAGGGCAAAGCAGGGCCCACGTGACCTGGAGCAGTCACCGGCCTCTCTCTCGGACACATGTTTCCAGAGCGGGTGTTGGGGTGTGACAGTGAACTTGACAGGTTTGGTGAGAAGGAGGGCGCATGCAGCCTTCAGAACCAGAAGGGATGGGAAAGACTCTCCCCTTGATTCCCAAATCACATCGTCTAACCGTGTAGCCCCAAGAGCCCCAAAAGGAAAGGAAAGTGGAGAATGGACAGAGGAAACACCTTGCCCTGGTTGGGTTCCCACTGCCCACTGAGCACGGTGTGGCCCTGCTCCCTGGGCGTCCTCTGCCTGGACACCCTGGTCAACAGCAGGCACCACGTGCCATTGGCCCAGGGAGCAGGGAGCTCGCCCCGTGCCCAGCCAGGTAGGCTTGCCTGCCCCGCCGCTCTGGGCACCTCCCGCTCGTTAGCGCAGGCGTTGTGAGCTGGCCACCTTCGCTCCCATCCTCCACCGCCTGTGCTCCGAGGTGCAGCTTGCTGACCGCGGGGCCGTGCGTTCCAAAACCCAACCCGCTCTAGCTGCAGGATTTCTCTCTTGTGCTTTAGCCAGGCAAAAAAGCATCATCCCATCAGTTTTGCACACTGGAGGGGAAAAAGAAACCACAACTCTGTATCCGGAATGGCTTCACTGTTTAGGAAGTTGACGATAAAAAGGGACTTTGATGTTTGATTAGGAAGTGGGTGTTGAGCCTGGGAAGTAGGATCTGTGCAGGGTGTGTGTGTGTGTGTGTGTGTGTGTGTGTGTGTGAGAGAGAGAGAGAGAGAGAGAGAGAGATTGAATGAGGACACAGCCCAGCATCCCAGCATCCCGTGGTGTCCTCAGCTGGCAGGCGGAAGGGACCCCCTGCCCAGCTCTCTCCCAGGGTGGGCTTGCATGCTCTGGGGAGGCGGAGCCCACTGTAAGGTCTCCCTGTACCTCCCGTGCGTCCTTCTCCTGAGCTGACATCTGGTTCCCTGTAGTGCCATCCGCTTTCTTTGGCCCAGGAGAACATCTGTCCCCTCCTCCTAGGGGCCCTACTCCCCCACGGCAGCCCCCATCTTTTCTTCTCTTGGAGCGTCTTCCCCTATCTCTTCACAGCCGCCTTCTCTGGGGGAATTCTCGCTTTGCATGTAGGACCTGGGACGGTCTGCAGGGCTCTGGGTAGGTCTGACTTGGGCAGAGCAAGAGCCGATAGTTCTTCCTTCTAGAACCGTTGACTAGACCTCCCCTCCCCACTACTGACATTTTGTGTGGGATCCCCTTTCGGGTGGGGCCGCTCATATTGGAGGCCGTTAGCAGCACTGTGTCTTCTACCCAACGACTCGCCACTACCCCGCTCCTGCTCCCCAGTGTTCACAACTAGAAATGTCATCAGACACTGCCCTGGGGATCAGCATCACCCCTGGGTGAGAACCCTTGGTCTAGATGCGCCACATCCCGCCGGGATTCCGGAGCTTGCATAGATCAGGTTTTCCAAGGTCCACGAAACCCAGGCAGAGACAAGTGGGTTTCTGTTGCTGTCTAAGGGCGGGGCCACGGGGCGGTGACCAGCATAGGCTCTGGAACGTGCCCACTTGGGTTCAAACCACAGCTGCACTTCTTCCTGCTGTGTGACCCTGGGCCAGTGATACCACCTCTCTGAGCCTCCGGCCTCCCATCGAAGTGAGCAGTGCCTGCCACTTAGGGTTGTTTTGAGGATTGAAGCCTTTGAGCATGGGGAGCGTGGATAGCACAGGCCTGGCATGGATGACATCTGTGGTTGGCCCTCCCTCCCTTGTACTTGTGATGGGCTGGCGCGTGCAATGAGGGGATTAATCCAACGAGGAAAGAGGCAATGGCAGGGGAGGGCAGGCAGACGGCTCTCCTCTTAGATCCCACCGGAGAGGGGACCTGTGGGCTGACGACGGGAACTTGAACCCTCAGAGGAGACTAGGTAATGTGGCTCCAGCTTTAAACTATTGGATTTTTCTCTGGCTTAATCTCATTTCCCAACAAAATTTTCCTTTTTTTCTGATTATAGCCTGGTTCATCTAATGGTGCCCAGAAAATAACATTTCAGTAAAATTGATAGTAGATTCACAATGCAATATGTTCCCTCCAAATGGATTTGATGCACTTGGGGTTTTTAAAAATATTCACAGAACTGTTCCTCTTTTATGGGGATGAATGGCAACTTACTAAGGAGAAAAAGCTATGCCCAGAAAACCTCATACATACAAAATACAGCTCTGGGGAAGCCACCCCCAGGCCCACTCACTGCCACCACCGTCCTGGCTCCTATCTTGACTCTTTTTTGGGGGGGGGTAAATTTTAACTTTACTTTTTTATTGAAGTATAATTAACAAACAGTGTGGTATTAGTTTCAGGGGTATAATACAGTGATCCAACAATTCTGTGCATTACTCTGTGCTCATCTGACAAGTGCACTCTTGATGCCCTCTCTTTCACCCAGCCCCTGCCCACCGCTCCCCTCTGGCGACCACCTCTCTGTTCTCTGTATTTAAGAGTCTGTTTTTTTGTCTGTTTTTTCTCTTTGTTTCTTCTTTTTTGTTTCTTAAATTCTACATATGAGTGAAATCACATAGTATCTGTCTTTCTCTGACTTGTTTCACTTAGCGTTATACTCCCCAGCTCTCCATCCATGTTGTTGCAAATGGCAAGATTCCATTCTTTTTATGGCTGAGTAATATTCCACTATATATATATAATATATATCTTACATCTTTATCCATTCATCATCAGTCAGTGGACATTTGGGTTCCTCCCATATCTTGGCTTTTATAAATAATGCTGCTATAAACAGGTATTCATATATCTTTCCGAATTAGTGTTTTCATTTTCTTTGGGATGTATCTCCAGTAGTGCAATTACTGGATCATATGGTAATTCTATTTTTAATCTTTTGCGGAACCTCCATACTGTTTTCCGCAGTGGCTGCACCAAGTCGCATCCCCACCAGCAGTGCACGAAGGCCCCCTTTTTCTCCATATCATCGCCAGCACTTGTTATTTCCTGTGGTTTTGATTCTAGCCATTCTGACAGGTGTGAGGTGCTATCTCATTGTGGTTTTGATTTGTATTTCCCTGACGATGAGTGATGTTGAGCGTCTTCTCATGTGCCTGTTGCCCGTCTGTCTGTCTTCTTTGGAAAAATGCCTATTCAGGTCCTCTGCCCATCTTTTAATTGGATTCTTTGTTCTTTTTGTGTTGAATTGTGTAAGTTCTTTATACATTTTGAAGATGAACCCCTTTTCGGATATGTCATTTACAAATATCTTCTACCATTCCGTAGGTTGCCTTGTCACTTTGTTGATGGTTTCCTTTGCTGTGCAGAAGCTTTTTATTTTGGTGTAGTTCCAATAGTTTAATTTTGCTTTTGTTTCCCTTGCCTGAGGAGACAGATCTAGAAAAGTGTTTTTACGGCTGATGTCAGAGAAATTACTGCCTGTATTTTCTTTTAGAAGTTTTATGGCTTCAGGTCTGACATTTAGGTCTGTAATCCATTTTGAGTTTATTTTTGTGGGCGGCGTAAGAAAGTGGTCCAGTTTCATTCTTCTGCATGTGGCCATCCAGTTTCCCCAACACCATTTATCGAAGAGACTCTTTCCCCCACCGCCACCAGTCCACCCTGCTCCTGTCCTGGCTTTCTTATGTGAACAAAGGAACCGTCCTAAGCAAACCTCATAAAATATGCAAACATTCCCTCATTTCATTCCAGCACACGTTTCTCCAGCACCTTCTCTGTGCAGAGCATCAAAAAGACCCTGCAGAGGAGGCATAGGTTGGTGAGGTCCTTCAGGAGACCTCCTCTGCGGAGACACTGACCCTGTAGATACGGCCCTCGCACCCAGACAGAACACTATGTGACGTCATCCGATACGTACAGCGTCCAATATTTCTGAGGCAAGAACGAGCTCGCCTGGCTGGAGCTTCCTGGACCAACCTTGTGAAGTGGGCGTGGCTATGCTGGAGGGACGATCCAAGCAGAAGGGACAGCCTGAGCCAGATTTAGAGCCCTGCAGGGGTTCACCAGTCATGGGTTCCTTTAGAGCACTTGAACACGGCCTGTCTGAATTGAGACGCACTGTAGGTATAAAATGCACACTGGGTTTCCATGGCTTAGCATGACCAAATATATATATACTTTTTATATTGATTCCATGGGGAATGGTGATATCTTGGATTAAATAAACTATACGATTAAAATTAATTGCACCTGCATCTTTGCACACCTGTGGCTTGCCTTGTCCCCTATTGGACAGCACTCGTCTGTAGTCAGAGAGGCCTAGGCCAGGAGTTGTGCTGAAGCCCTTCCTCCCAGCTTCGTCTTCCCCTTGACTTCTAGATGCTCATATCACGTGACCTTCACTTCCCTGGAGCCCCCGTTCCTGCTGCGCTCCAAGAGTGCTCAGGACTCTCTGCCTCCCTTCCTTCCCTATCCAGTGTCCTGCCCAATATCAGAGTTTATTGAGGAGCATCCATGGCGCAACAAAGTCACTGCCTCCCTCCACCACCTCAGGGGCACCGAGGCAGGGGCTCCTGGACGGCCTGAATGGGGGGACATCAGGCCCCAACTAGGGTGGCAGGGAGCGATGTTTGTGGCTGGCACATAAACACAGAGTTAGCTCCCATAAAATTATACCCGTCTTGGAACCACCTGCTCCATCTACACCCCTCCTATGACTGAGGGGAGAAGAGATTCTGATGGGTGCGTCGTGTTTATGGTCACGGGAGGCCCCAGGCACACCCCAGGGAGGTGGGCGTGTGCCCGCGTGCTCGTTACATGTGGGGAGTTCTGTGGGCTCCAGGTGTGTGCTGGGTGTGGCCCAGGTCACATCAGAACCACAGTTCCATGGCCAGGGTGTCCACGCTGCCAAACAGGGTGGGGTGGGGCAGGATTTGCTCTCATATTCACCCCCAGAGAACCTGCCCCAAACTCTCCCTTCTTGCTGAAAGTCCAGGCCAGGAACCACACACTGAGTACAGGGAGTCCATCAGATAACCCTGTCTATTGTCACCAACACTGGAATGCAGGTTGCTTCAGGTGGTGACAGATTCTCCTGCTCTTTTCAACCTGGTTTCCAAGTGTACACTCGACCTCCCACCTCAGTAGAAGCTGAAGAGAGACCCTGCTCCCGAAGCGTAGTTCAGGATTCAACTTCTTGCAGGAAGTGATTCCTTGTGGAGAGCCTAGAGCCGTGGGTGTTGGAAGCGGAAGGTCCCCTCATGGGCATCTCATACAGGGAGCGCAAGCTGGTTGCACCTTGGGGGCCAGTAGGAACCCACAGCCTGTGCCCAGCTGAACACGTGCTGAGAGGCAGTGTGAAGCCAGGCCGGGAGTGGGTGGGAAGGGCAGTGAATGAGTGCCTCCCCTGCCTGAGGAGAGGGGCACCGGCTGTGTGGTTTTCAGTTCCTAATCAGCTGCTGTGGGTTGCCAACTTGGCTTCACATTAGCGTTACCTGGAGAGCTTAAACCCCCAGACCTCACACTGGACCGGTTAAATTAGCATCCCCAGGTGTGGTGCCTGGCATTGGTGGTTTTAAAACCTCCCAGGGGATTCTAATCCTGAGTGGTGTTGAGAACCACAGCTCCAGTTCTCACACACACACACACACACACACACACACACACACACACACACACACACACACTCACACACTCACACTCACACACACACTTCACTGATGAGGAAACAAGCCTGGGTTGTAGGGGGCTGTTGCATTGCCTAGAGTCTCGCACTGAGTCCGTGCTGCATCTGGGCCTCCAACCTCAATGGGCTGTCTACCAGCTCTTCATACTCTCAGAACTCTCCAGTGGGTCTTCGCAGACTCCACCCCTCCCCTGCTTTCTCACTCACGTCTGTGGCTGTGGCATGGTAGTATCTGGCATGCAAAGATTGCTCCCTGACTCCCTTCCCCAGAGCCCTCTTGCCCACGGGGGTAGGTCACCTTGTCAAATGACCATGTTGTATCGGGATTCTCCAGAGAAACAGACAAGTAAGACAAACACATAGGTCGATAGATCGACAGAGCGGTCGATAGTAGAGAGAGTGTGAGAAGGCCCCCAATCTGCCCTCTGTAAGCTGGAAACTCTGGAAAGCTGGCGTGTGACTCCGTTTGAATCTGAAGGCCCAGCCACCTGGGAGAGCTGATGGTATAAGTCGTGGCCCAAGGGCCAGAGAAGGTGAGACGAGATGTCCCAGCTCAATCACTGAGGCAAGAAAGAAAGGGGCAAATTCCTCTTTCCTCTGACTCCGGCTCTATTCAAGTCCTCAGCAGGTTGGCTGAGGCCCATCCAGTTGGGGAGGGCAATCTGCCTTATTGAGCGCATTGATTCGACTGCTAAGTACATTTGGAAACGGAATGTTTAATCTAGGCACCCGTGGCCAGTCAAGCTGACACGTGACATTAACCATCACATAGGTCCTCCGGGACTCAGGCAGCCGGCTGACCCTCAGCAAGCCTTGTGGAGTGCCACCCTGCCCTGAGACAGGCAGAAACCCTGGGAAGAGGGCAGGGGTGAGCCCTGGAGAGTTTGAGAGCTCAGGATGAAGGAGGTCACCTCCTTGGTCACGCAACACAGGCTCTCCTGGGGGCGGTAGGCATCTGTGTCTCTCCAACCTGCCAGGTGCTTGGTTGATGATGGTTCAAGTGAATTGAGCTCAGCGGCAGTCTGGGGTCTAAAGAAGCAACCAGAATATGAGGTGGGTGTGGACCGTGCCAGGAGTCAGGTCCCTGAGGTGTGTAGGGCTCCTGGCTTCACGAGGGTTAACAAGCACCGGGAGGCAGCATGTCGGGCAGAGGTGGGCCCGTGGGAGCTAGGAGTTACGTTCTGGCACCAGGTTAGCTGGACCTGACATGCTGTGCCTTCCAGGCACTTTCATGTTATCCTCCTGGACCCTACAGTGCTCCTGAGGGGTGGGCTGGGCAAGCCGTGGGAGCTGCACTCTGCAGACGGGGGACCTGAGGCACAGAGAGGGAAGGAACTGCAAAGGTCATTGGGCTCACAAGGCACAGGGAGCAGGGCGGCCTGAGGCCAGCCTTGGGTAGCCACGGAGCGGCACCGGGGACTCTCCAGATGCAGCACCGACTCATTGTTCTCTACCTCGCTCCCTGCATGGACATGACAGTCAAAACCACCGAGGCAGCAACTGCCAGACCCTGTGGAATTCAGAGAGGAAAAAGGTCAAGACCCAGAACCAGCTCTGGCTCCGAAACGAATCCTGTTGAGCCCCACCTCTGTGCCTGGACCTGCGCCACCCTCCATGCTTACATCCCATCCTCATTTCGAGATGAGGATACTGAGGCTCAGACAGGTGCTAGCCTCACCCGATCCAGTCATTGACTCAGCCGTGGTCCCAGCTCAGGTCTGCCTGGAACCAAAGCCCGTGCGCGGAGTCCGCGCTGCACTGCTCTGCTTCTCCTCTGGGTACACGGGGACTCCCGCCTTCCTCCCAGAAGGAAGTAGGAAGGCACTCTGTGCCGTGACCCACTCAGAACCAGAAAGATGCAGTTTGGGGGATGACCGGGAGCCAGCTGTCCAGGTGTCGCTTAAACCCATCATTGAGCTGCCAGCTGGGAAGCTCATCTTTGCCCCCCCTCTGCAGTGACTGTCTATCCACGTGGCCTGTTTTGCTGCTTGCACCCATTCCAGCCTTATAAATGGGGATGCGTGCAAGAGGGTGGGTCCGCGTCGGGACCACAGTGGTGAACGCTGGGAGCTGGCAGAACTGGAACACTGGAGAAGAGAAGGGGCTTCTGCGGTGAGCTCTGCCACCTTTTTGAGTCGATCAGGAAGATCTGGCTGGCTCAGAGGGGGTCCCCAACTATTCCCATCTGTCTGATAATTTTCTTAGGTGGGGGAAAGCATCATGCCTGGGTCAAGAACCATTCAGGTCTTCAGATAGGTTCTCAAGCTCCCCTTCTTGGAGAACACGAAGTCTTGATAACTGCACCTGTCACCTCTCATTGGACACCTGTAATGCACCGAGGGATTACCAGTACACACCTGATTGCACCTAGTACAGCTCTCCTGCAAGGTAAGTATTAGAATCCTTGTCTTACCAAGGGTCAGAGGTAAGATGAGTTACCTCAAGTCACAGGAGTAATAACTGGCAGAATTATGGGTTAAAGGTCAGTATCAAACCTGTTGGCAATAATTTAGCCTCGCAGCCATGCTGCATCTCCAAAGCCTAGGGACCAGGCAACTGGAAATATAGAGATGCCCAACTACAAGGTGGATGTCCATCCAACTTCCTATGCCCGAGCATCTCGGTATGAACCCTGACATAGCCCCAGACTCTTATGGGTAAAGGCAGGTAGAAGTGGTGGGTTTGCATGGGGCCACCTCTGACCACCTGGCTGATAGCAGCTTCGGTAGACCGGGAGTAGGGCCCAGAGGCGATCAGCTCTGGCAGCTGGACCTATCAGTAGACTTGGTTGGCACAGTGCGGACCGTGCAGCAAATAAATACCTTTCAGAAAGTTCCACTGACTGTCCCAACCAAAGAGCCACTTAAACCTGCACCTTGGGGCATGGCAGATGACCGTGGAAAACATCTGGAAATCTCCACCTTCGCTCTTACGGGGAGTCACTACCTTCTATTACTCATACCGGCTCCCATGTCCTTGAAGCCCTGATGGGTCACATCTGACTTTATCCAAGTGTTTGAGCAGGGTCTGAAGGTCCGCAACAGATTCTCATCCAAAAGCTCTAATTAATTTTCTCTGAATTAAAATTCACATGTCTAGAAGCATTCCTAAGGCTATTATCTCTGCAGTGACATATGCTTCCGAATAATTACGGTTGTCCCAAATCACCAGAGTGCGGCTTTGAAGCATTAGTGGATCTGACAGCACCATTGTTGTGGCTTTTCAAAGTCATGGAATTATGTAGATGGCAGAGCGGTTTAATATGCAGGTGGTTGTCCAGTGTTAGTATTCTTTTAATAAAATGCCTTCCATTCTAATGTCTCATGAAAATGTAAAATGTCAGCTTATTACTTACAGTTCTTCAAATACACAAGTTCTCCAGGAGTCTTGGGAAGACATCAGGCTGGCTTCCCAAAGAATGTTCTGTGGCCCACGTTGCCTTTGGTGCACAGCGTGTGTGTGTGTGTGTGTGTGTGTGTGTGTGTATGTACAGGCATGCGTGTGCACGGCAGCGTGGGGAGGAGAGATGAAGGAGGTACTGAAGGTGTACAGAGAGGGCGCTAATTTACCGCTTTACATGCAAGAGTTGAAGGTAAAGGTCTTTGTACCCTGGAACCGGGTCAAGGAGCTGGGAGGGGCATCCTGGCGCCAGGCAGGCACGTGGTCACTGGTGCCCACAGCCCAGGCTTCCAATCCTGGGTTTTCCAGGCTGTGTGGCCTTGGCACATCACCGTGCTGTGGTTCCTCCTCTGTACAGCAGGGGGGCCTCTATCAGGGGCTTGAGAGAATGTTTGTGAAGTGGCTGTCAAAGCCTTGAGCCCCAGGGGACCCAGAAGGGGAGCTGAGCCTACTGTTGTTGATCTTACTGGTCCTGGCCTCAGCCCAGAATTTAGTTTCCTTGGAGATTCTCATTGTCGAGCAGAATGGAGACACGGGTCTCTCTGGAGGCTCAGAAAATGTCTTGGAGTTCTGGCAAAGGTACCCCCATCCTCCCTGCGGGGACCAGGACTGCCAGGCTGCCGGGTAGGGATGAGACATAGGGGTGAAGGGTGCGGGGTCAGGGGCTCCCGGGCCTCATCCGCCCTCTGTGGTGCCAGCCAGCACAGGGACCAGCCAGTGACCTGGATCCGAGGGCTTCCTGCTGAGAGAGAGGAGCATGGCTCCCTGGAAGAATCCCCCTAACAAATACAGGGCAGAGGGGTGCGGAGTTGGAGCCAGGCACCTAGGACTGGCGGAGTGAGGTGCGGGGCGGGGGTCTGCAGGGACCTGCTGTGCGTCACCCGGAGTCAGAAGAATATCCATCTCTGGGCTCTGCTTCCGACGTGTGAACAGGCCCCAGTCCAGCGGCATCTCACACCTCCCCCCCATCCTGGCAGTGCTCGGAGACCCCCGGGGTACTCGCTGCGCACCCCTGAACCACGTGCTGCAGAAGCACCTGGAATGCTGGAAAAGCGGGCTCCTGGATCTCCTTCCCTCTCCCCAGTCTGCCCTGCGGACCCAGAGCGTGGGCTCTCACCCTAGGGGCTTTGAGTGGGGAGCTGTGTGAGGGCGTCAGGGGCAGGAAGCATAAACGTCTTCCCCTGAATAGAGCCTGCTGGCAGAGGTTTCCCTGGTATCCCAGGCAGTAAATACACGGAGAGTCACTTTGGTGCTTGATGGAAGGTCAGGGAAGGGGGGCAGCAAGCTCTGCTTCCTGGAAGTCAAAGAAGAGGCAGTGCCCAATGCTTCTGCAAACCCTGAGCTCTACCTCGCTGCACACAGGGCTCTAGGAACGGGACGGGGACTTGGTGCCGTTTTGTGTTGTTATAGCCACAGACAACCGGCCCTGCCTAACGTCCCCCCCGCGTCCCCAGAGGCTTCCTCACTGGGTGTGTATTAGTTTCCCAGAGCTGTCAGAACAAGCTGCCACTAACTGAGTGGCTTCAACAATAGAAGCGTATTGTCTCAGTTCCGGAGGCTCGAAGTCCAAGATCAAGGTGCTGGCAAGGTCGGCTCCTCCTGAGGCCAGGGATGAGGGAGAATTTGTTTCAGCACCCTCCCATGGCTTCTGGGGTCTGCTGTCAGTCTTTGGTGCTCCTTGGCTTGTAGGAGCATCCCCCAGTCTGCTTGTAGGAGCATCCCCCAGTCTCTCTGCCTTACATCTCTGCATGGCCTTCTCTCTGTGCCTCTGTGGCCAAATTACCCCTTTTATAGGGACATCGGTCATGTTGGATTAGGGGCCCACCCAACTCCAGGCTGACCCCGTCCTTACTGATTATGTTTGCAACAGCCCCACTTCCAAATAAGGTCACATTCTGAGGTCCTGGGGGTTAGGACTTCAACATAGGAATTTCGGGGAGACAGTTCAACCCACGGCAGGTGATATAACAAAGGGTTATAACATAATGTACCACATTATGAATTCCTAAGCCCAATAATCCCTAAACTCGGGGCTCTTGGGTCAGAGCCATCCGGGGCAGGAGAAGGGAGTTCAGTCATCCACCAAGTGCTTTTCCCTTTCCCTAAAGAGAGAAGAGACCCAGCAAGGCAGGAACGTGTAGCATGCAGTGACCTTGCCCACACGGAGAATAAGACTGATCAGAACAATAATGTCCCTTTCCTGGAGGGGAGGGCACTCGGAGGGGCTGAGCAGAGCTAGACCTGATGTAAGATGGGCTGGAGGTCATCTGGAGGGGGCCACATGGTATCCCTGCCCAGATCTAGAATGAGAAAGAAGCAGTCGTGGCAATGTGGAAATCCCGGCCCCCGTGAAAAAATGGGGACCTGGAACTGGGAGAGCTAGGTGGACGCAAAGCCAGTCACAGCAGGTGCACAGGGTGGGGCAGGGGTCCATGTGCTCAGAGGTGCAGGAAGTGGGTCTGCCCGCCACCACCTCTAAGCACGGAAGGGGATGGCGAGGAGGCAGCCCGGCCCTGCAGCTCCACCAGAGCAGCAGCCAGGCTGTGCGGATCCAGAGCATCTCTTTGCCTAGAGGCCCTGATGAAGGGCACACGCTGGCTTTTCAGAGCAGGAGTCACTGTGTGGACTGTGGCCAGGGGCAAGTGATAAAGTCCCGGGCAGGTGGAACCGTGGAGAAGGGGTTCTGGGGCTGGGGGAGATGTAGAACTCCTCTTGTCCCATCTGCGGTGGAGGATCTGAGTCCCAGCACTCGGGCTGCAGTTGGTGGAACCAGGTTTCCAAGTAGGAGCCTCTGGCTCCCTGAGCCTGGATTTCCTGGTCTGTGAAATGGGAATAATTCCCGCTCTACAGGATCATTGTAAGAGAAGAGACTGCGCACATCAAGTTCTTTGCCCAAAGGAGACACGCAACTAACTGGGCATTATTATTACCTGACCTGGCAGAGAATTGAGACTTCACATAAAATCTCTGAGAGGCAAACGAAATAAATTTTATCTCTTAATTATCTAGCAGTGAAATTTTACATTGTCTCAAATCATTTTATTCTGCGAAATCTACAGAACCTGCAAATAATCATGTTGATCTTGCCGGGTGGTTTAATGATATTTGGCTCTTTTAATAAGTCCTCTCGGGAGAGCCAAGAACACTAAGACTGAATTTAGCGACATGCAGGAGAGCCGACATTTTGGAAAAGCCATGTGGCATCACATAGCAACAATGTGTTGGCATTCAGCTATTTCATTGTTATTATTAGGTGTGAATTCTAAATTCAGGGTTTTTGTCCCCTTAAAGTCATCACTTCCCAAAATAGGTTTCTTAAAAGTGCAGCTTTCCCAAATGCTAACAGCTCCATTTCCCCATTCGGGCTGATGAGGGCATGAGCAGAAACCAGGCCACATTCTCCCCCAAGGTCAGAGAGCAAGGGTAGCCAGTGGTTCTGGAAACAGGAAGCCAAACAGGGGGGCTTCAGAATGGGTTCATTAAGGGTCTGTTCCAAAAAGGGGGACGCCTGGGCGGCTCAGTCGGTTAAGTGTCTGCCTTCGGCTCAGGTCATGATCCTGGGGTCCTGGGATCGAGCCCCGCTCAGCGGAGAGCCTGCTTCTCCCTCTGCCTGCCGTTCCCCTTGCTTGTGCTCTCTCTCTCTCTCTCTCTCTCTCTCTGGCAAATAAGTAAATAAAATCTTTTTTAGAAGGGGGGGTGGCATGGCAATGGAGGCTTGAACCCTACCAGCTTTCTCTTCCTTCCCTTCCTGAGCTTGTCCTCACAGCCCTCAGCCCAAAGAAAGCCAAGGAAAAAACTCCGGTTGGCGGCACAGAGTGACGGCCCAGGCTCAGTCTGTTTTGCAGCCTCACCCGGGTGGCCCACCGCACTGAGAACGCCGCTGCCTGCCATCGTGCAGACAGCCCGGGCCCCGGGGGAAGACAGGTGCCGGATCCCAGTTAGAGCGCAGGAGCCCGACCTTCCTCTCTCACTCCCTGCAGTGTGACGCTGGGTGACCCCTTCTCCTATCTGGGCCTCAGGTTCCTCATCTGGCAGTGGGCAGGGAGAGGGTAACTTGGGATTTCCAAGCTGTGGCCTTTTTGACCTTATGTCCATGCTGGATAAGGTCCAAATATGGCCACCGGTGCTGGACACACCTGAGAAAGAGTAAGTGGCGTGATTTGGGGGGAATTCCATTTACACAGAGGAAGGCTTTCACTTCCTCACAGCCTGGCGTTACCGCCATTGAGTGGAGTTTTTCGATGGACACCGGGGGACTTTCAGAAAAATGCCCCTCTGAGACACGGGCTGTATCTCCCATGTATCATGAGGTCACTTGAGGGTCCCCTGACTGCTGCCGTGGCCAAGGGCCACCAGAATCGCAACCCTGGGAAGAGGCCTTTGTCACCTGTGGATTCTTCCTGATGCGGGATATACTTTGAGCTTTGCAAAATGGTTGCAAAATTATTCTCAGCCCTCCCTCCCAGGCAACCTTCTTAAAAGGGTGGCGCTGGATTTGAAGCAAAGAATCAGTCTCTTCTAGTTGTAGAGATAATCTTATTCAACCGCCTCCTTTTTCATATAAAACCGACAGGCCGAAGGAAGGGAAATGACTTGCCCAGGGTCACATAGCAGGACAGGAGCAGAGTTGGAGTCCCTGGCCAGGACACAATTAGCCACTAGCCTGTTTCTTAGGTAAGCCTGGGTTCCAGAGTCAGACAGACCTGGGTTCAAATCCTGCCTTTGTAGTTTGCTGGCCACGTGACCTTAGGCGAATTACTCAACCTCCTTGGACATGTATGGCCTCACACACAAAATGGAGGTAGTCCCATCTCCCGGGGTTCCCCGAAGTCACACGTGTAAAGTGCATGGTTACTGCAGGAGCTGAAATGAACTAAGGGCCTGGTGGATGTCCACCGTCCATCCCTGTTACTGCTGTAAGTTGTAGTCCGGGAGGCAGTCCCAGAGAAGCTGAGGCTTGGCCAGGAGGCTGTGCTCTCGGTAACAGGCTCCCCGTGTCTCCGCAGGCTGGTGGAGCTGTCCTCCTCGGTGCCCATTGGCTCCCACTGGGGGGTGCTGTCCAAGTGCTTGGCCTACAGCAAGGCCGCGTCTGACCCCTTCGTGTACTCCTTACTGCGACACCAGTACCGCAAAAGCTGCAAAGAGATTCTGAACAGGATCCTCCACAGGCGCTCCCTCCACTCCTCGGGCCTCACGGGCGACTCCCACAGCCAGAACATTCTGCCGGTCTCTGAGTGAAGGACGCCGCTCTTGCTGGAGACTGAGGAATGAGACAGTTGGTGAGAAGCGGGGAGGGAGGGCTTGGGGTCCTGGGTGGACACCCCCAGCTGCCACCCACCTGTCCGGCCAGCGATTCCGGTTCCCTGGCTCGCAGGGGCCCTGAAGCCTGCTTCCTGGTTCCTCAAGGGCAGAGGTTGGACTGTGCCTATTTTGCACCAAAGGATGACCATGGTTACTCGCTCTGGGCTTTTGTTTTGGAGAAGCTCCTTTGGGCTCCTGGACTCACCAGAGACTCCCCAGGAGTGACGCTGAGTCTGGTCTTGATCAAGGACAGGCAGTGCTGGTGGCAGGTGGGGAAGCATGGCATCCACCTGCTTCCTAACCACTAGGCGTTGGGCTCCATGCTGAAGAATAGTGGTGGTCTCCATGGGACATCAGTCATGCTGAAAGTGAGGTTGGCAGTGGCCATTCGGCCTTACGTCCAGGATGGCTACTCTTCTCCACGTGCTAGTGGTGGCTGCTTTAACCCAAATATTATCCAGCTGGGACTCACTGCATTGTGCTCAGCTGGGACTCGGGACCCTGAGCCCAAGGGGAAAATGTTTAACAACTAGCAGCTACCCCTTTGTTGCCGAGCGGTGGTCTTAGAGATGTTACATTGGATTAAACTCTGGTCCCCCACATCCCCGCAAAAGCTAACGTCTGTGTGTGTAGACAACCTTAGCATGAAAATGGTTTAAATAGGCAGGAAATACATGTGATAATGTTCTTGGACGTCTGACCTTGAACTCACCTTCTTCTGATTCACACGTCATAACTATTGGAGCCAAGGAGAGGTGGAAGGAAGGCGGCTGTCTGGTGCCCCCACCCCTAGGTGTGACCTGATTTTGCAGGAGGCTTTTCACCTTGTCTCACACATCTCGTCCGGCACATTCTGTGAGAGCCCCCCACAAGAACTGACCTGGGCAGGGTTTTAGCGTCGGTTCTAAGGCACTAGGTTCCAGGATCGCAGTGGCTCCACATCTAGTCTCCATGAGTCTATCAACAAGAAGTTGAGGCTATCCCAGGTGATCAAGAAAGTGCCCTGTGCCAGTGAAGGGAGAGTGACATTTTTATTGACAATGATAACTTCAATACCTATGCCAACCCATTAGCGGCCCCCATGTTGATTTATGGAAAGCCAAGGTGAGTGGGCTGAGCTTTCTGCCCATCCGTCTTTGTTTATCCTTTCGGATGACGTGTAAATGCTAAGAGCAGTTATTTCTTGGTCCTCTGTTCTGATGCCTCTCGGTAGAGAGGATGGGGAGCCACAGACTCCGAGCGCTCGCTCTCTCTTTCCAGCTCTGTGTGTCCTAACTTTGGAAGTACAGGGGGAAGGACATGGTCCAGCAGGGACCGACTGGGAAGAGTCTGACACTTTTTACTGCCAGGGGTCCCCAGTATGGAAAGACAGAGAAGTGTCATCACATCTCCTTGAAAAGCTGTTGTCTGATTTACCTTAGCTCCCCATTTAGAAAACAGATAGCTGAGCCTGGCCTAGTCTTGCCTACTTTCAAGGTCTTCGTGGAGACCAGAACAGGGACAGATGTAGCTTCCCAGGCCTTGGCACCTGTCAGTTATAGTTGGAGGTGTGCTCACACCTGCCTGGAAGAGCCCGTGGGGCACGTTCCCCCGCCCCACCCCCAGTTCCATGTTAGGAGACATCACGCTGGTAGCTTGAAATCAGCCATGATGGGAATATTTAGGCCAAGAAAATCAGCAAAGACTAAAACCAGGTCTTTTGCTCCACCGAGAGCTGGTTGTTCAGCACCTAGCCGCGCACCACTGCCCGGACATGACGTTGTGTGTTCCCGAAAACTTGCTCTGATTCAGAGCGCATTCGTTTGAATCGAGTTTGAATCACAGCAGACATTCATTTTTGTAAACTTTCCTAGGGACAAGCAGCTGTTCACTCCCACCCTGCTTGTCCCAACAGCAAAGGTACCGATGAGGTTCAAAATAAGTATGGAGCCAAGAAGATACACACAATTGAATCCGACAATCCCCCTTTTCACACAAATCTTCTCAAAATTGGGCGACAGAGGAGTAGTGACCTAGTAGATGATGCCAGTAGACAGTCAAGGTCAAGCAGCAAGATGTGTTTTCATCAATGTCGGGGAATGACTATGTCAAGTTCTCTTTCTGCTTGTTCTATGTAGGCAACCTATTACACTCCCAGATGCAACTAGATCTCTTTTACCTCTTCTTGCGCTAAAACAAAACAAAACAAAACAAAAGATCTGTCACCCACAACACCATGCATCTTAAAAAGATACATGTCATAATTTTTGCCAAGCCCATAGACTGCTAAAAAAAACCCACAATAAAACCAGTTGTATTGGCATCATGTAGACAAAAGTCCACATAAGTCAGCCGAGGGGGTGTTTTCACTATTGTTCAGACAGGCATTAAAAGCCAAGGAGAAGCAAGGAGAAAAACATGACATTAGCGGTCAGCACCAACCAACTCTGCTGTAATTACCTTTAGATGAATGTTGGTATTCATCTATACCCAGTCTATAAAATTTTCCCCTGGCTTCCTTGTTCCCAGGTGAATTATCTACCTCATTTGGTAATTTAATTTATCAAACGTAACATGGGTTTCTCAGGTAAAACACTCAGAAACAGCAAGATCAGCGGGCCTGGGAATACTTACTTGACTTCAGTCTTGCCTGAGGCTCGATGTGTAAGGGCCAAACTCTGGGGACAGCTGGATCAGGTGGGGAGGCATTTTAGGAAGTTTGGAACTGAAGCCTGGCCCGGGGGGGGGGGGACGTCCAATTCCTGCCCCCCCCACCCACAGGGCTCTGTTTCTAGCCCTACATGATCAGAAATGTAGATTTAATTTGTTTAATTTAAAATGTAGATTTAAACCCACCCTGGGTGGCTCTTTCAGTCACTTTGCAACTAGTCCATCTTTTTCTTGCACTTCTTCTAGAAAGAGAGGACGTTGGAGCCCTGGGACCCCCCTAAGGGACTGCCAGCTCAGGTGAGGGTCATGGCATCTGGGGTTTGTGTGTCTCATGGTCAGCTGACCTCCCAAAGCTGTGCCGCTAAAAGCCAGCCTGTTTTTACTTAGAAAGCAGCTGGGTCCTGAGGGAAGTTGACTTGAGCCACCGGATACCATCAGTCCATGCCTTCTGGGATTCAGCTCAGTCTCCTGTCACCCTGAGCAATAAACCTCTCTCCTCGTGTTTCTGAAATTAGTTTTCTTTTCATGGTGCCTTTCTCTCTGAGAGAAGACAGGACAGACCGAGCCCACGTGGGGGCAGGTAGAGAATGCCTGGGGTGTGGCCTGTGGCCGTGCATTTCTAGAATTTAACCCAAATGCAGGATAACCCAGACGGCTTATGGTTTTAATGAGGATATTTTATTAGGTGCCAGAAGTCCCTGGCATCGGCTCCTTTCCTCTGGAGCGTGAGCACCACGGGGAAGAGCGAGGTCCCAGATATATTTATGGCTCCCGCTGCCTTCCTGGAAGGTCTAAAGCATCTGGAACAGCCTTCGGCTCTTGAACTTCATTATCCACAAGAATCACCAAGGGAGCTTGTTTAAAAATGCAGATTCCTGTACCCCATCCTTGGAGATTGGTCCAGGGAGGGCTGGGCAGGACCTGGGATTCTGCATTTTCAGACATTCGTGCCCAGGTGACTGCTGCAGGGGGCTTCCCAGCTCTTCCCCGAGAAAGGGGATCTTGGACACCTGGATTAACTCCATGGAAAGCTGGACCTTTCTAAATATCTCTGTTTCGTCCTGTATCTTTCCCCGGATCTCCAGATAGTTCAATCCCCAGCCTCATTTAAGGGCTGAGTCATTTCGCTCTCAGAGCCACATAGCACTCACTCTGTGAAATTCTAAAAACCCGTCTTCAGAGACTCGGGTGGAAAAGCTGCCCCCCCCTCCCCTCCAAAGGTATTTGCAAAGCAGCCTCATTCCATTCCGTGGGGCTCCCGGGTAGTAAGCGCGGGTGTCCGCAGGGTGTCGGCAGAGGATGGGGCCAGGACACTTTGTTAGAGAGCAGGAAGCTGGTGCTCAGAGGGTCCCACGGGGACACTTGCTTGGGTCCCGACCGCACCTCTGCCTAGGCAGCCTGGCTGTGGGCCGATGGCATCTGGCCCCTCTGCCGCTAACCACAGCTAGCCAGCGCCCTTCCCACCCAGCCTCTCTCCCCGGCAGCAGAGCCAGGCCGAGGCCGGGCCAGAGGGAGACAGTGCCGGATGCCAGCCCCTGGGTGTGGGTCTGTGTTCGGTTCCCCACGTCATCCAGCAAGGCTGACCCGGCCAGGTCCCCCCGGGATCAGCTCCTTGTCATGACCGTGATCCAGAGTCCTAACAGCTCGTGTGCACTGAGTGAAGCCTACAAGCCCAGACTGGGCTGAGGGTTTTCGGGTCGTGTTTCCATGGGTCCTCACCGTGACCCCAGGATGTAGGTACTATCATCTCCTTTTCAGACCTCTAGGAAGATCTGTAAGTCCTGGGGCGACAGTTAGAGACACGTGAGGGGCAACGCAAACCAGGGCCACGGTCTCCAGAAGGGTAGGCTCGTGCCAGTGGGGAGTCCCCAGCGGCACCCAACTCGAGGCAGCTGGAGGCACAGCGGGCGTCTTTCCATCGGCAGCAGAGAACCCCTGGCTCCCAGCTTCTGTGCTAACACCCCCTCGCACCAGCCGGGCCCTGGGGCCCCTGCCTCGCTCGGCCGCCGCTTGCTTGGAAAGGACTTCTCTTCTTCTAGGGGAGTTCGGGGGGAGAGGGGGAGACTGAGCAGCCACTTCTGTACCCGGGATTATGGTTCCCAGGCCCTTTTCACCCCCAGGAAATCTATCTGACCAGATGTCTTGGTGTCTAAGGGCTCGCTGTCAACCTGAATTTTCCTGAAACTCTGGGCCAATAGCCCTCACGACATCAGAACAACACAGCGGTGTCCTGGCACCAAAGTCAACCTCTTCATGTCCTGAAGCCGGAAGGGTTTCCGTGGAAGACCCTGGTGTTGGCTTAGGACCCCAGGCTGAGCTGGCCAGGAGGAGAGGTTGGGTGGAGGTGGCCTCCCTGGTTTGCTCTTAGGTGTTCAGAGGGGAAACTTGGCTGGGAGCCGTGTGGCTTGTAAGCCTCTCCACGTCCCCAGCGGGCTCCCACGTTCTCTCAAGACTGACTGGCCTTTCAGCCCCAGAAGAGCTAGTCCAGCCCTTGACCAGCATGGCCCGGGGGAAGGAAGAGAAGCAGAAACCTCAGGCTTGCTGGTGCCTCTCCAGTTCAGATGGAGCCATGATGTCAAAGGCCTCCTCGTGCCTCCTTCCACAAATACAGGGCACAAAATTGCTCATCTTTCCGGGGAATCTGTATCGGGACAGGGAAGTGGCTGGGACACGTGGTTTCGGGCAGCCTGACCTAGACATCACGGCCGACGCGGCGGTCTGCGGGGGGCGCAGGGGGTGGGGGGGTCCAGGAAAGCAGAATCCTGGAGCTGTTCAGGGAGTGCCATGTGGCAACTGCAGGCTCCAGCCCAGAACTGCAGAAATACGTGCCTGTCACTCCTCAGATGTTTCCTGAGCACCTTGTGTGTGCCCGGCCCTGCACTGTGTCAGCCTCTGGGGGAGACGGGAAATTACAGTGTAAGTGGGGCTGCCCCGGGTGGGGTGAGCATGCCGCTGGGGGGTGCAGAGGGAGGGCTGAAGCACTTGGCCAGTGGGGAAGGAGGGTTCTGGAAGGCTTTTTAGAGGCAATGACATTGGCCCAGAACACGTAGTAGGAAAGAACATAGGACGAGACACAGAGGAGAGGTGAATGTGCCGGGTAAGGAGTCTCATGGGCTCAGAGCTTAGTGCATGTTCAGGATTGGGGTCAAGTGAGCCCAGAGGAGAGAAAGCGGCTCCTGAGGGAGTGAACGTGATCTGTGGTCCGTGGGAGATGATCCAAGTCTTGAAGTTAGGAGTACCAAAATGAGATCTCTTGGAGAAAACGCGGGGTGGGGGGGTGGGGGAATCTACATGCATTTAGCTATCAAAAAAGAAAAGGAAGAGAAGAGCGAAAGAAGGAAGCAAGAGGGAAGGAAGGAAGGAAGGGAGGGAGGGAGGGAGGGAAGGAGGACCAAAATGCATTGCATTTATTTTGAGGGGCATCTACATTTAACTGTGAGCAGGAGGAAGGCATAATTCATTCCTCAGAAACCAACCACACTTGGCCAGGGCACCTCCCTGACAATGTACACGAGTGGGCACAAAGGTGTATCTTCAGTAGTGACTGTACATATGCAGTATGACTACAGGGTCCTAAGGGGCACTACCATGTACCACCAGGGCCACCAGGAACAACCATATTTGCAAAGGCTTCCTGTGCCATGTGGCCCTTCAGCCCCCCCCCATTCACACCCACACTGTCATCAGGCTTTGTACAATGAGCTCACACGCAGCGTCCTATAAAGATGTCTGTGGCATTTCAAGGTCAAACATTATGAATCTACTCAATCTTAGCAGTGCTGTAGTTTATCACGTATACCCATCTTTAAGGATTTTTTAAAATAATTTGGATTGTCAACTCAAATGACTGTGTGCACCTTTGGGAATGCTTGTGCTCTTAGGAAGACTGAGTTGTGACATTTCCTGAGTCCTTTCTCCCTCGGGCCCGTGACTCTATAGTCAGGATTTTATTTCTCCCCTGGTGCAGAAGAGCTGTTGCACATATTCAGGAGAACCTCAAGTCCATGTTTCCGATAGTTTCAAAGAACCCAGGATCTGTATTTGGACATGGAAGCTCACTCTGATCATCACCATCAAGGCCCTGGCCTCAGTCTCACCCTATCCTGTCCAGAGGGATTGTGTCTGGGAGAGCATCAGATGCCATCATGATGGCATGCCATTGATCCCTTCATCTAAGCCGGTCCATTTCCTGATGACCAGAGCCAAGCGATGGATGGCTCATGCTTGGCTAAAACGCCAAACACCCAGTCCCTAAAGGCTCAGCCTGCCATTGCCTTGCCTTCAAGTCATTTAATACCAAGTCCCTGCTTGAATTAATTGTAACCAAACCCCATGCTCTAAAAACCTTTAAATGCCAAGTTCCCCTGAAAACTGAAATCATTCCAAACCTCAGCAATCCTGTTTTACAACAAGCATGTAAATATAACCTCTTCTGGAATATTTAAGGGACATTTAATGAGGACGGTGTCTCGCCAAGCCCATCAGGGTTTCCCCAGGGGAAAGCCGGTTGATTGCAGGTCACAAACAGCGTTGGCATTCCGGTGACACATCATAAAGGAGACTTGCCTTCCCCTCATTACCCCACGGAGCGTCTTTCTAAATATTGGAATAGGCCTGTCTTTACATTTGTAGGCTCATTTGGGAGAAGAGATTGAAACCCTTGCCATTTGGACATGCATTACCCATTTTGGTGAGACAGCTCCGAGGAGGACATAAATCTATCCCTCTGTCGTGTCCTGTGGAGGTCAACCTCCCTGTTCATCCTCCCGAATGGAGCATGCCCGTCTCCCACACAGAGGTTTACCCTGCTCAGTGCCCAGTGGGAGAACCATCACCTCCCTTAAGTGAGAGGAGACTAGTTAGATTTTACCCTTGGAACTCTTAGAAGCTCCACATAATGAGAGCACCAAAGTCAAATTCTCGGCTTACCGTGAGTTTTCATAGATTTCATTATTTTTTGGTGTCTGTGCAAAGTGGGGTGGGGGTCTCACACTGCCCATAGCTTGGGGCATCCAGAGAACAGGCCGGTAGATGACAAAAGGGAGCCCACATTAAAGAAACCTAAGGTATGTGCCACCTCATTTAGCATTCCACGTGGAAGTGTAGTTTATATTTGGATACTTGAAAAATACTTTGGGAAACCAGGATTTAGAAAAATAAAAGAGATTTCATTCCCAGAGACAAAGCGATCTGGCTCCTGTACAATGTTCTATCCCTAACGTCAGACCCATAGGAAAATGGATATGTTTATGTTGGAGCAAATGTGCCCATGAACACGTGCACCGTGATTCTGTGTGCCCATGAGTATATGCGTATGGGTCAATGTTCAAAAACTCAAACAGCTGCATACTGAGTATAAAAAAAAAAAAGAAGCAAAATTTTAGCAGTCTCTAATGTTTGTTAACATTGTAGCTTTAACTTTATTTTCTCCTAATCTATTAACCATAAATATAGCTCCATTAAACACACACACACACACACACACACACACACACACACACACACATTAGAAGCCCTCCCAATGTGACAATATTACCTTTCATGTAACACACTTGCCAACACTGTTTTTCTGTTGCAACGGGACTCAAGATTTTTGAATCCAAGGCCAATGTTGCCTGCTCTGTTTACAATGGCTTGTGTTTTGTGAAAACATATCAAATGTTGTAATATATTTTTATGATAGAATCGATAGTTAATACGGGGGGGTATATATTGTGATTCTGTCCAATAAAGCCTCCTGTTATAAAATCTTGTCCACACTTTGATGACCTGGTGTGAACACATTTTTATCATGTACGGGTTAATTGTCAGAAATGCTGGCTTTACATAACTTCACGGTGGGACGTAAGTGTATACTTCTTTTCTCTCCAATCTTCCTCTATCGGATTCTATTTTCTCTCCCATCTCCACTCCGCAGATGCCCCGGCCCTCACACAGCCTTCTGAGGGGTAGGTCTTCATCTTTTGGGGCCATCTCTTGACTCACCCAAGCCCACAGCAGCCACCCCCTCCCAAACACACTTGCCCAGGGACTGACTGCCTGTCCCTGGGAGACGCATCCCCCACCCCTCCCAGACACCATGCAACTTGGCCACTTTGGGCCCGGTTCCTTAGACTTTGCTAGATGACTAATTGCCGACAGTAACCAGGTATTGTGCAGTGTTAGGCATCTCCAACACCTCCTCAAGGACCCACAGTCCCTGCCCCGATCTCACTGGGCCCACAGATGCCTCCAGAATGGCCACCACGCAGGAGGCATCCCTTCCCTAGGTGAGCTTGGGGTGTGCCCCACAGATATCCTCTCAGGGTGGGGTCCAGACCACTGCTCAGATCGGGCCTCTTTGGGCCCTGCGGGGCCGAGCTGAGCACCCAGCTGCCTCGAGGAGGGCTGGGGTGGCCTCAGGGGAGTGGCATGTAGGTCCCAGCCCAGGCCCCAAGGGAACAAGGAAGAAAGAGGAGGGAACTGGAATGTCCTGGCAATGGGATGTCCCAGCCAACGAGAGGCTCATCACTACCAGGGGACATCTCTGGGGTTGGCTGCAGGAGGAAAGACCCTTATCTTGCCTAAGGGTATGAAGACTTTCAGGTTCCTGAGAACCTCTGAGAACCTATGTGTCCCAGATGCTGTGCTAAATCCTTCCAGAGCATCACCTTCTTCAATTCCCTAATACTCCTATGGGGTTGGTTTTATTTCTTATAACCATTTTCCAGTTGAGGAATTGTGATTGTTAATTTCATTGATCAACTTGACTGGATCATGGGCTGCCCAGGTATTTGGCTGAACCTTATTTCTGGGTGTGTCTGTGAGGGTGTTTCCAGACGAAATTAGCACTTGAATCAGTGGGGTTCAGTAAAACAATATATCCTCCCAGTGAGGGTGGGCCCCACTCAGTTCCTCCAGGTCCTGAATAGAACTAAAAGGAGGAGGAAGGATCTGCCCCTTCTGCCCAAACTGTTTGATCCAGGATATTGATCTGCTCTTGCCTTTGGCTACCCTGCTTCTTGGGGACTTGGACCTGGAGTGAATTACATTGATGGCTCTCCTGGGTTTCCAGCCTGCAGAGGGCGGATGAGAGGACTTCTCACCCTCCAAAATTGCATGAGCCAATTCCTAGAATAAATTTATATGTGTGTGCATGTGTGTCTGTATCTGCATCCGTTAGTTCTGTTTCTCTAGAGAACCCTGACTGACACAGAAACCTACAGGGTTGGAAAGGCTCCTGGAAGGTCCCACGGCTGCCGTGTGGGGAACCACCTCCAGCCCCATCAGCCTCTTACTTCTGCAGGGGCCCTACAGTCAGGCTGGTGGGCTCCCAAGCAAGCATTATGCTTCAGTATCAATATCCATGCTATTATTTACTATTTCCCTCTTTGTTGACTTCCAGCAAGAGTTAAAGGTGAATATGAACAAGTTCTGTCCCAAGCCTCTAACTTACTTGGTTTGATCTCATTCAAGTCTCTTCCCTCTCTCGGCTCCAGATTTCTCATCTTCAAAAATAAAGTTGTGGTGTAAATCAGGCATATAAATCAATGGAGAAGAATAGAGAGTCCGGAAATAGACCCAACATGTACATGGTCCATTGATTCTGACAAAGTTGCTAAAGCAGTTCAGTAGGAGAAAGGATCATCTTTGTAGCCAGATATTACTGGAGTGTCTGGATATTCACATGCAGAAAGAAATAATAAACCTGACTCATCCCTCAGCCCATGCACTGAGCTTGACTTGAGATGCATCATACACCCAAATGTTATAAAGACTAAAACCATGCAGCTTCCAGAAGAAAACATAGGAGAAGAGCCTTGCAACTTTGGGGCAGGCCAATATGTCTTTGATACAAAAAGCATGACTGCAGAAAGTCAATGAATTAGATCTTATCATAGTAAAAATAGCAGTAAGAAAGTGAAAAGACAAGCTACAGAATTGGGGAGAATATTTGCAATATATGTGTCTGGCAAAAGAATCGTACCCAGAATATATAGGAAGACAATCCAATAACAAGGGGCAAAAGTTTCAGATAGATGCTTCCAAAGAAGAGCCAACAAGCATAGAGAAAGGTGCTCGACATCATGAGCCACTGGGAAAGTGCAAATTAGAACCGCGTGAGACCCCACTACCCAGGGAATGACTGAAATTAAAGCTTAGCAATAGTGAGTGTTGGGAGGACTGGAACAACAGGCCAGTCCCATCCATTGCTGGCAGGAATGCACCATGACATGACCACTTTGGAAAGCAGTCTGGCAATTTCCTATAAAGGTAAACTTACACTTACGACAGGATCCAGCAATTCCACTCCTCAGATTTCCCAGGAGAAACGAAAACACGTGTCTGAAGAAAGACCTGTGAACATGTGTCCATAGAAACTTCATTCATCACCCCCAAACTGGAAACAACTCGAACATCCATCAACACATGAGTAAAACATTGTGGTATATTCTCTGGGATTCCGTTGATATGAAATGGTCAAAAAAAAAAAAAAAAAAAGACAAAACTAGTCTACGGTGACTGGGTGAGCTGGGTTTGGGGTAGTGGCGTCTACAAAGAGGCATGAAGGCACATTTGGGCGTGAT
This sequence comes from Eumetopias jubatus, assembly GCF_037043125.1. NCBI lineage: Eukaryota > Metazoa > Chordata > Mammalia > Carnivora > Otariidae > Eumetopias > Eumetopias jubatus. The sequence continues at coordinate 8,792,872 of NW_028274823.1, read as the reverse complement.
GGAAATGCTGTGTATTTAGTTGTACTGATGGCTACATAAGTGTTTACATTTGTCAGAACTCACCCAACTGCCACGCTTCGGGTGGATGCGTTTTACCACAGTGTGAATATACTTAACACAGCTGAACTGTGTACACTTAAAAATGGTTAAATGGTGGGGTGCCCTGGGGGGGGTGCCGTCGGTTGAGCATCCGACTCTTGATTTCAACTCAGGTCTTGATCTCAGGGTTGTGAGATTGGGCCCCGTGTTGGGCTCCACACTGGGTATGAAGCCAGCATAGGATTCTCTCTCTCTCTCTCTCTCTCTCTCCCTCTGTCCTTCCCCCCAGCCTCGCTCATGTACTTGCACTCTCTCTCCCTCTCTCTCTCAAAGAATTGGTTAAATGGTAAAGTTGATGTATTTTTTGCCACAATTTTATAACAATGAACACACAGAAAAAAATGGGTGCATCTTATTAGGTACAGATTTAAGCTGAATAAAGTTAATTCAACAACCAGTAAAGCTCTAAATCGCCAAAGCTTCCCTCCAGCTCCTGGAAATCCTTTTTTTTTTTTTTAAGATTTTATTTATTTATTTATTTGAGAGAGAGAAAGCACGAATAGGGGGAAGGGCGGAGGAGGGAGAGGGAGAAGCAGACTCCCTGCTGAACAGGGAGCCTAGCATGCGGCTCGATCCCAGGACCCTGGGATCATGACCTGAGCTGAAGGCAGATGCTTAACCGACTCAGCCACCCAGGTGCCCCCAACTCCTAGATATCTTGATCAATACACAATATGTCTGCTTTTACCATTATCAAAACTTCTTCACTTCTGCACACTGCCCGAAATTCTCCTAATCAGAGGAAATTCATCCCTACTAAGTCTTCGTTTAAAGGAGGGGTCTTTAATCTTTGCTGTGCCACGGATTTATTGGCAGTCTGTAAACTCTATGGACCCCTCTTACAAATAACATTTTTTTTGTAAAGAATGAAGTAAAAAAAAAAAGAATGAAGTAAAATACAGAAGATTTCAAAGTAAATGAATTATATTAAAATGTAGTTTCCAAAATATTTTTAAAACATGTTTGCAACATAGTAATGTATGTGCTTTGTTATTAATATATTGAATGTTAAGTTCTAGTGACAGTCTAGGAATTACTATCACTTTAAAAGATGAGCCTCGACAATATTTCAAGTATCTGCAACAACTGTAAAATGATATGAAGCTCCCGTGATTTCCATTGGTGGCAAAGTCACAGGCAGGTGAACATAGCCCTATCCGCATTTATAATTGAAGGTGCTGCTGAATTTCAGCTGGAAGTTAGTGAAAAGGAAGATGCAATTTTTTTTTAAGATTTATTTATTTTGGGGGAGGAGAAGGGCAGAGGAAGAGGGAGAGAGAGAATCTCAAGCAGACTCCCCGATGAGTGTGGAGGCCAGCAGAGGGCTCGATCGCACAATCCTGAGATCATGACCTGAGCTGAAATAAAAAAGTCAGACGCTTAACCGACTGAGCCACCCAGGCGCCCTGAAGATGCTATTTTCTATCCAACTTCATAAACTGACTTTTGTCTGGTGGAACCCAGTTTAAGAATCCCCAGCTTAGCGTGTGATTTCGTCATTTACCCCTGGTGTGAAGTTTTGCATCAGACCTCTTTCAGTTAACCCGGAGATTCTTCCAGACAGGGAAGAGGTGCTTGCCAGGAGAAGCAGGTGGAAGTGGCAGAACCGTCCTTTGGCTCTAGGCTGGTGGTTTCCAAACCTGAGTGCATCACAATTGCCTGCACTGATCACTGCAAACACGACCACTGGGACCAATCCCAAACCTGCACCATCAGAATCTGCTCAGGGCCTGGCATCGACACCGGCAATGAGCAACCCAGATGGCTCCGGTGTGTGGCCACTTTGGGGCCCATGGCGCTGAGCTGTTCCCAGCAGTGTCTTAGGAAGAGTTTGGTTCGGGTCCTCTGACCCTCGCACTGGGCTGTAGCTGTGGGTAGAGAGCAAGGAGAATGTCACTCTTGGGGAGGAAGAACGGACCAGAAATAGGTGTTGGTTCAAGAAAAATCGAAGCCTAGGGGCGCCTGGGTGGCTCAGTCGTTAAGCGTCTGCCTTCGGCTCAGGTCATGATCCCAGGGTCCTGGGATCGAGCCCCGCATCGGGCTCCCTGCTCCGCGGGAAGCCTGCTTCTCCCTCTCCCACTCCCCCTGCTTGTGTTCCCTCTCTCACTGTGTCTCTCTCTGTCAAATAAATAAAATCTTTAAAAAAAAAAAAGGAAAAAGAAAAATCAAAGCCTTGACCTACCCTTTTTATTTTGTTGGCTAAATCTAAACTTCAGGAGGATGCTTAGGGGCGTTCATTACATCCACCATTATTTTATTCTCTGATTCTCTCCATGAGATTTAAAGGAACAGGTTGCAGCTTACTCATGTCTGTATCCCAGGTGCTCAGCACAGAGCCAGGTACACAGCTGGTACTAAATAAATGCCTCTGTAATTGAATTTCCATTATTAGCAACACTGTGTGAGGGGCACCCTCTCCTTCTGCCCCTCCCCTCTGCTCTCTCTCTCTAAAATAAAGAAACAAGCAAGCAAGCAAATAAATAAGCCTAAGGATCCAGGGTCACCATCCCCTGGACACACACTAATTGTCATTGGAGCAGCGTGGAGATCCCCTTTGACATTTTCCCCTGTTTATCTCATTTTTTAAAAAATCAGCTGCCCAGTGCAGAAGTCTGCTCCTGGTCTTATTAGGTGCCTCCTCCTAATTGCAGGTTTGTGAGCCAGCTCAAGGCAGAGCCTCCCATGGAAATTAAACCCAAAGAGAATGAGAACAAGGGAAGTGCGTGGGAGTTGGGTAAGCAAGAGCAGCAGATGGGTTCGAAATTGAAGGACATGCGGAAATGAAGCCCGACTCAGACATAATGGTAATCAAAGCAAGGCGTGGAGCGGAGCATCTCTGGACAAGCCTCCAGCTCTTTGTTTCCTGACCTTACCTGGTATTGACTCTGACGTTCCCCCCCGCCCCCCACCGTCTCTTGCCGGCACTGGGCTGACCTCCTCTCTCCTCTCGGTCAGGGAAGGGTCCTGGCACCTGCTCTCAGGGCTGCAGGTCCCTGAACACCAGTCAGGGACGGTTGGCTTGCCCATTCCCTCCCTGTCTCTCCCACCAGCTGCACCCAGTGTAATCTGACCAGCAGCAGACCTAAGCAGGGCACCGGAGGGCCCCTAACCACTGGGCTGTTACAGAGCAGGTGTAGATTGTTTTTTTAACCCGGAATCTTGCTTAGCTTCTCCTCCAGCACGCATGAGAGAAAAAATCATGGGTTTCAGAATCAGAATGACCTGGAACAGAATCCAAGCATCGCTATCTATGTGACCTTAAACTGTGAGAGCCACCACCAGTAAAATGGTGGTCGTGGTACCTCAAGCATTAGGAGGATGGGGTGAGCTCCCCCTGGAAGGTGCTGGAACACGGTGGGTGTTCCACTTACATTAGTGTCCTGCTTAGTCTCCGATGTCTGAGAAACCCAGCGCGTTTTCTGGAGTGAAGGGCAGACTCTTTGGGGTCTCTGAAATTTCTAGCCTTCCAGGGCAGTCTCTCTGGAAGAGACAGTGAGGGTCAGTGAGAGGAGTTTGAGTCTCCTGTGACCTTGGCCGTGGCCCCCATCCCCCATCTTTGGGTCTCCCTGGGGGGCCGCTAAGGATTTGGAGACTCTGGCCCAGGCTTGCCCAGCTCAGCCCATGAGGCTGTTGTGAGTCCTGGGTAGTTGAGGCATGGGAACAAGCTCTAGAAACTGGTAAACCGGAAGGCTCATTCTGACCCAAATCAGTAGCTTAGGGGCAGGGGCAGCTCTGGAAACCCAGAGGAAAAGAGTTGCAAGGACTTCTGTCAGAGACACCGTGTGGGCTGGGTGCAGGACATTAGCACGGCTGCTGCAACGCCGAGTGGTGGCTTCGGAGCCCACGGGGACGTGTGGCTCCGGGGAGTCTCCTCACCTGGCAGTGCTCCCGCCATCAGAGCCGAAGGGGAGCCCATATGACCCCGGAAGGACAGCATGTCACCAGGCTGCAAATCGTTCTTGGGGGGCTCCAGCACAGACCAGCTGAATCCCCAGAAGGAATCTGGGCTCCAAGCTGGCCCTTCTAATCCTGCCCCATCTGCAACCTGGAGCATCAACTGAGCATCTCACGACCCCTCCCACTGTACGCAGGACACAGACTGTGTCCTCTTAAAGGCCTAAAGTCCCCCTGAGTTCTGAGTGCTGCCCTCCCCAAACTCGCCCTGTCCCTCTCCTCACTAGGAGATAAATGCGTCCATGCGTCCCAGCTCCCTATGGCTGGGAACTGATCAGAAGCACCGCGAACACATTTACTGTGCCTCTCGACTGCCCCTGGTTATTATTTTGCTCTTTGATTACAAACACAGGAGCACCCATGCTTACTGCAAGTGTTCTCTGGGGCAGAGGCAGCCAATTATGCCATTACAGAAATCAGGGGAATCCAACTTCACTTGCCCAAATAAAGTGGAAGCATTTGTATTGCTCGTAAGGAAATCAGACATGAACAAAAGTGACTGACTTGTGATCAAGGAGACACTGGCTCAGCAGCCGGTGGAGGGAAATTCTGCTCATCGAGATCAGGAACACGGGATGGGATTGATGGGTCTGCTGGCGATATGTTGAGTCCGAGGTGCTGGGGGTGCCCCCAGCGGGGACGTCCAGGGCACAGCTGGTGAGATGACTTTGAAGGAGAGAGGGTTCTTGGTTGGAGATGAGAATTGGAAATCATCTGATCCAGGTGGTGGTTGAAACTGTATGAATGAAGGGATCACTCCTCAACTGTGTGCTCAGTGAGAGAGACCCCGGTCTTCAAGAGAAGCCCCAGGTGGAGCCACGGAAGCCAGGAGAGAGGAGGAGGGGGCTGGCACGGAGACCAAGTCAGGAGAAGTTTCGAGAAAGACACAAATGCGGCAGAAAGGATTAGAAACACCAGGCTATCTCAGTAACCTTGGCCAGAGGAGCGAGGGGTCTGCGCAAACGGGGCCAGTGTGGTTTGGGGAGCAGGCTGGAGGTGAAAGGCAGAGCACAGACGATGGAGCCAAGACTGGGAGCTGGGGCAGGGGTTCCCGCATCAGAACGAGAGAAGAGGCTGCTCTCTCTGCACCCTAGATAAGCTTGGCAATAAACAAAGAAAGACTAACGCCCCTGTTTCCCAATCCCTCACTCGCGGGGAGGTCTCCTCTTCCAACCTCATAGATTGGGGAGGGGGTGGTGTGCACTGCGTTTAAGTCACTTCACTTTCAGATTCTTGCCTTAAAAAAGCAAAAAAAAAAAAAAAATGCGTATCAGTCAGGGTTCTCTAGGGAAGTAGAACTAACTATAGTAAGAGATTTATTTTAAGGAATTAGCTCATGTGATTATGGGGGCTAGCAGGTCTGAAATTCGTAGGGCTGGCAGGCTGGAAACTCAGGTTGTCTTCCGACAGAATTCCTTTCTAGGAACCCTCAATTTTTGCTCTCAAGGCCTTCAACTGACTGGGTGAGTACCCGCCCACCCCAACCTCTGCATTACTGAGGGCAATAATCTCCTTTATTGACAGTCAGTTGACTGAGATGTTAGCCGCATCTACAAAACTCCTTGAGAGCCGGACGTAGACGAGCATTTGGTTAAGTAGCTGGCGGCTCTGGCCCGGGCAAGCGGATGCACACGCTGACCACCATCTATATCATATCCCTTTAATAAAACATTAGAAAATGGAAGGAGGACTTGGGGATCTCCGATCGCCCCAATAAGTCATGAAAAAAACCCCTGCAATTCCACCTTTTCGGGCGATTTTCAACTTCTTCAAAACTCCCCCCACGTGGCCTATAAGATTCAGGGGAACATCCTATTATTTATCCAACAGTTGTACTCTCCAAGTGACTTTCTCCACGACGTGTTAGCAACCAGGCGCCTTTTCAATACCAAACAGTCGGGAAGCCGATAAAATGCTCCCTCCCACACTCGGTTCTTACGGTGTATTTAACAAGACTAAACTGGTCCAGCGCGCTCACTTGTTGGTTTTTTCCTTCCTTCTTTTAATGTCAACGATCAGCAGCTCGAGCGGATCCTCCTGGAGGGCTGCACTTCTATTTTCACAATAGAAGTGGTACACTCTGAGGCGCCCACACGGCCACGTCTGGAAGATGCTCTTGGTCCCAATAGAATAGGGCCAACGGGAACATAGTGATGTGTACCCGACCCGTCTGGAAGTATCGGGAGAGCAGCACCAACGTGACGGACTGAGGCATTGGCTGGGGGTGCGCGAGAAGGAGGGAGTCAAGTTGAAGGACTCCAGGGTTTTCATCCAGGGCAAGCAGAAGGATGGACTTTCCGCCAACTTGATGTGGCAGGGAGAACGGGTTGGGTGAGGTGAGGTCAGGGGCTCGGCTCGTGAGTGCAAGATGGTGAAGCAGCATCTAAGTGGGGTGTCCACGGTGACTTTGGACTCCCCAGTGTAGTGAGGCCGAGTCTAGTTAGAGGAGAGAAGGGGTCTGAGATCTGAGTCCTGCCCCCGACCCCCCACATTCACAGCAGTAAGCGTGTGATGCAACGGTGCTACCTGGACATAGTCCTTTAAAAATAATTCAGAGGGGCGCCTGGGGGGCTCAGTCAGTTAAGCGTCTGCCTTCGGCTCAGGTCATGATCCCGGGGTCCTGGGATGGAGCCCCGTGTGTCGGGCTCCCTGCTCCGCGGGAAGCCCGCTTCTCCCTCAGCCTGTTGCTTCCCCTGCCTGTGTTCTCTCTCCCTCCTTCTCTCTCTGTGTCAAATATATAAATAAAATCTTTAAAAATAAAATAAAATAAAATAATTCAGAGAGCTTCCACATCTGCCATCTTGGCAGACACCTGTGAATCCCTATTTTATGGATAATTCCCAGGCTCCACAGTCCAGCACTAAGCCGCTCCCCAGCCCGCCCTGACAGCCGGCCTTGGGCACGCTCGGCGACCCTGTCCAGACACCTCCACACTGTCCTCCCCTCTGCTCTCCTCTTTGAAGAGCTCTTCCCCGTTTCACCAAATGACAAGGGGTGCCTTGTTTAGGAACCAGGTCACACAAGTCATGTCCTGGTGGGAGGAGAGGTGTCAGGCCAGGATGGCAGATCACATGGCCACCGCCTCTGACAGCAGGTGGGGTCTGGAAGAAGGTGCATACACCATTCCCTGGGCGGTTTGAAGACGCCAGTCTCAGCAGAAGGGGAGCTAAGCAGGTCTCTGCAAATGGCGGTCCCCGGGGGGCACGGTGGTGGCTCTATCCTTGGGCTCCCTGGCAGCTTGCAGCCCACAGGCTCCAGTTCCTGGTTTGCTTGTCCACCTCCCCACGTAGACTGTGTGCTTCTTAAGGAGAAGGGCTGTGTCTTGTTCAGCAGCGGGCGGAACAGTGCCAGGCGAGCAGTATGTGCTCAGCAAAAGTTCTGCAGTGAAACCATAGACATAGATTCCTACATGGGGTGCGTGTGCCAGAGACACGCAGATACCTCCTCCCCTTCCTCTCCCCTCCCAAACCACCTGCTACCTGTGACAGCAAGAAGTCCAGGCTCCAAGAGACTGATGTCATAGCTGCCACCATCGCCTCTGCAGCAGACCAAGGGCCGGCACCCAAGCCAGGCACATTCAAATAGCTGGAACGGGGACGCAGTCCAACCTCTGATCTTAAAGGTTAACAAATGCTGGGCGCCAAGTAGCCAGCTAGTCTTCAGCAGTGAGGCCCCATTCGTGGGAGGCTTTGGGGGCAGCCAGCCTGGAGAGTTTTCTTACATCATTCAGGGCATGAGTGGTGGCTCTCCGCTGTGATTTCCAGGAGTACTTTGCCTCTCGTATGCGAGGACCCCCTGTGTACATGTGGCTACATAAGGCCATACATGCACACACGTGTGCACACAAACACACCCCTCAAGGAAGAGCCCCCAGGACTGCTGGGCTCCTGGCTGCACGAGAAGGTGTCAGGGCTTCTGAAGCTACCTCTGTCTCCATCCCAGTCTCCATGGAAACCTTGAAACCAGACAGGACTAGGCCAGTCTATTTGTCTCCTAAATGAGGAGTTACCGCGGAGTCCAGTCCCTGGAGCTAAGAGTTAATAAGACAACAGCTTTTCAAATAGACAAGCACAACACTTCTCCGCCTCTGATTACTGGGGCCTCATAGTCTGGGAACAGTCCTTCAAATAAAGCCAAATGTACTTCTATGTAAACATGGCCAGTGCTGGGACCAAGTATGGGCTAATGTCTGCAGAGGAAGGGGTATCTTAATAATTTATAGCTACAGTGTAGTGGTAATAACAAATATATATAAAAAAAACAGCTATCAAGAGTTGAGCACTTACTATGTGCCAGATACTGGGTGAAATGCTTTACCTAAAATTATCTCCCATGATCTGCACGAAGATGACTCTTTCTGTGGTTATATCAATGCTCTCAGATTCCCAAATTTATTCATTTCCTCCCTCTTCTGGGACTCCTCCGTGGTCTAGTTGTAGCAGGATGGGCTCTTGCCTTGCTTTGGTCTGCTCTGCCCACACCCGGTGCCATTCTTCTCATAACCATATTTTGGTCTTCCCTTGGGAAAGGGTTTTCCCCACTCTCTGTCCGGGCGGCACTGTTTGAGAGCTGACTCCATTCCAGCTCCAGAGCTGGATGTATGACCCAGGTCTAGCTGACCAGCACCTTCCTTGACTGTGGTCATACTAGTTCATGGATGGACACTGGTTCAAGTCAATCCTATGAGGGGTGACTCCAGGATATTCACAGGAAATCCTTATAAACAGGTTTGAGACCAGAGTTACTAAGCTACTGGGATGTAGGAACCCATTTGGGTTATCTATTGCTGTATAACAAACCACCCCAAAACTTAGTGGCTTAAGGCAACAACCATATCATTATCTTTAACAATTTTTTTTGGCTTTGATCAGGTCTTTATTCAAAATTAGCTGTAACACCCAGTGCTCCACGCAGAACGTGCCCTCTTTAATACCCATCACCAGGCTAACCCATCCCCCCACCCCCCACCCCTCTAGAACTTTCAGTTTGTTTTTCAGAGTCCATCGTCTCTCATGGTTCGTCTCCCCCTCCAACTTACTCCCCTTCATTCTTCCCCTCCTGCTATCTTCTTTTTTTTTTCTTAACATACATTGCATTATTTGTTTCAGAGGTACAGATCCGTGATTCATCAGTCTTGTACAATTCACAGCGCTCACCGTAGCACATACCCTCCCCAATGTCTATCACCCAGCCACCCCATCCCTCCCACCCCCCACCACTCCAGCAACCCTCAGTTTGTTTCCTGAGATTAAGAATTCCTCATATCAGTGAGGTCATAGGATACATGTCTTTCTCTGATTGACTTATTTCACTCAGCATAACACCCTCCAGTTCCATCCACGTCGTTGCAAATGGCAAGATCTCATTCCTTTTGATGGCTGCATAATATTCCATTGTGTATATATACCACATCTTCTTTATCCATTCATCAGTCGATGGACATCTTGGCTCTTTCCACAGTTTGGCTGTTGTGGACATTGCTGCTATAAACACTGGGGTGCACGTACCCCTTCGGATCCCTACATTTGTATCTTTGTGGTAAATACCCAGTAGTGCAATTGCTGGATCGTAGGGTAGCTCTATTTTCAACTGTTTGAGGAACCTCCATACTGTTTTCCGGAGTGGTCGCACCAGCTTGCATTCCCACCGACAGTGTAGGAGGGTTCCCCTTTCTCCGCATCCCCGCCAACATCTGTCGTTTCCTGACTTGCTAATTTTAGCCATTCTGACGGCTGTGAGGTGGTATCTCACTGAGGTTTTGATTTGGATTTCCCTGATGTCGAGCGATGTTGAGCACTTTTTCATGTGTCTGTTGGCCATTTGGATGTCTTTTTTGGAAAAATGTCTGTTCATGTCTTCTGCCCATTTCTTGATTGGATTCTTTGTTCTTTGGGTGTTGAGTTTGATAAGTTCTTTATAGATTTTGGCTACTAGCCCTTTGTCTGATATGTCATTTGCAAATATTTTCTCCCATTCTGTCGGTTGTCTTTTGGTTTTGTGGACTGTTTCTTTTGCTGTGCAAAAGCTTTATATCTTGATGAAATCCCAATAGTTCATTTTTGCCCTGGTTTCCCTTGCCTTTGGCGATGTTTCTAGGAAGAAGTTGCTGTGGCTGAGGTAGAAGAGGTTGCTGCCTGTGTTCTCCTTTAGGATTTTGATGGACTCCTGTCTCACGTTTAGGTCTTTCAAAAAATTGGCACACTTTTAAATCCGTTCCCAGTGTATAGAAAAATACCATGCTTTCATGCTTTCATTTCCAGAAAGTATAGCCAATTAAGCATATGCTCCTCTTCGGAGAAAATGATGATTCGTGTCTTCTTCCCATTAGTACAAAGGGGAGGGAGAGTGAGTTTTGCTCAAGATTTTTATGAGTGGAAGAGAATCCTGCCTGAAGACAGCTTCTAAAATGTGATAACAGCCTCCTGGGGTTTTTGTTTGTTTGTTTGTTTTTTGTTTTTTGTTTGTTTTTTGTTTTTTTGCTAAAGCCAATGGATTTCATCAGCTCAACTCAAGAACTGTGGTCTGAATGAGCGGGGTGGATGGGGATGATCCATGGCAGCCTGGCCGATCTCAAGCCCTTGGAGAGTCTCAGCTTTGGCATCAGTCCTATCTGATGGGGGGGAAGAGGGATTGGCTTGGAAACACCAGAGGCCACGCCGAGCCTCAACATTGTTAAGTACTGATAAGGCGAGTTAGACGTGTTGGACTCGAGACTTGACATTTCCCCTGGAACCTGAAGCAGAGAATCCCTCTGAGCAAGCCCGGGAATGTCTGAAATGTGATGTCACTTCCCTGTCCTGCTCCAGACCCTTATCATCTCTCGCAGGGACTGGTGGAGTAGCTTCCAATTGGCTCCTCATTCCCCCCAGTCTTCCCCCCACTCCCCCCACCAATGCCATCCTTCCTGCTGCCGTCAAAACTTTCTTCCTAAAATATAGAACAAAAGAATTGGAGGAAGACCGCTCATCCTCGATCTACAGCAGTCTTCAGTGTCCCTCAACCACATGTGTGAAGACCTGAACACCTGATCCATCAACTTAGCTGGACCTCACAGGGCTGGAGGGTGTATTTTTCCCCCAGAAGGTCTTGTTCCCCTGCAGTGAAAGGGCCCCCATCTCCTAATCCCTCCGCCTCCTGTTCCCATCAGGAAGCCTTGAGATTTACTCCCAGCCTCATATCTCCCTCCAGAAATCCACATCCTGCAGACCTTTTCCCACATCTTTTCCCTGGATGACTTCTACCTGCCAAGTAGCCAGGAACGTCACTACATTCGGCAAGGAGGCGCCTCACCTGATTCCCTCCCCTTGGGAGTTCATGTCCCGTCTTTGATGTATCCACAGCCAGCCCAAGGGAGTTGAAACACCCCAGGACAACCTAAGGACAGAGACCTTTCCCCTTTCCTTCCCTGCTGTACCCCTGAGCCCCAGCACAGTGCCTGGCAAACAGTAGGCTTCAGTGAACCTTGGTTATGTGAATGAGGCAACAAATAGAAGTGTTCAGCCACATTTCCCCTTCATTTCCTGTCCTCCAGTTACCAGTGGTTTCGATGCCTTAAAACCAACAGTGTATCATGTTGATGAGGGGAGAGAGATTACCCAGGTCTTCCCCAGTCCAGGGCACTGAGGTGTGAATTCAGAGCATCTTCCACCCAGTCATCAGGTGCATGGGTCAGTTTCCCAGACCCACCTGCCCCATGTGCCTTTCTGGGGTCACAGACACATTTGGCAGCTGGTGCCCCCACGCCCCCAGGTCCACCTGCCACGGAGCTTCATACGCACCTGCTGCTGGGAGTGTCCCCTTCCAGGCTCTGCGCTGCTTGCTTCTCACACCCCGAACTTCCTCGGACACCCAACAGCCCATCAGGCTTCACGCCAGCTCCAGCTTCCTGTCCCACAGACGGACACGAGAGGGGGGTGTCACATTCTTCTCAAAGTCTCTGGGGGCATGGGCCACCATTGCCTACAGCAGTGGCCTCATCTTGGCTTCTTCCCGGAGACCCTTTCCTGCCTCCTTCACTCCTGCTTCCTGGGGTCACCCCCCAAATAAACTCCCTGCACCCAGTGTTCATCCCAGACTTCACAGAACCCCAAACCCAAGGCATACAAGTTAGACAAAATATCCCATTGTGGATATTTTCTGCCCCAAATTCCCATCTTGCAAACCTTTCAAGTATCTATCTTTTTGCCAAAGCTGTCCTCTCAAAATTTCTTTTTAGGGGCACCTGGGTGGCTCAGTCGGTGAAGCATCTGCCTTCGGCTCAGGTCATGGTCCCAGGGTCCTGGGATCGAGTCCCGCATCGGGCTCCCTGCTCAGCGAGGAGTCTGCTTCTCCCTCTCCTGCGCTCCCTGCTTGTGCTCTCTCTCTCTGTCAAATAAATAAATAAAATCTTTAAAAAAATATTCTGCTTTTTGATAAACTGAAAGGAGCTTAGGCAAGTTCCTGACCATTCCCAAGCCTCACTTCCCCGTCGATAAAACGGCAATAATCACACGGATCTTCCAGTCTCACTGCGGTCCTGGCAGACAGCGTGGGGCAGGCTGCTGTGCGAGACGTGGTTGTAAAGGCACCAGATTTGCCAAATTCAGGTTTGCAATGAAATCCCTCAGTTTCTTGATTAAAAAAAAAAAAAAGCCTATTTATCCTTCTTTCTTAAGAACTGAACAACTTTTCTATTCCATTTATTAAAAGAAAGGTTTTTGACAGGGGTATTTTCAGACTGAAGTAACCACTCATGGAAATGGCCCCGTTACTTCTCAGCGAGAAGCCACGTTCCCGCGCTCTTGTATTTCTTGGAATTGGGTGTATGCCCCTTGCTGAGTCCTCCCTGGACACCCACGGCACCCTGCTTAAAACCTAATCCGGCACCTGAGCCTGGCACCATCCTGCCCCTGCTCTCCTCTTGGTTAGGATCTGCCTTCCCTTACCCGATTTTTGTCCCTCTCTAATGTGGGGTCCTCTCACAATGCCTCAAATATAATACAATTTCTGCGTCTTTGTGCCCCTGCAGACTTTCCCCTGTCCCCGGAGAGGCCTGCACTTCCATTCCTGGTCTGCCAGGCAATTTCCGGTTTATCTTCCAAATGCAGCTGAAGGTCAGCTTCCCTGCCCAGCGCCACGCCAAGTCATCAGAGAGAACTGGCAAGTCCCTAGGATGGCCATCAAAGGCTATTGACAGCCCTGTTTCTGCCTGCATTCTGAAAGCAAGGCTGGGGTCTTTTCCATCCTAAGGCCATAGGGCCTCTTAAGCTGGGCTCACGGCAGACACTCAGTGAAGGCTTTTGATGACAAAGCTCATCTTATGACAAAACTTCATTTCAAGGGACTCCACAATATATTGCTTTGCGCAGGACACACAGTTTCTTCAGAGAAGGGGAGATGATCCACGTGGTGGCTGGAATGGTTGGGTTCCATTTCTGTGTAGGATACCTTTACATCTTAGCTATAATGCATCCCAGGAGGTATAGCAGATACTTTGGTCTCTTCCACATCAAAGTCTGCCCCAAACTTTCCCCTTTCCTTGTTCCCCGGTCGCTCCTGAGGGCTGAGCTGGTTGTCGCTTGGCCAGAACCCATGATAATCACAGGTCTATGTTTTTGCACTGGGTGGGGTTACACATTTAAAGGCACAAACCTCCATTCTCTTTCCCTCTTGAGCCCCTACTCAGACCTAGGCAGGCCCTCACTTGGAGTCCCCGTTCATTGCACAGGGCACTGAGCCCTGCTGAAATCACTGGTCCGGCGCTGCCACTGGGGGTGGGGCAGGGCTCGGTTTGTGGCCTCGGGAGCCATCACTGGCCCAGACTGTCTCAGATCTCCCATGGCACTATTGCACTCCCTTGAATGGAGCCTCTAGGGACAGGGACTGACAGAGAGGGACCTGGACACCTCTACACTGCTGGTCTTAAGACCCTCAAGAGCACCAACATCCCATTCCCATCTTGAATGGTCCCTGTTGCATTGATAATGGAGTGTCAGCACAACAGACCAGAGAGTGACCTAGAAAGTGGCCCTAAGAACCAACCCGAGGCTGCACGTGGGGAAAGCCCAGGAGTTGGCAGCATCATGGAAGGAAGTTCTATTCTGAGTCAGGGTCCACATTCCATTCTGGAAGGCTGTAAATCCTACACACGTACTCCCAGGAGCAAAACAAACATGTTTGGTTTGCATCTTCGTGCTAACAGGGACAGGGTGGGTAAGAGCCCACCCTTTGCCTAACTCTGCCTGCACGGCCCTTGCTAGTGAGGCAACTGGTCAACCAGCATCTGCCCCAGCCTCACTTCCCCAGCTGCATCTCAGAGCTGATCAGAATCCAGGGGGCTGTTGGGAGGGACAGATAAAATAATGGACATGCAAATCCTCTGTAAACTTCAAACTGCCGTGTAAATGGGGAAAAAAATTATTTACCCAGTGTTCCTAAAAAAGAAAGAAAGAAAAGAAAAAAAGTCTGAGAGTAAATAGAATTGATTTTTAGGAAGTGACTTTAGTAATGCAGAAGGCGTCCTCACTTCCTGCACATCTGTTCTGTGTCAGCACCAGGCAGCACGATTTGTGTCACCGCCTCCTTACAGATCATGAAAGAGACGCTGCAGGGTCACCTTTGCTGGCCCATTTTGCAGGTGAGGACACTGAGTCTGAGCAAGGTCAAGAGACTTGCCAGGAGTCACACAGGCAGTGAGGGACAGTGTGAAGTCAAAGCCATTTCTCTCTCGTGCAGAATACATGAAGACCACCAAAGCCAGGGCTATCTATTCAGAGCCTATGGCAGGAGGGAGTCAGCTACCATCTCTTGCATTTTAGCAGAGACTCAGACGCGGGCAGAAGAGCAGGAAAGCTTCATAGCAGGAAGAGGGAAGGCTTCCAGTGAGCTCGAATTGGAGGCTGTTGGCTTGGGGCAGCTGTAGGCTGGCTAACAAGAAGTAGGGTGTCCTATGTGGTTGGCTAGGGGACCATAGTGGACCGTCTCTGGTGGGTCCTAACTTGGAAGCAGGGACAGAAAATCGGGAAGGTGTCAGCTATTGATCACGTCCCGGCCACTCCGTGGTGATTGCTTCGGGGGTTAATGTTTGACTTCCTGCATGACTACAAGAGATAGAAGTCTAGCTTCCTACAAGTCTGACTTGCAGACAGCGGGCTGGTTTCCTGGGCTGGATTCTGAAGATTGTGGGTCAGAATTCTACTTATATATCTGGTCTGGCTGCCATCCATGTGCACATTCAGTGTCTCACTCCCTTCTACCGCCTGACTCAAAACGTATGCCCTAAAAAAAGGGACAAGTTTCTTTCCTGGGGTTTTAAGAGAACCCAGGCAATTGGATCCCTAACGAAGCAACTGAACACTCAAGAAAACACCCTTGACAGCTCACGACCTTTCTGTCAACTAAAAGAAGTATCTTGAGGGACACCTGGGTGGCTCAGTCGGTTAAGCGTCTGCCTTCGGCTCGGGTCATGATCCCAGGGTCCTGGGACTGAGCCCCGTGTCAGGCTCCCTGCTCAGCGGGGAGCCCGCTTCTCCCTCTCCCTCTGCTCCTCCCCCTGCCTGTGTGCGCTCCCTCTGTGTCAAATAAATAAATAAAATCTTTAAAAAAAAGAAATACCTTGAAAAGTTCTTTATTTATTGATCAGCTAGAAGGTGTGAAGGAAAGTTTTAAAACATCGGGCTTATATTCTCTGCAAGAGCAAAATGACCCCGGGGTCACGGGCAAGGATGCCCCGTGCTGAAAGTTCCCCCTCACACGCGTGAATGCGGCGGCATTCTCCACCAAGGTTGGCGTACTGAAGCGTCCCGTTCTCACTTTACAGTCCGTAACAATGGTGCCGCGTTAGGAGGTGGTGCCCGGCGACAGCTAGAGGAACATGAGAAATTGACTCGGTGGGGGTGTTTATAAAGGACCTCCGTGCATAACGGAACATCTGAACACGAGCTGAAAATACCCCAGCAACATGGTTCTTCTTTTTAGTCACAGTTTAGCATTTTGGCTCTTGGTTTCTAAAGTTCTGAGACAGACTAAATTAGAAAAATATACGCAAAAAAATGTTCCTGAGTTCAGCATTGCTTCTGGGTTGGAGATGCTAACTTTTGCATCAGAGGGACCTGGATTTGAGCCTTGACTCAGTTAGGATGAAGACCTGCTACATATGACGTACGACCCCCTCTCATCGTGGCTGAAATTAGGTTGGAAACATTTAGAGGGAGATAGCTGGGGACGGACAGGGTGGCACCTGGCTATCGCCAGGCTCCGGGCTCTGCCATCCTCACTTCTTGGTCTCTTATCTTCAAGGTCAGTATCAAAGATAGCTGCTGGGGTGCCAGCCTTCATGCCTCTGTTCCAGCCTGACAGAAGGAGAAATGATCAAAAAAAGCATGCCTTCCTTTTATTCTCACTTCTTAGAATTTTCACATCTCATTATCCAGAACCTTTTTATAGCATGGTGCCACCCCTACCCACAAGGACAGTTTAGAAATGGAGCCTGTTTCTTGTCCATATAAAATAACCCCTGAATATACCCAGGGTTCAGCTACTAAACATGAAGCAGATAATAGGTAGACCCTGAGGGTGGGCTCTCCAGGTGCAGCTTCTGAGAAGAGAATTTGTATAAAAGGGAGATTTACTGGGGAGGGAGTCCAGGAAAACCTGGCAGGGGCACAGAGACCTTGGATCAGGAAAAGGTCTAAGGTGGGACGGACGTAATGTTGAGTTAAGCCATGTCCCACCAAGGGCAACCTTGCCAGTCCCACCAAGAGCTCTGGGACCGTGTAGGGTCCACTCAGAAAAGTCCTGATCAGAATCAAAGGAACTGGAGTATTTACACGCCCACAACCCTCACTCACTGAGGAGGGGATGCTCCAGGGAAGATGTGTTCGCAGACACGCTGACTCTACAAGCACAAGTAAAGCAAACCCTGAAATTTGACGGCAGCCCTGTGCCTAGAAAGGCCATTACTGGTGGTTGAAAGTAGGAGCTCACCCATAAGCAGTCTTTTGTTGGTCCATTTGTCTATTTTCAGGTCATATCAACTAAGAATCGCGTGCCTACCAGGTAAGAAAACAAAAATCGCTCTGATATTCGGATCTGTGAGTTTTTATAAACGGTGGTTAAAATGGTAGAGTGAAGCTATGGGTCCTCCTCTAGGGACATCCGTGTCTGCATGTCTGTAATTCAGAAAGAACTCCACCATTCATTGGGTATTGGATGTTTTCCTAGCTCCAGAGGGTATTAATAAATTAAATTACAAAGTCTCTTAAAGGAGTGAGGATCTGGCTGGCTTACAGAGATAAACACTTATAGAGATTATTTCCTATAATTGTTAGAAAATAAGAACATGAAACTTCTAATACTTTTACTCTGTTACTCGAACTAACTTCAAAGCATTTGAGGAACCCATGTAATTAAGGTAACTCTTTGGCAAATGAGACTGGTTTAAACATTTTGATTTACTAAAAATGGCATGTTTTTTCTTATTCATTTATTTATTTTTAACTTATTTTATTTAAATTCAATTAGTTAATATACAGCGTTATCATCAGTTTCAGATGTAGAGTTCAGTGGTTCATCAGGTGCATATCACACCCACTGCTCATTCCATCACGTGCCCCTCACCCAGTCACCCCATCCCTTACCCTCCTCCCCCCCAGCAACCCTCAGTTTGTTTTCTATGGTTAAGAATCTTTTATGGTTTGTCTCCCTCTCTGATTTCAGCTTATTTTATTTTTCCCTCCCTTCCCCTATGCTCCTCTGTTTTGTTTCTTAAATTCCACATATGAGTGAAACCCTATGATAATTGTCTTTCTCTGAGTTATTTCACTCAGCATAATACCCTCCAGTTCCATCCACAGTGTTACAGATGGTAAGATTGCATCCTTTCTGATGGCTGAGTAATATTCCACTGTGTATATGTACCACGCCTTCTTTATCCATTCACCTGTCGACGGACATCTGGGCTCTTTCCACAGTTTGGCTATTGTGGACATTGCTGCTGTAAACATTGGGGTGCACGTGCCCCTTCGGATCCCTACATTTGTATCCTTTGGGTAAATACCTAGTAGTGCAAATGCTGGGTCATAGGGTGGCTCTATTTTTAACTTTTTGAGGAACCTCCATACTGTTTTCCAGAGTATTTGAGTAGGGTCCACGCATAGTGTGGAGCCCAATCCAGAGCTTGAAATCACGACCCTGAAATTTGTGTTCCACTGAATTGAATTATTCTGAAAAACTCTATTTCAACAGTAATTATGTTTTGTAGTGTGTCAGCTTGAAGACAATTTCCAAGATCTTTAAGTAATTTAAACCTTCAGACCAATATGGCACTAATCAGTGGATAATTGTTGAATGCCTGGACCATTTCTAAGCAAGGTGAATATCAAAACAGTGATTACTAAGCATAATTTTAAATTTTATAGACCTTTGCTTCATATTTTCAAATACATTGTGGCATATTAACGAACACGTACATTTTTGCTTCTTTCAGAGATTTTTTTGGAGCGATGTGGCTAGAATAGAACAATCTGTGGATTCATGAGTGTTAGCAAGTCTCAAACAACCGTCCCCCACTTTGCTCTATGAAAAGGAAGTTACTTTGGCACCAGTGATGGAGAAAAACAATTTGTGTACACGCTTCTATTTTTCAAGGAAAACAGTAGTTGTGTCCTGAAGCAACACTTCTCAGATTTTTGTGTGTGTGTGTCTCTGGATACCTTTACCTCACAATTACGGAAGACCCCAAAGAGCTGTTGATTTTATGGTTAGAACCAACGCTGTTTTCTGAATGGGAAATGGAAACTGAGAATTTTTTTTAGGATTACTTATTTATTTATTTGACAGAGAGAGAGAGAGAGAGAGAGAGAGAGAGAAGACAAGTAGGCAGAGCAGCAAGCTGAGGGAGAGGGGGAAGCAGGCTCCCCGCCGAGCAGGGAGCCCAATGCAGGGCTCGATCCCAGGACCCTGGGATCATGACCTGAGCCGAAGGCAGACGCTCAACCGACTGAGCCCCCCAGGCGCCCCATGGAAACTGAGAATTTTTTTAAATGCTTATTTACGGATACATTTGAAGAGAACAGAGAATGCGTTGCATGTTAATAACCTGTTGGCATTATTAAGCTAGTCTTTCCCTGAAGAGCCCTGATGGGTGTCCTCAAGTAAAGCGTCAATGGATTCCAGAGCAGGAAGGCGCTAATGAAGGACAAACTTGGAATTTTTATCTGGTTTGGTTTTTAATACCTGAATTCAGAAATTCCGACTGAGCCCCCTGACTTTGTGTGCCTGTGAAGTTATTTGTAGAGGTTCAATAGAACTGTCCTCCTTGTTACTAGGATATAATTGGAAAAGTTGGTTATGCAATGAAGGTCTTGCCTAGAATGTCATATTTGAAAATGAGGCTTATTGATTTGGTATGGCCATGTTTTTTGAAAACAGAGCTTTAATGAGATATAACCTATAGCGGACAATTCACTCATTTAAAGTATACAACTCTGTGGTTGTTCAGAGTTGTGCACAATCTGTTTTAGAACATTTTATCACCCCAAAAAGAAACCCCCTACCCTTTAGCCACTACCCCACCCGTCTCCTGATCCCCCGAGTCCTGGGCAACCACGGTCTGTGTCTATGGATTTGCCTCCTCTGGACAGTTTGCATAAACAGAATCACACAACATGTGGTCTTCTGTGACCAGCTTTTTTCACTTAGCGCCATGTTTTCCAAGTTCATCCATGTTGTAACGTCCTCGGTCCTTTTTCTGGCTGAATGATATTCCATTTTGTGGATGTTATGTTTCATTTACACATTGGTAAGTAGATGGCCATCTGGATTGTCTCCACCTTTTGGCTGCTGTGAACATTCCCAGACCAGTTCCTTGTGGACCTAAGTGTTCACTTCTCTTGGTTGTGGACCTAGGAGTGGAATGGCCAGATCATGTGGTAACTGCATGCTGAACATTTTGAGAAACTGCCAGACTGTTTTCAGAAGTGGCTGTACTTTTCTCTAAAGATTGCCCGCTTTTATTTCTAGATCTTTTCAATGCCGATGGTTCCAAGCACTGTAAATTTATTAGTATTGACCGAATCTCCCCAACAACCCTGCGAGGCAGGGATTACTAAGCCCACCTTAGAAATGAGGCTACTTGTTCAACGTCACTCAGATGATAAGAGGCAGCCCTGGCACAGACTTAAGTCCATTCAATCCCAAAGCTCTGTCCCTCCCCGCTGGCTCCCACTGCCCCCCCAGGAGGTGAGTGATTGGTGGGCCCTTTCCTTCCTCCACAGGCCAAGGGGTGCCATGGAAATTTCCTCTCCTTCCTCTTCTTGCCCCAGTGAATCCCCCAGACCCTGTGCAGTGTGTTTCGTATGAACCAGCAGAGATGCAGAGCTGGATCCTGACATCCTTGAGGCTCTGGACTTGCCGGAGCTGGAGGGGCTGACATCCAGAGGACAGCGGCTTTGCTATGACCCCCGGCGCATCTGGGGGGTCTGAAAGCAAGAGCATAAGTGCTCCGCACGTTCCACAGGTCTCTTCTGTAGCTCTGGGGCCGTCCGTCTCTTCGGCTCCCCTCTTCCTTCCTCACTGTTCAGCTGCTTCAGGTCTCAAGAGCAGATTACGGAGTAGACCACAGGGTAAGTTCCATCAGAGTGATTAACTTAAAAACATCAAAGTAGATTATCTGGCTACACGTACCTAGGCATGCCCTAGGCCTCCGTTTCTTCCTCTGAAAAATAAACAATATTTACCTCTAATGCAGCTGTGGGGATGAAAAGTCGTATTGCTCGTGCTGGGAACACAGTACCCGAAGATAAACATTCGGCCTCTCCTCTGCACCTGGGTGCCGGCAGCGTGCCAGCTGCCGGCCTAAATGCTCACGACGGGGATCGTTGTCCCAGATGTGTGTGCAGCCCTGCACTTCCACCCACTCTGCAGAGGAGAAGACCAAGACTCAGAGGTGATAAGACTGTGCAGGGAGTAAGACGCAGGGCTGGGACCACAACTCAGCCTTCTTGACTCCAAAGATGAGGCTCTTGCAACACCTTGCTCTGTAACAGCCTGGAGCTGAGTCAGGCGGAGCTGACTGCTGGTGGCGGGACGGACGGCCCAGCTCAGCTCAGTGTCACCCTCAGCCTGGCTCCACAGACAGCCTGGAGGAGGCTCTAAGAGGCCCTCTTGCAGTGGCGACAAACGGATGAGGCGTGGACAGGGCCCATTCACGGCAGCACTCATGAGTGTGAGTGGAGTCCCTGTCCCCTTCCTCTGTAGGGTTTGCTCTCAGGAGACATAACCAGAAACACCGGCGCGGCGCCGGCCTCCTGCTGCTCAGAACCCCGGCCAGGCTGCCAAGGACACGGAAGCACCCTGATGCACGTCTCCAACCCAAAACCAAAATGGGGCCGGGGAGTCGGGACATCGCCTCGCTGTTAGGTCATCTGAAGCGGACAGGGAGCTATGAGGTAAAAAAGCCTGCAGAAGCGGGCCTGTGGGCACACTCGGGGCCTTAGCACACATGTCCTGAGCTCCTCACTCACAGTCTCCCGGGGAAGCTGACCAAACAAGGGTTCCGATCTTTTGTCCTCTGATTTCTGAAAAGCACCTGCGGCCCCCAAGGCTTCCATCACCGCCTCAGAGCTTGATCTGCTCCTAAGAAAGTCAGCCAAGAGGCACAGCCCTGGGGCAGGCTGCTCTGGGACCGAATTAGAGTTTTCTCCTAGGACGCAGGAAGGAGCATTGCTGAATCCTGCCCCTGCCACAGGCTGGAACACAGCTCCGGACACAGGAGGCCTCTGCTCGGGCCTCAGTTGTCCTCCCTCTAATCCCAGGAGGACTGGAACTAGTTTGGGGACCCAGAGAAACTGCACCATTTGATCCGACTGAGCCAGGACTCTGCCTCAGAATCCTTCTTAGACACAGAGCTCCGAGCAACTACTGCCGATAAATCAAGAGTTGGCTTGCAAGAGGAGACCTGGTTGCTGCCCTTGGACACATTCATCTCGAGGCATCCCTCAGCTCTAAAGATCTGTCATTCTCCTCTGTGGCCCATATGTTTGTCCCCTTGTTCCTTTTGTCTGGGTTTCCCTGGACTCCTTGTGCCTTGGCTGGGGGGTTGGGGCTGTGATTAGGTGACAGGGGACAGACAGGCAGGAGAAAGAGCTCCCACGGCCTCAGGAGAGGTTGTCCTGGTGCTCAGAGCTCAACGGCAGAATCGAGTCGTGGGGAACCAGGCTCTGCAGCTTTCTGGCCAGTCCTGCTGAGGGTGGCTTTGCGGGTGGCAGCTACACCAACCACTGGTAGAAGGATGCCAACAGAGAGGCATGGAAATTTGAGCTCCTCCAGGCAGGGGGGTGACCCCTAGAGCCAATTCAGAACCTGCACACTTGAGAACTCTTCGGGCCCGGCCACCTAGGACCCCACATCAATAGAGCATCCTTGCTACCACGTGGCTAGTTTATACATTAATAGTGTGATGTCGTTTTAAAGTGGTTCCTAAGGTCTTTGTGACACAAAGACTGAAGAAATCCTGAGGTTTCCTGTTACAGTGACAGAAAATGAGTGGTGATGGCTGAAGAAGATCTGGGGCAGCTCCTTAAGAGTCCTTCAACACAAAACACAGCTCGTGTTAAAAAGAGCAGTGTTGCAGCAGCTTCCCCAGCCTCGAGGAGGAGAGGGATTCACAGACGCAGGCTTCTTTGCCAGACACAGAGGTTTTGTGTTGATTTTATGCTGTCGGAAAACATCCAGATAGAAAGTAAAGCCTATACAATTTTTTAGACATGTTGTTGTGCTCAGCCGAACACCAGACTTTACTGACGAGGTAAAGACACGAAATTCAAGTGGCGAATTTTCAATTTCTGAAGTCACATTTTTCTTAGCTTATAAGGGAATCCTGAAAGCAAAACACCACAAGGCACAAGGCCAGTTCGATTCTATACGTGTTTGTGGAGCACCTGCTCTGAGGGCGGAGCTAAGCCAGCCCTGGGGGAGCAGGTACTCAGGGGGCATCTTTCTTGCCCTTGGGGAGCCTCTGGTCCAAAGGCAGAGAGAACCAGAAGCAATAAAGTTCCAGTGGAAAGGGATGGGGAACTGTCCCTCTGAGGCCCTGAGGGCTCTGCAGACCTGTTCAAACATGTCCAGGTCAGGAGAGGGCGGAAGGCTTCCTGTAGGAGGCAGCATTTCAAGACGGGTCTCGAGAGAAAAGCAGAAGGGTTTTCCATCTGTGGAGAGACCTGCGGAGGCCCACGCCGAGCCTGTGGGCAAGATCCAGGAGGGGTAATTCTGGCTGAAAGCAGGTGGAAGTCGCATAGCAAAGAAGCTCCAGGAGCTAGGTCGGGAAAGGTGTTCGGGGCTTGAAGGCCTGGAGAGGGGCAGCTACTATGGAGGTGCCAGGGCGCCCACTGAAAGGGCCGAGTAGAGAAACAGCTCCAACAGAACAGGGCGTGAGGAATCCAGTGTCCGTTCCCCACCAGAAATCAGGGGGCACCACAGCCAGCCTGGCTTTACTTTGCAGGAACAGATGGGAGAGTAGAGAGGCTGCCGGGTCCAAGGCCACACACTGGGGGTGGCACAGGCCCAGAGCCCACAGCCCTGGCCTGCAAGCCTGGAATGCCGGCCGGTGGGCCAGGGCCGACGGCGGGCCTGCAGACGGCAGAGCACGGCACGGACGTGCAGGCTGTGTACCGTCGCCCGAAGGAGACAGCGCTAGTCACCAGCAGTAAGACTGAGCCACTCTGGCACCAAGTGCGGGGCCCTGACAAGGGCGGTCTGCTGAGGCACCCAGAACAGCTACAGCCCTTCTGAACGGTAGTGCCAGTTCACCACTGCAAGGGCTTGCTTCTTACACCCATCTGATGACGCCAGGTCAGTTCTTCCTACCGTGGGCTGCATGGGGAGCTGCACGGGCTAATATGGCTATTAGAAGGGAAATTTAAATGAATGGAAATTATGTAACACCAGCAATTCTGGCCCCCAGCTGCAGAAGCCACGTTTCGGGCGCTCGCTAGCCACACGCAGCCAGGGGCTAGTGTGTTAGATCGCACAGAATAGAGCATTTCCATCGTCATGGCAAGTTCTACTGCATAGCGCTGATTTGGAACGCGGGTCAGCGAGCTGTGCCCCAGCCTGGGGGTTCAAATCCAACTACCACGTGTTTTTGTAAATAAAGTTTTATTGAAACGCAGCCACACTTGCTCTTTGGTGTATTACATGCCTGTCTGCTTCTGAGCTACCACAGCCGAGCTGAGTACCTGTGACCGAAACCGGCCGCGAAGCCTGCAATCCTTACCCCCTGATCCTTTATAAGGCAAGTTTGCCATCTCTGGTGTAGACGGTCAGAAAGCTGCATAAAGATCTTTTCTGGAAAGATGCTCGCTGGCATCCCCAGCAGCACCCGTGGATGCCCAGCATCTGGATGACTTTCCCCAGGCACGTGGCTCCCTGGGAAGGAGGCAGGAGACACGCAGCTGTAAGCAGCAGTACCAAGCTTGGTGGGGGGCACAGGGTACCCCTCCCCAGGCCGGCACCGCCTCTGGAGGGCCTGCCCTCAGGGAGAGGCAGTGGGGCATGGCATTTGGGTGGCGGCGAGTCTGCCCAGGAAAACCACACGCCGGAAGGATCTCACCATCAGCTTGCTTTATTCTTCTCACTCTCCCCAGGTCAGTGAGGCAGCAAGGTTCATACAAAGAAGACGAACTGTTTTCCTGTATCACCCCTCCCAAGCCAACATTCCACAGATAATTCTAAGAGCTTTTCATCACATTTGGCCTAAGTGGAAGGTCTGGCATCCCACACATCAAAAATAACTCCCTTGGTGATGTTAGGCCAACTTATGAGCACTCATTTCTATGAAAGGAGGAACATCTTGAGCAGAGAGAGGGTTGCAAGTCGGCCTCCTTCTGGCCCTTCTCGAGTCCTGCAGGTCAAAGAGGGGAGCCAGGCTGCGTGATCGACTCCCTTGGGAAGAGCGCCTCCTTCTACTTATCCCTGTGCAGGCAGCACCCGGGGCTGCTGGGCCAGCAGGGAGCCTGGGGGGTTCTCTGTGGACCCTGCACTCCGGCTGTCCACCAGTCACTGGTGAACTAGTTCCGCATTTTTCTCCTTTTCTAAACACAGTCCTTGGTGGAAAGGGGGACTATATGGATTCAAGAGGCTCTTGGAATGGCCTGGGGCCAGAGAGGGTGGATTCTCTCAGAATGCCCGTGAGCATCTCAGATGGTAACTTCTGGGACCGCAGGGCCCCAGGAGTGCTGCAACTGGAGCCACGCAAAATGCAAATGCACGAGGAACTCTTGCTGTCACACAAGCAAGTGGGGGGAGGGGAGCACCGGCTTCCCTTCCAGCGCAGCCAGGAGGCCCAGAGCTGGCAAGCCCCTCTCTGTCTCTAATTCTCAGGTTGAGTTGCTGAATTCTCACTCCTACCAGCCTTTCTCTGCTGATCTGAGTTATTTGGATTAAATGGGACAAAGACTACAGAAAATATCCTAAGCTTTCGGCCCTCCCCTCAGGACCAGCCTTTCAATACACACATTCTCCCAGGCCTTCGTGAATTACCGAGAAAACAACAGGGAGCGAGTCCTCTATGGAGCTACAACTGGGGGTGGTTTAATTTGCAGGGGTCCGGGACAGGTCTCAAGTGTTGGGAGGTCACCCGCGCTGTCGTCTCTTCCGCCCCCGCAGCTTCAGCCGCCTGGCTGGCAGGCTGATGGGCTGTTTCCCGAACTTTTCCATGATCTCCCTGATCCTGGCCAGGTTGGTTTTGCTGAGTGTGAAGTCGCACTGCGTGGCCCCCATGTCATAGCCGACCATGCAGTTCTTGGTGGATGAGGTGAACCCTTCGGCTTTGGCTGTGACCACATACTCTCCGGGGTTCAGGAGGCGCCAGTAATCCCCATCGCTGGCTGTGAAGAGAAAGGAGGGGAATTCAGAGCGGTTCTCTTCTAAGGCAGACACCACCAGCCCTGCTATTCCATAACCGGTGTCCCAGCCAGAGAGAGACTCAGAGGCTGGCCTCGTGGAATTCGAGCCTCTGCAGAGGCAATTTTTTTTTTTTTTTTGCAAATTCTTATTTTCCTCTTTGGAAGCCACCTTAATGGTTTTAACAGGCAGAGGGCTGGGGTGTAGGCTCCCCATAGTGTTCATACACATGAGTGAAGATGGAGAAATGATCACTCACACTCCTTCCTCTGTGACAATACATGCCATTCATTATGAGCCTGAGCTTCCAAATGCTATGCCCTCACCACAAAATGCCATCTTGAAAAGCCATCAGTGCCTGGCTTTCTGGTCTCCCTTAGCCTGGCGATAAATACAGAAGAGTAATTCTTTTAAGAGGTGGGGCTCTTCACTTCTGAAAAGAGAAATAAAAGACTCAGGGGACCAGGGCCAAATGATCTGGGAGGAGGCCTGGTATCTGCATTCCCCGGCCCAGGGGGTGGGGAGTGGCAAGAGAAACGCGAAGCTGTAGGAGCTGAGACAGGGGTGCTGCAAAGCGGAGCTCCCCCCTCCCCCACAACACGGCTGCTCAGCCACCCAATAACACGTCGGGGCCCCGGGTCCACCCTTAGCTCTGGACTCCATCTCTGTTGCAGAGAGGGCTTCCCGGCCAACGTTCTCCTCCCAGGAGCCTACAACAGGCTGAGGACACTTAGACCCCGACCTGAAAAGAGGCTTTGAGGTGAGGAAGGGGTCACCAGTGACCTCCCCCACCCACCCGTGGAGGACATGGCGCCCAGAAGGTCGAGGCAGGCACCGATCCGCTGAATCTGCAAGCAAACTTCTGAGGCAGGTTGCATGATGAGTCCCCTTTCCATGTGAGTAATCTGATGCCCAGGGAGGCGTGATGTCCGGCATGAGGTCACACGGCCAGTCACCAGCAGGCCCCCCAACACCAGACTCGGCTCTCTCACAGCAACCTGGGTGTCCCACCCAGTCTGAGGCTTTGGTGCCAGAAGAAAAAGGAGAGTGGTAATGAGGCCCCGGGCCAGGCTCCCTTGTCGACCACAAGCCCCGAAATCTTCGAAGGGACGGGAGCAGCGCCATGTGTGTGTGCACGACTGTCTATCTCCCCCAGACTCACGTAGGACACTCTGAAGCATCAGGTCAAAGTTACCACCTTTATTCAGTGGAGACACCCCCATGCAAGTAAGTGAGCTCGTGAGAACATGTTGTGAAAAATGAACTCCGTAGGCAGCCGTCTGCCACACGTACATGCAGCCCGCTCACTGGCCAACAGGCCTCAGTGTGCTGGGTCGCGGTCCACCCAGCGCAGGTGGCTTACTCCCCGGTTCCTACAGATCATCCCAATTCTTTCTTCGTTGGCTCTCACCGTGGTCTGCTATTAACTTTAAAGTTTTCCTTTATAATTGTTTGTAGATCTCCCCCACTAGAATGTCTACTCCCTGAGGTGAGCGGCCATATTTGTCTCCTTTACCACAGTAGCTCTAGGCCAACACACAGGATGTTCTTCATAAGGTATGTTCAAAGAACAAATGAAGCTATCAGGAATTTGTTTAGGTTCACAGAATCGGAATGAGGGGTGTCCGCTCTGGAATCACCAAGTTTCCACTTCTGAAACATGGATGCTCTCCTCTACCTGGCACTGCACGCTCTCCCCCAAAAGTTCTTGGTAAGGCTTTCCCCACACTTCTCCCCAAGGTTCTTGTAATCTCAGTTTCTTCCCCCGACCACCAGTAAAGTCTAGAATCATCCACTTCATAAAATTCAGGGGTCAGCATGGTAGGTTACTATCCCACAGGGTGACCAGGTCTGTGTTCAAGGGTGAATGTTCTGTCGAGCTGTGGGGTGGGGGGTGGGTACGCAGCTGGTGTCGCTCAGCACGGTGGACAGAGGGACAACCCAGATGCTCACAAATGTCCATTCGGTAGCAGGTCGTGCTAATGTCCACCAAACAGAGGACATTCATGGGGCATTCTGAGCCAGGTGCTTGGCCAACATATTTGCATGCATTTAGAAAGTACTCTGGCTAGCTTCTCTCTCCTTGGACTTCAATTCCCCTGTTGATTTTATGCAAAATCCCTCCTGAAAGGAAACTTGTCAGTTCACAGAAGGCTCGGAGAGAGATCAAGGCAAACTCAGATCGTATGTTGAGCAATGAAAGACGCCGAAATAAATACGATAAGGAACCACGTGTAAAGTACAGAGTTCATCTGTCAGGAGAATACACTGGGACATTATTTTAGGGGGAAATAAAGGAGAGGGGGAGGCGGCTCCCATCGGCTCATCCAAACCACTTCGGTGATCACAGGGCCTTGAGGTTCCGAGCTCACTGGGCACAGCGCTCCCTTCTGGCTTGTGGGGCTCGGGGGGCTCTTTCTCTCCCACCCCACTTAAAACCCTCCTGTTTTCTCTCACATGGCGTACCAAGCACTCGTAGTCCCAAGAACGTTCTAGGTTCTTTTGTGAATCTTTCTTTTACAGGAGGGAGCTTGTTAGCAATGCTTAAAATACAAGTCCTATGCGGAGCCAGATACAGCAGCCCCCTCTATTCCTAACGATCACCAGCACCCCGCGGCGATCCCGCCCGGCACAAGTTCAGAGCCTGTGAACAAACGAACGGACGGATGAGTCCGGGAACGAACGCACGGCCCCGCGGACGGCGGTGAAGGGCGGCTATGTCCCGAACGCCTTGCTGCACGGCGGGAAAGCTCACGGGCAGCGGCTGTGAGGTCCTCAAGGACAAACAGTAGGCAGGTTCAGAAAATGCGAAGGCGCGTCATGGCATTACACAGCGGTCTGCTATCTTGTGGCGTGTCAGCTACAATTCACCCATTTAAACAATCCTTGGCCTCCTGTACCGGGCATGTCAGCAGGCAGTCATGTCAGCCTGGCGCTGAAGAACACGCGGGCGATGTGTGAAGCCCAGCCTACCCCCTCCTACGGTCCCAGAGGCTCCGTTCCCTCGAAGGTCAGATGGGATCGCCTATTTGAAGGACTGGGTCTGTTAATGCCTGTGAACAGTCTGGAGAAGCTCCTGCCCTCTCAGGAGGGACAGCATGGGGGCAAGGGCAGGGGCACCGCATTCGCAGTCCCTACCCCTGGCTCAAATCCCAGCTCAGCCCCTCTGCACTACCAGAAACATCATGTCGGGTCCATTCATTCATTCGAACTCATTCGTTCATTCAATAAGTATTTATTAAGCACCTACTGAATGCCAGGCAGTGTGCTTGTACTTAATTGAGGCACAAAAGGGTCAAGGGCCCCTGGTCTAGGAGCCAGTGAGGGAGGGGCAGAGACACCAGAAGGACGGTAGTCAGATGTCAGGTGTGGAAGCACTATGGGAGGGGAAGGCAGGAGGCCGGGAGGAATCGCAGGTGGTAGGGGCAGGTGTGCTATGTTAGAAAAAGTGGTCACTGTGGTTGGCTTTGTTGACAGAGTGACAGCTGAACAAAGACCCGAAAAGGACAAGGAAGGAACCAAGGGATTCTCGACGAAAGGAGGTTCAGGCAGCAGGAGGTGCTAGAGTGTGGCCTCAGCCCTCCAGGAAGGAGCCTGCAGGGGTGTCGGAGGGGGCAGAAAGCACAGGGGAGCAATTATTCCTGTTTGACCAAAACCGGACTCGTGATTTTCAGTTTTAAATGGGGACAGTCCTGGGCAAACCAAGGGAGCTGGTCACCCCAGAAGAAGAGGTTTGGGAGGTAACCGGTAGCCCAATGCCGTATGGCCTTTGGGGGGTACCACAGTGACCCCAACAGGGGCCGGGGCTGAAACCAGCCAGCAGCCGAGGAGGTGCTGCGTGGGCATGGATTCTGCATCTATGTGCTGTTAGACTGGGGGTGGGGGGGAGGCAGAACCAAGGCGAAGCCTCTGTTCCTCGTCCGCACCTTGCAGATCATTCCAGCCGTCACAGGCCATAAAAGTGGTAACACATGGTGAGCGCAGGAGCAACATGGACTTGGCCCAGTTTCCCTGGGATTGGCCTTGTTTGAAATCTGACAGTCACCACCTCCCGAGAACCCTCTCAGTCCCGGGCCGCTGGCTGCCCCATCCAGCGTAAGCTCTTGAACCAACAGGTCAAGGTCAGACCGCATTAAACACCTGCCGAGTCAGCCTCCAATTCTGTTTCTCCCGGTCGTTTGAAAGTGTCCGAGGGCTGAACAGGTCTTTCTCGTGGCAATCACGATTTCCCTTCTCCTGCTGCTGAGTCTGTGCTTGGTGTCCGGGTGGGACGTGGAGCAGGTTGAATGATGGTCCCCAGAAGCCCACATCCTACTACCCAGACCCTCTAAATGTGACCTTATTTGGGAAAAGACCCTTTGCAGATACAATAAAGGATCTCCAGATGAAATCGTCCTGAGTGACCCGGGTGGGCCCTAAATCCAATGACAGGTGTCCTTATTAATAAGAGGCAGGGAGGAGGACGCAGAGGAGGAGGCCACAGAGATGGAGGCAAGAAGTAGAGTGACGTGGCCAAGGAAGCTGCAAGAGCCAAGGAAAGGTCCTCCCCGGGGGCTCCGGAGGGAGCACCGCCCTGCTGACACCAGGATTTCATGCCTCCGGCCTCCCTAACTGTGAGAGAATACATTTCTGATCTTTTAAGTCTGTGGTCATTTTCAAGACACGCACTGGAAACCAACACAGGACCCAGAGCCCCCCGCCCACTGCAGCTGACACCAAAGCAAAGCCATCTGCCCACGGCGATGACACCGCGCCCCGCAGTCTCCCCACGGCCGAAAACCTCAGTGCGTGGGCCTCAGCAGGCCCCCGGACACACCACTGCCACCAGAACCCCTGCAGACAACCTGCTTTAGGCTTCTAGCCAATTCTCTCCCCCGCGCACCTGTCACTGCATCACGCTGCACATGTTCCCTGTCACAGTCAAGGTCACTCTTCCCTTACCTGGCCCTGGGTGCACCGAGCACCATCCCGGGTGACAACGGTCCTGGGCACAAGGGAAAACTACATGGGTTTCCCAGCAGCGGGGAAGCCCTGAGTGAGCAGGGGCATGCTGGGGCTGGGAGTCCGACACCCGAACCCAGGCCCCACCTGCCCCTTAAACCACCAGTGGGTCCTTTTACCTTCCTGCACCTCTGGTTTTCACCTGAATAAGGGAAAAAGCAGAAAGCACGGGCTGAAAACCGTGCTTTCCAGGGTCTGCATGGGGAGTCTGAGGAACGAGACAAGAATTCGGCTCTCTGTAAGAAGTTTCCGGCACTTGACGTGTGATTTTAACCCAAGTAAAATGCTTCGAGAAAACAGACATTCCCTACCGAGAGACAGTTCGTCTATGCTCGCGGTTACCTGTTCGGATGTCATGGTTAACGCCTTCCACAGAGATAATGGCATTCGGAATTCCTTTCCCATGGAAGTCCCTCACCACGCCTTTGATGCCGCGATGGACCTGCTCAGCAAACACGACAAGAAACGGGGTGAGCTCATGATGCACTTGACCCAAAGCACATGGTGAAGGAGGCTATAAGCCGAACGCCACCCCAGGGCCACGGGGAACCCTCGCAGCACCTTATCTAGCTCAAAAGCTCCCTGGCTGTGCCTGGATTAGGTGTGTAAATTTCTGTGTTCCCTTTGGGTCCATGTACTGGGAAGTCTTCCATCGGAGTTCAGATATTCCAGAGGCTTAAAAAATATTAGGATCTGAGATGGTTCGTATCAAGCACACCCAGTAAAAATGGAATTTAATTTTTTCTAGGCCCATTTGTTTAGACTTTCCTGAACTCTATGGACCTAATACGTAGACCCAGGCACTTAAGGGTCAGAGAGAAAAGGAAAGAGTCAAAGGCGTTCCTATAAACTACAACTCCGTCCATAGGGCCCTTCTGCTGATGAGCTGTGTCACACGATACACATCACTCGGAACCTCGTGCCTCAGTTTCCCCATCCGTAGAACGATGTGACAACCCCAGGCGGCATACTATCATCTCCAGTGACACTATATGTATTACTGTGCCTGGGCATTTTATCCATAGCAGGTGCCTTGGTGACACGGGATTACTTTAGAATGACCAGAGCCTTCTCTCTTTTCATAGATGAAATGAAGAAGAGCCTTCACTCGCAAAATTTCAGGATGTGGACAGAGAGTGTGCTCACAGCTTCCCAAGAGGAAAGAACAGGTTCACACCCGCTGTGCCAGGCGAGTGCACTCTGTGCAAGGGCTGCACAGAGTCTCCAGAGACCCTCATGGGGCAGACTGGGACGCTAGGTGCCAGGGCTCACCTCTGCCAAGGTCAGTGGAGGTGGAGGTGCAGGTACCAGGAAGCTGGCAGCCTGAGCATTGCCTGGAAAGTGTCTTCTGATTCATCTACAACAACCCGTGGAAAGGGCAGCCTCCATGCATGATCCTGCAAGCCTCAGAACCACACTTCCTAATGGATGGGAGTCACAGTAGAGTCACATAATTGAGGCCCGACGTTCCTTTTGTTTATTCCTCTGGTTTCCGGTTAGTCTGTTCCTTAGTGGGGCGTGGATGTCATTGTATTCATTGTAGCACGGAACTAGAACTGGTTTACTCAATGCTACAGGATGGGCGTGTCCTTGAGAGCAGGAGGAAGGGAAGGCGGGGGAGGTGCCTAGTGGATCCAGCAGGGCTTCCTCACCAACTGCAAGCAGAACTCTGGCAGGGGCTCGGGAGACCTGTTCCCAGGAGCCTCCCACACCTGCAGCAGAGCCTCTCAGCCTCACAGCCATGGTGGGCACCATGGCATCCTCCAACAATGCCCATGGTAAAGTCCTTAGTCCCAGGAGTAAGGGGATGTGACTTAGAATTCTAAGTCACACTTAGAATGTGACTGTATTTGGAGACCATGTCTTTAAAGGGGTGATTAATGAGGTCATTTGGGTGGGCTCTGATCCAATCTGACTCCCTCCCTTATAAGTGGAAACGGGGACCCACAGAGACACCAGGAGCGTGTGTGCATGGAGAAAAGACCATGTAAGGACAAGGAGAGGAGACGGCCACCTGCCAGCCAAGGAGGCTCCTCCGAATGAAACAAACCTGCCAACACTTTGATCTTGGACGTCCAGCCTCCAGAACTGTAATTTCTGTTGCTTGAGCCCTGCCCCCGCCCCGGTGTCTATGTTTTTATGCAACCCTAGCGGACTAGCACAAGGGGCCTGAGCATGCTGGCTCGGACACATGTCACCCCTTGCCCACAGGGCAACATCTGGTCACACTCACTATGACCCAGTGTGAGCCATCAACAAGGCTTTACAGCTCACGCTGCAGGGCTGAATCAAGTGCAGACAGACGGTGGTTCTTCTAGCACTGTTTGGGGCCGGCCCAGCATGACAGCCGGAGTCCCAAGTACTAACTCAACTCAGTCTCAGGCTTCAGTCCCCGAGTAGGCCCCATTCCTTTGCCAGCCCCCACCCCAATGTGTGCTTATGCCATACCTGCTCCATGAACACGATTAAGGACTCTCGATTATTCTCCCACTCCTCGGGCAGCTCACTCTCGTGCGGATACTTATCACAGCCCACGTAAATGGACAGCTCGAAGCAGTTGGTGTGAAGGTAGCTGAAATCGTTGAGACCTGCCAAGCCAACCGGACAATGTTGTCACCAAACAGCGCTCCAAGGGGCAGGAGGGAGACAGCAAGAATGTTCAAGAACGGAATTCAGAAGACCTCATTTGAACAAGGCGGTGTCCAGTATCTACTGTAGACTACAAATGAATTACAGCAAAGATGAGGGGAGGGGCTGGGGAGAGAGAGAGA
Organism: Eumetopias jubatus; assembly: GCF_037043125.1. NCBI lineage: Eukaryota > Metazoa > Chordata > Mammalia > Carnivora > Otariidae > Eumetopias > Eumetopias jubatus. The sequence continues at coordinate 8,759,168 of NW_028274823.1, read as the reverse complement.
AGAGGTAGCCAGAAGGGTTTCTGGGGAAGACAGGTATACACGGGAACAGCTCTGACGAAAGGAAGACTGAAATAAGTGCTTTTCAGATAAAATTCTGCTTATTAAATTCGGTTTAACACACTATTTTTAGAATAAAGCTACCATGAATTAACAGTATGGATTCTAAGCATTTGATTAAGTTTCTCTCTTCAGTTACTCTCTCTCAGCTACAGTTCTGGAACAGCGTTCTGGTCTCATTCATGCCAAGAGCTACCCCGACCGCCCTCCGCTGAGCGCCATCAATGAGCCTGGACCTGTCCTTAGTGCTCTGTCCCCACTGACCACAAACTCAGCAGAGAGGTAGGCAGCACTGCACAATTTCATGAATAAGAAAATGGAGGTAGAGAACAGCTAAGAAATGTATCCAGAACCATGTGTCTGGAAAGTGCCAGATTCAGGGTTTGAACCTAGGTGTGTGTGATGCCAAGACCTTGCTCTTATCTCCAGGGTTGGGCTGCTTGGGGGCCGCAGGACGAGCGTACTCACCCACCGAGCCTGACGGCAGATGGATCTCGAACATCCCGACACTATTGCAACAGGATGTGAAACGCCCAGCCTGGCATGGGGTCAGGCTCCGCATTAGCATCCTAGGGCTGCTGTTACAAAGGACCACAAACTGGGGGGCTTAAAACAACAGAAATATATCCTCCCATAGTGCAAGCAGCTGAGCGTCCGAAATCGAGGTATTGGCAGGGCTGTGCTCCCTCCAGAGGCTCTAGGGGAGGAAGCTTTCTCGCCTCCTCCAGCTTCTGGTAGCCCCCAGCGTCCCTTGGCTTGTGGCTACGTCACTCTGACCTTTGTCTCTGTCTTCACGTGGCCTTCTCCTGTGTGTGTCACCTCCTCGTAAGGACATTTATCAATGATTTTAGGGCCCATCTAGGTAACCCAGGATACCCTCACCTTGAGACCCTTAATTAATTAATTAATTAAAATAATTTTTTATTGTTATGTTAATCACCATACATCATTAGTTTTTGATGTAGTGTTCCATGATTCATTGTTTGTGCATAACACCCAGTGCTCCACGCAGAACGTGCCCTCTTTAATACCCATCACCAGGCTAACCCATCCCCCCGCCGAACCGTCAGTTTGTTTTTCAGAGTCCATCATCTCTAATGGTTCGTCTCCCCCTCCGACTTACTCCTCTTCATTCTTCCCCTCCTGCTATCTTCTTCTTTTTTTTTTTCTTAACATATGTTGCATTGTTTCAGAGGTACAGATCCGTGATTCATCAGTCTTGTACAATTCACAGCGCTCACCATAGCACATACCCTCCCCAGTGTCTATCACCCAGGCACCCCATCCCTCCCACCCCCCACCACTCCAGCAACCCTCAGTTTGTTTCCTGAGATTAAGAATTCCTCATATCAGTGAGGTCATAGGATACATGTCTTTCTCTGATTGACTTATTTCACTCAGCATAACACCCCCCAGTTCCATCCATGTCGTTGCAAATGGCAAGATCTCATTCCTTTTGATGGCTGCATAATATTCCATTGTGTGTATATACCACATCTTCTTTATCCATTCATCTGTCGATGGACATCTTGGCTCTTTCCACAGTTTGAGACCCTTAATTTAATTGCACCTGCAACGTCTACGGCCAAACCACCCTGAACGCACCCGATCTTGCCTCACTACACCGCAAAGACCCATTTTTCAAATAAGGTCACATTCCCAGGTTGCAGAGATTAGGAAGCAGATATGTATCTTTTCAGGGGAGGGCACCATTCAACCCACTATAGCACCCAATATTTGCAAAGCGAAGAACTGAATGTTAGATGGCATAAAGTTCTTCCTGACATTTTTGTTTTGGGGCAGCAGGGTGATTAGCAAGAACACAGTGCAGCTATGCTGTGCGTGACCACAGGAAGCACATGCCCGGCAGCAGCCCCTCTACGAGCCCCCCTTGGGTTCCGAGGGTCGGGGCTGAGAGAGCTGAGTGGGGTGTGCTGGGCTTCTCTGTAGTAACTGAGCAAAGGAGCAGGTGCTCCCGCACAACCAGCCTCGGTCCTCACCATGCATCTTCCCTCCTCTTGCCTACCTCGCCATCGTGCTCAGTGATGTACTGCTTAGTAGAAATGCCTGGTTAAAAATCATGGCTTTGCGAGGCAAGAGCAATTCCACATCAATCTGCTGCCGAATCGCTAACGTCATGGGCAAAATGGTACAAAACATAGAGCAGCCCTCTCTGGAGGATTCCAGATTTGAACCACTCACCTGTCACCAGATGGGCCTTTGACCACGTTTGTGATAAGACAGAGGCAGAGAGCTACGGGATGGAAGGGGTGGGGCCCTGTCATGTCAATGCGACATCCTTCACAGGGGCCTGGTCTGGCTGGAGGAGGTTGGTTAAAAGGCCACAGCAACGCATCCACTTGAACCCGAAGGATGGAATTACAGGAGGGCACAGCGTGGCTGACAGACACCATGCCCACCAGTTAACACGGGCAGGACACAACAGAGAGGGTTGGATGCCTCTGTGCATATAACATTTTCATTATGCCCAGTCGTTCAGGCCTTGTTGATACGGAAATAAATCAGTGTTACACATGAAACTCTGGAGTGGGCCTGCCACCCTGCCATGTGTCTTCAAAGCACTGCAAGTACCAGACGAACGGGGGAAATGCTGAGAAGCCAGGAGAAGAGTGGAAGAGCTTGAGCCAGGCTACCTTTGCCGCTAACTTCTGGCCCGGCAGCAAATGGCATGAGCCGAGAATACTTGGTGAAGAATGGTTTCGAAAGCATGACGTGTGGGCAAGGCACGGTGGCGTGACCCAGACAGGACCCCTCCCCCACGCCCCAGGTCCCAGCGGGATGGGCGAGATGTTCCTCTGTGCTCTCCCGGCCTAGAATCCTACTGTCTCGGCTCCCGCGTGGAGCACGGAGCTGTGCCTTCCCTAAGGCCCGGGTGCCCATCACCAGCTCAATGTGCGCTTCATCAAGGGGCAGAGGACGCAGGATGGCAGCCTGGGAACCAAGGGGGCCTGGCGTCACTCTGGGAGTTGAAACGCACACGCTACAAATGATGTGTGTTTTGAGCTTTCCTGAAGCCTGCTCTCCACAGCCCCATCTCCATTCACTAATCCCTGTCAGTCACTGCTAATGAGCGAGCAAGAACTGAACAAAAAGATGGAGCGGAGGGAAGGAAATTAGAAGTCACAGTTCATTAATCTACAGAGAGAGGAATCCGCACACTTCCTCACACCACCAGGAGGAAGAATGATTAAGAAGGCTCGAGCTGCCCCATGGCTCTGCCACAGAAGACCCTGAAATAATGGAAAATATAATTGATAGGAAAAAATCAAGTGCTGCCTATGTGATTATGTGGCAGCCAACTTTTCAAAACACGACTATTGACCTGGCGCCGGCGAATCCAGCTGGGTCTATACCCGAGGTAGTTGCAAGCAGCCATGAAAAATAAACAGATCGTTCACATTAAGGCTGTTGCCGGTTTTCAGTGCTAGAACTGAAAAGCAAGAATGGTTTTGGGCCATTAGAAAATTCTCTTGATCGGCAGGGATTTGCTTTTTTTTTTTTTTTTTTTTGTGCAGGGCAAAACTATGATGGTAAATAAATAAAACACCTCTGCTGGGTAGGGAACCCAGAAGAAAATGGCAAACTTTCTGTACATGTTAAAAGATGGCCACGGGAACAAATCTGTTCACTATTTTTTTAGTTTTCTTTTCCCAAGCACGGACACATACCTGATTCAGCACGTGAAGGCTGAATCTAGCAAAGGGAAATAATATGATGGTTAATTAGGGAAAAAGAGAGCAGGAGGCGTGAATGTGAGCACATACTATGGGAAGAGGGGGAAGGCAGACAGGGGAGCGGGTCCCAGCCGTGTGCTTCTCTGGTAAGCTAGACGGAGAACACCTCACACCCGCCACCCACGTGAGCCTCACGACAGTCCCAAAGAGCTCACCATCTTCATCATTACCATCATGCCCATTTTGCAAATGGAAAATATGGGGTTCAGAGAGGTCAAGGAACTCCCCAGGGGTCATACAGCATCTGAGGGATGAACTGGAATGTGAATCTAGGTCTAGCTGACATGGAACGTTTTTCAAACTCATCGGTGGTTCGACAACCCTAACAAAGTCAAGAAAATAAGCAGTGAGCATCATGCTTGGGGTCTTGCCATCCCAAAGCTGAGGGACCTTAGGAAATGTGACACCCTCATCTCTCCTCGTCTGGGAGCCCTGGGCCGGCACGTCCCAGACGCAGCAAAGAAAGCTTATCCTGAAATGGGACCCCGGGGTCCTCTGTGGCTGCTATGAAGGAATTCCCGAAGTCCCTGCTGGTGGCCCCTCTGGTCCTGTGTGGATGCCAGGAGCAAAACCGTATACTCCCCGCATCGCACACAGGCGGGCTTCGACCAAATGCCCTGGTCCGCCTGGGAGGCCGGGCCACTGACCTCCAGCAGATGGGAGGTGTGTGAAACAGTGTTCACCACACATCGGGCCTCAGGACACACCCGCAGCTTGGAGTCACTTCACACCTGAGCGTGGGATCGATGCCCGGCCCTTCTGGGCACCTACAGCATGGGACACCCGCATGATGGGCACGGCTCTGGGTAAAAACACCCAGCCCCAGCACCAACACACACATGCTCTCTGCCCCTCGGCTGGGTTTGTTTTTGGTCTGATACTTCCACGCAAGTCTACATTTACCCATCTCTGACCCTACAGAATCTGAATGGCTTGGTGCTGAGAGCAGGCCAAGCAGACGCAGCTCTGCCCCCTTTCTTGCTTAGAGAGATCCCTTCGGATCTTCAAGCCCTGGTGATCTTGTTCATAAAACGGGGAGTAGCCACACACCCCAAGACTATCAGAAGGATGAAGGAGGAGTGTGCGCAGAGTGCTGGCACCCTGTCCAAGCCAGACTACAGTCGCTACTATCCCATGACAAATGATAAGGGACGGCTGGGTCCCTCCCTGTCCCAGTCGTCCACCGCCACATTTGGCTGCACAACGACAGCAAGGCCCCCCAGAGACTTACTTCCGGCGACAGTGTGCCAAGAGGCCCCATTGACGGTCCCGTCCTCTTTCTGGAAGTCCTCTGTGTGGCACACCCTCCGCCGGGCATCGGTCATGAGGCGGTGTGTGGAGGCGTAGGAGTAAGCCAGCCAGCGGAACACGTGGTCATCGGGCGTGGGGCTGGGCTCCTGTGTCTTCCACAGGGACCGCACCATGTCGTAGGGGTACGCCACCACCAGCTCGCCGCCCTGAAGGTTGCCGCCCAGGACAAAGGGGATTTTTTCCATCCAGGCTATGACAGCCCTGGTCTCTACCGCCACCTGCAAACATGGCGAATTTAGGCAGGCTTCGAGAAATAAAAATCAGAAGGAAACTGCAGTCTCGTCCTACTTTCCAAACAGGAGCGTAGTTGAAAGAGCCACCATTTTATGGAATACTTGTAGGAAAAATGTAGAATTTCAAAATCGGTCCGAGGAAAACTGGACTTTGTGCAAATCATGGATAAAAAAAGAGAAATCTAGGGAAGTTTCTTTTTTGCAGGAATGTTCCAGTTAATGCCCAGAGGGAAAGACAGAGTTAGCGTATCAACACTATGGCAACTCCAATGAATCAATGGGCCAGGCATGTTCATCCCTGGCTCCAGAGAGCGCAGAGAAAGAGAGAAAACCAACAGAATGTGTCTCCCGAGGGAAGGACATACACCTCAAAGAAAAACATCAACCCGGAAAATGACCAAGCCTCTAATCTGGGGGCCGGCAGCCTTTTTCTGCAAAGGACCAGATGGGAAATACTTGAGGTTTTGAGGGCCCTGCAGTCTCTGTCCCAACTACCCAACTCTGTCCTAGTAGCTGGGGAAGCACCAGAGACAATATGCGAATGGTGTTCCAATAAAACACCATTTACACCAACAAACCTGGGTGGGAAGTAGCCCACCTACAGGTTGTAGCTTGCCGACCCTGTTCCGTGGAGCCCAGTCCATTCTACATCTCATGCCAATTTACGGGAAACACAGAGGCAGAGGTTACATGACACGGTAGGTATATAGTTGGCAGCACCCAGACGGTGGAAAACGCGACAAGACGATCTAATCTAGCTGCTGACAACCTAGTTGTTACGAGATAAGCAACGAGCTGAACAACAGCAAAACTGCGAGGATAAAAGGCAGGAAGTGAAACAGGAGAAAGCTTCGGGTTAAAGGAGACTGGAAAGCCGGTGCACCGATCACAATGAGGGAGCTTTAGTTGGCTCCTGATTTAAACAGACCTGGGTGTCTCAGTCGGGTAAGCGGCCGACTCTTGATTTGGGCTCAGGTCGTGGTCTCATGGGTCTTGAGATCAAGTCCCACAAAGGGCTCCACGGTCAGTGGGGAGACTGCTCGAGATTCTCTCTCTCCCTCTGCCCCTCCCCCTCCCTCTCTCTCTAAAACAAATAAATAAATCTTAAAAAAGAGAGAGAGAATGGTAATAGGGCAAACGTGAACCCTGCCTGGATATTTCATAATACTAAAAAATAATTGATTTTGATATAATAATGGTAATTGTTCATGGTTTTAAAAGAGGCTCTGAACTTTTAGAGATACTTACTGAAATATTTGCAAATGAAATGACACCACCCCTGGGATTTGCCTCAGTAATTCTGGGAAGGAGGAGAAAGTGGGTGCAGATGTAGATGGACCGAGAACGGACAGGTGTTGAAGGTGAGATGGGCACACGGGGGGCCTGAAAGCTTTTGCTCCAATTCCATATGATTGGCATTTTTTTTTTTATGATAAAAAGTTGAAAGAAAGAAAGAAAGAGAAAGAGTGAGAGGGAGGGAGGGAGGAAGGAAGGAACTCACGATGTTAGAAGCAAAAATTAGAAAGCCTGACATGGTCAATACTGATACGAATTCAATTATTTATCCTAAGTTACTGATTCCTATGAAGAGAATTTCAGCAGAAGAAAATTTGATAATGGAAAAGGAATAAACACTCGAAATGGCTTAGCTGTGCAGTACAGAAAGTTGACTGAGGAATGAAATTGACTTAGGATTAAGTTTTGTTTTTATTCCTAAACACATCAGGGGCCCTGGACGGGACTACTTGTTGTAGAACTTGGCTCATGACACAGTATCATCGCTGATCCATGCATGTCCTCTTCTCTATGTAGATACAATAAACACCCATAAACCCACCATCCGTGCCCAAAACCAGATCTTACGGACAATTTCTGTGTAATATGTGACTCCCCTGCCCCGCTTCCCACTCGGAGGTAACCCCTGTATCCTCAATGATATGATTCTCGTTCTTTTTATTTTATCCTCTATGTGTGTGCTTAAAAATACATTATTTGGTTTTACTTGTTTTTGCTCTTTAAAAAAAGGGGGGGTAACCATACTGATTGTTGTCTTCTGCAATTTTTTTCTCTCCATTCATGTTTCCAAGGTGTATCTCTGCATTGTTGCCCAACTGCCCAAAGCTGTAGCTCAGTCTTTTCCACTTCGGTATGACAATGTCATCATTTATCTGTCCTTGTGATGGTGGGCAAACAGGTAATTTTCAATTTTTTGCTGGACTGAACAGCGTTGCTTTGAGCTTTCTTCTGGTATATGTGTGCTGAAATTTATCTTGCATAAATCGCCAGAAGTGGGACTGCAAAGTCATAGGAAATACACATATTCCACTTTACAAGATAATCAAATTATTTTCCAAAGTCACGGTGCTAATTTACACTTGCACCCACAATGCATGAGAGATCCACTGGCCCCACATCCTCTCCAACGCCCAACTACTGTCAGACTTCTTAATTTGCCAGCCAGTGGGTGTAAAATGTTCTCTTATTTGCATTCCTTAGTACTAGTAAGGCTGAACATATTTTCGTGTTTATTAACCATGTTTCCTCTTCCACAAATTGCCTCTTCATATTCTTATACCATTTTTCTATTGAGCCGTTTATATTTTTCTTATTTGTTCTTCTTTATGTATTTTAAAGGTCTCATTCTTTTCCAATTACCTATTTTGCAAATAATTTCTCTCGGTTTTCAGCTTCTCTGTTACAGTTTTTAAAATTTTTGATGAGCAAGCTTTCTTATTTTGAGGTAGTTGAGTTTATTAATCTTTTATTTTATGACTAATTGACTAATGTCTTTTAAAATAGCCTTCTTCACCCTGAAACTAGTTTTCCGTATTATAAAGATTCACTAAGAGATTTTACTGGGAGTGATTATTAAATCTTATCAAATGATTCTTTCTACAGACAGATCCCTTCGTAATTTTCTTCTTGGTTTTCTATCACTTCATTGATTTATACTCTTATTTTTTTATCACAATCTTTATACATTTTGGGGGGTTTCTTCTGTTATTCCTGTGCTAGTTTCTTTACCTATTTTTTAGCCTTTCTTCTTTGGAATATAATCACTGAAAGGTATAAAATTCCTGAAAGCACAGGAATTTCTGTGGCCCTCTGCAAATTTTGATTTGTAACGTTTTCATTACTGTTGGGCTCCGATTATTTTTTAGTTGCCAATACGGTCTTTCTCTTTGACTCATTTCTAGAAGTATTTTTTTTTTTATTTTCTAAAGACGTGGTGATATTTTCATTAACCTTATTACTGTCTTTGGTTGAACTGTACGTTGGTGAGAGCATCATGGTCTGACTCGTATTCTCTGAAACTGGGTGAGATTTCCTTTACAGCCCAGAGCATTGTCAATTTTTGAAAACACTCCGGGGATTACTCAGGAGAATATATTATCATCTACCTAGTGGTTGTAGACTTCTTATAGATCACTATGTCAAGCCTGTTGACTGCTCTTCAGGTCTTTATCTTTGCTGACTGCTTATCTAATGTAACCACAATTGAAAAAGATATTTGCGGTGGCAGATCTGTGTAATTCCCCATGTGTTTCCCAAAAACAAGCTCAGAAAGCTAAGTTCAAGTCTTAAAGCAAAGACTGATATCCAAGGACCTTCTACGGCTATGAAGAATTCCTTATTTCTCATAGCCTCAGGGCCAAGAACGCTGGCAACCATATTCCAATTCTGGTCCAAGAGTTCCCAAATTATAACATCACTTGAATTCTCAGCTTTACCAGATGTCATTAGTACAATAGTCTGAAAGCAAAATATGTGTGTGTGTGTGTGTGTGTGTGTGTGTGTGTGTGTGTGTGTGTGTGTAGGGGATTGTATAGGATGGAATTAGGAAATATGAGAGAGAATGCAGAAGACTCAGAGGCCCTGAACCCTCTACCCCCCCATAAGCTGCCCATGGGCACCCTAACCACACCACAGATACTGCCACTGTCTGTCTACATCACTTGACTGGTTGCTTCTTGAGGACCTGGATAACACCATCCCGCATATCCCTAAATGAGGCAACCATGCTGGCCTTCCTCCAATAAGTGGTACCCACCCACGCGGTGGGCTGGAGCCCCAAGGCAGAGCGGGGGAGTTGCCTTCTATCCATTCATCATGTCTTCCTTGATTCCTCAGGAACAGAAGCTCGTTATGTTTATTTTTGTTTTCTTGAGCTCGCAATGTGCTTGCCTAAAACATAGCATTTTCCGGCCTTCCCCGCAGTGGGTTGATAGCATGTTTTGACTAAATTCTGGCCAATGAGATTGAAGCGTAAGTATTATGGAGGAAATCTAGGAATGACTCTTAAAATTAACTGAATTATCTAAGAGGAGGATCTTTTTTCTTTTTGGTTTTCTGAACTCTTGTTTCCCTCTTCCTTCACAGAGATGACAGCTGGACCCACTGCCATCCTGGATTTTGAGAATGGAAGTCACATGCTAACATGGCAGAGGCAGAAAGACAGACAAATCATTGGTTCCTGATGCTCATGGGGCTTCTATCTGGCCGGGCTTCTATCATCTGCCTTTAGGGTCCTTCTATATATAAATAAATAAATAAATAAATAAATAAATAAATAAATAAACAAACAAACAAACTTCTCCCTCATTAAGCTGTTGCCATTTTGGTTTTTCCATTGTTCCCACTGAACCTAACCCTAACTCATACAAGCAATCAAGACAGCCCTCCTGAAGGACATATACTATCAGAGGTCAGGGGTAAAGAGGTAGATGACTATGGGCAGGGGAGGCAATAAAAGGCATGCAAAATTTTGTGAAAATTCTTTCTCCAACATATATTCTTTGCAAAAGAAGACTGGAAAATTTGGGGGGAACATTTCTCATTCAATGCATTTTTTTTTCTTTCCAAAGAAGCATGACATGTAATAATCCGTGGGGATTTATTAAAATAAAATTAAGATCTCTCAAGCAATCAATAAGGTCTAAGGACAATTTCATAGCAATTCCATAGCACTGCCAAAGCTGAGGGTAGTAAGGATAGTAATGACCACGTAGAATTCAGGGGCAGGGTTTTTGGCTTTTTTTGTTGTTGTTGTTTTTAAAGCCCTGTGTGGTTGTAAAGAAATCTAATTCAACGATTTCTCTTTTATGAAGAATATCCACAAATGTAAACTTTAAAGGTAGTTATTATCTAGCACACTTCCCCACTTTAGGAGAAAACATGAAAGAAAAAAAAAATAGTTTTGTCTTGTTCTTAAATGTCAGATCCTCCGCAAATACCAGCGGGTGTTAACTTTGGCCTTCCACTGCTCTGCAGATGACGGGGTATTTTTACTCACCGTGGCATTTTCAGACAGAAACCACTCAGGGATTGCAATATAGTGATTGGGAACTTTCCTTGGAATGTTCTGTCGGTCCTCTGCCTCCCAGAGCAGCGTGTTTAAGTCGGGAAAGTTGTTGTTGATGTCGATGCCATCGTGGGTCCAGCGCCCCAGGGACCAGCCACCCAGCTCCGAGCCCTGGGGGACAATTCCAAGCGTGAGGGACCCACAGGCTTCCAGACTTCTCTCACACAAGACGTCCCCGTCTCCACGCCCACCATCCCCACCTGGGTGTGTCTCTAAGCCTCATGGCCCTCTGGCCCAAAGACAGCACCCAGAACACTGAAGCATCTTCTAGTACTACTTGGTGGGTGGTGGGTAATATCGCCAAATCACCCCAAGAGGGAATGCAGAGCCTCACCCCAGTCACATGGCAGTGTTCAAGAAGTATTAAAATTTCTTCTCCCCTACCCCCCACCCCCAGAGAGCTTCTAGACTGGTCAGATGAAACTCTGTGTAGGAATGAATCCAAGAGTCCGGCATTGCAAAATCAACCACCACCGTGTTAACTTATTCTCCCTGCCACGCCCATGAGTCGGGCTTGCAAATCCCTGACCAACGGATCCTGCAAATCGGGCACTGAAAATCCCTAGCCAACTCTGTACCCATAAACACAACCACAATTCTGTATTATAAGGCATGCGTGTGATGGGTACCAAGCACAGTTTTCCACTTTATTCCCAGATAATACTAATAATAGCCTATACATAACTATAACCTACACAAACTCTACGTCATAATTAGAACATGAAATGTAAACAATATATCAGAATAATAAAAACAACTCTTCTCGGAGTACTGAAAGAATTATAGGCAACAAGTGAATTGAAGGCCTGCTTTGATTATGTGCTCCATCAATGTTCAGTGTTATTTTTATTCTGTTCTGTTGTGATCACTGAAAATGCAACCAGTATTATTCCTTCATGTTCACTTTTTCCAGTTTGTTGGCATGTCTACCTCTCGGGTACCCACGATTCTCAATTCCTGCTTTGCATCTTTCACGAGCCCTGTGAGTTTCCCTGCCTCAGCAGAGAGACACTGAAAGGGAAGCCAGTGATACGGAACAGAAATTGACTCGTGGCCCAGCGTGCTCTGCGGCTGGGGCCTACGGGCTGCCCTGACCAAGAGGAACAGCATCATTACCCCTTCATAGGCCTTCTCATAGCCATCGGGGTTGAGGGAGGGGAGGATGTGAATCCGGGTCTCCTCCACCAGGCGGACGATGCGCGCGTTGCGGGCCAAGTACTCTTGGCACAGGAACTGCATCAGCAACAAGGTCAGCTCTCGGCCCAGCACCTCGTTGCCGTGGGCCCCTGCGATGTAGTGGAACTCCGGCTCACCTTTACTCAAAGACGGGAAAAAAATACAGGTTCATATCGATGCTTCTAGCAGGACAGCCCTTACCATTTAGGATTAAAAAACCTCTGAGTAATATCAACTTACAATTCTACCCTATCTCTTCTTTCAAATAGGCCCCCCCAAATTATATCACTATACTTTTTTTTTAATTCCCAAATAGGCATATAAGAAAATGTGTAGAAAACTCTTAGATGATACCAGCCCCTGAGTAATCATGTTTATTTTTATTTAACAAGAATGGAGAAAGTAACACAGTGCGTAGGGTTTAAAATTTACAAATGAAACACAAGCCATAACAATGATTTTTCTCTTTTGGGAGGCAATCGTTCTTCTCAAAAGAAGGTCCTATTAAATCTTACAAGGACACAAAGATGGATAAATAGAAGCAGAAAACAGATCAGCAGGGGACATCAACACCGACACAATTTTGTAAGGGGGCTGGCTGCCTTTGAGGTTTTCCTCTTCTGAGCTCAGCTTTTCCAGTGTTGGGGCTTATCAGTGCCCAGCATGGGCTGACAATACTTCTTCTCTCACTGGCAAAGCTACTGCTTTTAAGGAAATGTGATTTTTACCTGCAGATCAAGCCCTTACCCTTTCAAAGAAACTCCTAAGAGGAACTCCTGGAATACTGACAAATTTAGAGTTGAATGAAGCAGACAAATCTCAGACTTAATCATCGGTGGATTTCTAAAGGACTCGTAGATTTACCAAAAAGAAAACCTGAGCAGCCCCTCTGACCTGGAGGAGAATCCAGGTTCCAGAGGGACTGAATGAGAAATGGCTGAAGATAGGAAATGCTCGAAAGTAGAATTAAATAAAAAAAAAAATAGGGGACCTCCCTCTAACTTAAGCCATTAATAACTTAAGTCCAGAACGTTCTTCTATAAAAGGATTCAGTCCTAACCAACTCTGGCCACTTTTTCCTTTGGCCAGTGTGACTGGCCTCAGACCTGGAGAATAGAATTAAATGTGGTTCATTTGGAGAAAAGGAAGGTATCTCTACCTTAAATAAGTCAACAGCCCATATCACAAGATAAGAGCGTCACGGAACCAAAACTGGCAGACTCTGTGTGAGAGAGTGGTGAGTGGACAGCGCCTGGCCTGTTTCATGAACGTTCTCACAGAGGGGAGCCATCTCCTGGCTCTTTAAGAAGGCACAAGACATGGAGGGACAGGTGCCTCACAGAGGGGTAACCTCACCGACTTCATGCTCCCCAGGGTGGTCAGAGATCTCCACGGCATACAGCTTCAGGCCCTGGTGGCTCTTGCCAATGTTGTAAATTCTGGTGATGTTGGGGCACATTTCGTTCACAACCTTCATCAGCTGAAAAACAGAATGGAGTTAAGGCTCTAAGCAATGATGGTCGTGCTCTAAAGGCACAGAGCTCCCAAGATAGCACCCGCTGGTCCCCTCCCACAGCCCCCCTGCATGCCCTCACCCTCCCCAAACACCAGGGCTATCCCCTCCACCTGGAATGTTCTCTTCGGGTTGTGATTCTCACCTTCCTTGGCTGTGGGCTTACCTTTTTATTGTGGTTTCCTGTTTTATTTTTGTCTCCTCGCTAGACTACAGATGCTTTTTTTTTAAGATTATGTTTATTTATTTGACAGAGAGAGAGAGCACAAGCAGGGGGAGCTGCAGGCAGAGGGAGAAGCAAGCTCCCCGCTGAGCAAGGAGCCCGATGCGGGACTCGATCCCAGGACCCTGGAACCATGACCTGAGCCAAAGGCAGACGCTTCACCAACTGAGCCACCCACGCGCCCCAAGACTACAGATCTTTTAAGGGACAGATTGAGCCTTTGCTCTCCATAACCCTGCCTAAATAAATATTTATTACCAAATATCAATTTTTTCTCATAATTTAATGAGCATCTTTGGTGTGTCAGGCTGAGGGAAGACACAGCTTCCACCCTCCTGGAGCTTACGGTGCAAAACAGAGGGGAGTCATCTGATGACCCAGTTCACTGATGCTAAGTAAGGGGCTGCAGGGAAGCCATGATAATGGCGCATCACGTGGTGAAAAGGTGGGGAAAGCAGGCTTTGATGAGGAAGTAAAAATCGATATGTGTTATTTCCTGAATTTTACATTTAAAGTTGAGCTCGTTAGACCGAGAGCTTCGGTCTGAAGGGATGAGATGAGCTGCCAAAGGAGGTAAGGAGGGCTCTGCTGGTCACAGGAGTACAGGCTGCCCTTGAGAGGAATGGGGGGGGGGGCTGTTGGGGACTCTCGTCCACAACAGGGCAAAAGCAGAGGCCCGCCATCAGTGGAGAGACAGCACGTGAGGGAACCACGGCTTGTACGCCCATCACCATGGGGACACATAACATGCTGCAGGGTTGAAGTGGGACCACGTGCACAGCACCACATCTTCCCAAGGGACATAGTGTCACTAATAATGTCAACTATTGCATTAGCCACACATTCTATCTCTTCACTGATTTTCACTGTCATGACCTGCAGGTGAAGTAAGTAAGGCAGAGGTGATTGTCCCCATTCTACAGATATGGAGACTGAGGCTCGAGAACCATTAATGATTTGCCCAGGGTCACCCAGCTGGTACCAGGTGCTGTGGACTCAGGGCTCTTCTGTGTCCCTGAAGGTGCAGCAAAGCAATGAACACCAGCACATCTCTGCTGCCCGTTTTGTCAGCTGCACGCCATGACCATTCTGAAGATGGCCACAGCACAATCGCCATCTGATTTAGGGTCCCACGTACCAGTCCCTGCAGACTGCAGTCATCCTCATCTACCACCATCAACCTCAGCAAATCCTGAGCAGCAGATGGTCCACTGCCTTGGTTCAGATCAATGACTAGTTCTGCAGACACAGCCCCTCCAGTCATCCTTAAACTAGGCAACAAACACAACCATCCAGCACACAGCTTGGCTGTCACTTAATGCCTACCCTCCTCCTCCGTCTGATCAGCTGCAGGAGCAACATGCCACCTGTGTTTGAGATCAGGACCTTGACACTGGAGCACAAACTCCACCTTCCGTTGGACGCACACTTAGCCGTGGAGACATCTCTCGGTATGGGACAGCCTCAGCCGTGACTCACCAGTCACCTTTTTATACCCCAGCCATCCTAGCGTTTTCCTCCCAGCCACATTCCCTCCATGTGCTGTGGTGTCATGAGCACCTTTACACATGAGAATGAGGACACAGGCATTTGAGGTTCTTTCCAGTTCTCTCTGCACAGAAAGAAATTCTCCCTGAAATGCCAGGAAGGGTTTCCCCAGTGGCCACCAGCCCCATTAACGACCTAGCTGGTGACCCACCTTGCTTATTCCCGAAAAGAGTCAAAGATGTCTTACTGGAGTTGCAGTCTTGATGGTTAAAGTGACAGTAAAGACTAGAACTTCTTCCTGGCCTCAGAGCATGCATTCTCAGTGGGGGCAACATCACCCCCCAAGAGGCAAAAACTGGTTGTCTGGGGCTAAAGGTCTCACACATCACAATGCTTTGTGGCCCTCCAAAGCTCAGCCCTAACCCAACAAAAATCTTACTCGTTAATATTTAATATAATGCGCAGAGGATAATTAAGAAAGTGTCTAAAAAGCCTCCTGGGGGTGGGGTGGTGATAATGAAACCACGTTGAGATCGATCACCTAGAGAGCGTGTGGGTTTGCAGAGTCTGAGCCTCATTGAAACTCTGTTTCCTCATCCCTGAGATGGGAATACACTTTGCCAGCCTCGTATCTACTAAAACCTAGGCTCTGCTGCTTCCCTCCTCCTCTGCGGGAGAAACAGAGCCCTTTTCTCTAGCAATTCAGTTTCCAGCAATATACAGGAAGGGACTTCTGCATAAAGGGTGCTACAATGACAGGTACATGGCACTTGCTGTGGTGGCTTCACCCTCTCCCCGGGGACACTAAGCCGGGAGATGTCCCAGTGCTCCAGGGCACAAGGCAGCGGGCAAGAGCACACTCCATCTGCTCTCTGGGACGTTCTGCAGCATCACAATTTTCCACAAAAGCGTGGAAAATGGCTCGTGATCCAACATTAACTGAGGGAAGCAAGGCAAAATTATCACCATCCTCTCATCAAAATCGAATGAATTCTGTGAATGTAGAGACTGAAACCCCGGACAGGAATGGGGGAAAATGCAAACGGCTGATTCTTGAGGGCAGTGGGCAGAGGGAAGATGGACCTTAGACTTTGGGTTTGCATTTGATGTTGACATAGTATTGTTTCTCCAATGAATTAAAGTGTTTTTTAAAAAGGGTGGAGGGAGAAGAGAAAAAGTCCCCTTCCACCAGCTTTATTCATTTGCCTGAGAAACAGGCACAGCATCTGGTCCCATGAAGAAGGAATCCCAGAGAGCAGGAGGGGAGAATGGTGGTAGGAGGCACCCAGGGTTAAGGAGATGGGCTCGTCTGGGTCCGCTGGTGGGCTGCCCTGCCCCGGCTTCTTGCCACCATCACCCCCCCCGCCCCCGGCAGGTGCCCCACAGCCTGGCGCCCCTGACCCGCCTTCGCTGCCCTGGAAATCAAAGTCAAATCATGAACCTTTTCCTCAAAACCACTTATTTTCTTCCCTTTGTGGATGGTACCCCACCCTCCTGGGAGGCATGCCAGACCCCCCTCTCTCTCTCCCAACTCGTTCCAACAGGAGACCCAGGACTAGCCAGTCCTCCTCAGAACTGCCTCTCTCTCATCCGTCTTCAGGCCTGGTGGCCCCTCTCCTGGGGACCACGGCCGTCCCCAACAGTCCACTCCCCACAAGCCTTCCAGACGGATCTCCCTAGAACACTGCTCTGCCACATAAAACCTCCTCTGATTCTCAGACGCTATACAAAAGCCTCTCCCAGCACTCAAGCAAGCCTTCTGTCCCAGCAGACTGTTCCAGAAGCGTGCCATTCTGCTCCTACTTCCACCCCTTTGCTCTTGCTGCCTGGGGTGCCCTCCCTTCTGTCTCCACCTGCCCAAGGCTGGCCAAAGGCCCCGGATCATAGCCGACCCCATGTGCATCCAAAGCCCATCCCAACCAGGCCAACCGGGCCGGTCACTTCTCCCTCCCATCCCCCAAAAATCTCCCCTGGCAGACCTCTGAAGTATATATTTATCTAGTATACGTTACAGGTTTATGACAAAGTGACAGAGTCTCTGCCCTCATGGTCCCCAATGAAAGAGATGCGTATAGACAAAGAGGTGACCCAGCAATCAGAAATGGTGACACATGCTGTGAAGGCTGGAGTGCTCCAGGAGGGGTGGCCTCACTCTGCCCCGCGACATCAATGATGCGAAACCTGCTCTTTGCCGTCTCCTTCCCTTCCCGTCCACCCGCCAGGGTCCCCCTGCAGGAGAACAGCACCTTCTAAGTCAGTGCTCGGGAAATATTTCCTGCACACATTCTCAGCATTTCCCATGCAACATGTTTTTCTATTTTCTCTTTTCTCTTCCTGCTCCGCTGCTGTTTCTCATTGTTTTGTTTGTTTGTTGGTTGGTTGGTTGGCTGGTTGGAAATGTCTCTCTCAATACTAGGATAAACTAACATTTTTTTTTTTCTGAAGTAGAAAGATTTCTATAGTAACCCAGCAGACTCCATATGGGGAATTACTAAAAATGCTGGCTTCTTTTTCATCCCCAGGAGCCAGGAATCCAAATGGCAAATCACTTCCGGCTTGAACACCCTTCGGGATTGATAGATGCTCCCCTGAACGGTTTCCAGTTGAGGTCTGAGGAGCCCTGGGGTCACCCACCATCACCTGCAGGGGCTGCACTGGCCATTCCAAGTGTCTCCTTGGCTCTACATCACCAAGTGATGGTGAGCAGAGTTGCCCAGGAAAATGAAGTACACTCCACTAGTTCTCCTTTTCTGCAAGGACCCCGATTTTCTACACGGAACAACTATTTAAAGATACCAGCTACCCAGAGTCTCTGTGCAGTAGCTCATTTTAAATGCATTTAGATTCATTGCTTTTGACATTAATTGCACCAGCTGAGTGGATATTTGCCCAGTTTCTGGACTCGCAAAGATATCCCGAGATGTGCAGTAAGCAAAGCTGAATTAACCCACAAGTGCTCCGTGAAATGGAAGGGTGAGCTGAGCCATATGAGTGCCAGAGAATGCAGAGCAGCAGGGATGATTCACAGACCTCAGGTCCAGACACATTATCCTGATTTCTAAAGAGCACGACAGCAAGACAATTTCTCTAGCGTGTTCCACCTCTAAGTCTAAGCTGACAGGTGTCTGGAAGCTCTGTGGGAGTGTCTCAGATTAAATGACATTGAGACAAACAGGGCTTGTTGATTCCCTGGGATGAGGCGGAGAGGCCTCTGGGCTCAGTCTAATTGCTCCGACCTCAGGAATGTCTCCGGCACTTGGACTGGGCCTCTGGCTCCTTCTCTCAGCACCCATGAGCCCTTGCTTTGCGCCTTGCTAATTTGCTCTTGGTGAATCCTTGTTCTGTAAATGCATTCGTGGGGATATCTCTCCATTCTGTCTCTTCAAACAGATTCTCAGGTATCCAAGGATTTCTCATTTGTCAGTGTCCCCCAAGCATTCCAAGCACCGTGCTGGGGGCAAAGGCTGAACAGGATTTTATAGGCAAAGCACTCAGCACAGACACTTCTTTCAGCTTGTCCTCATAAATGGCTGGTCCCTTCTCCCCTTCGGGCCCAGTATGCAAACACTGTCCACGGCTCGGAATTACTTGGTTTCTGTAACTAAATCTGGGGACGATCTCGGCTGGGGTGGACTTTTGCTCCTAACGGCACTAAAATCCTAAGATCTAGAAAGGTATCAGTCAGTAGTTCTGAAGCCTGGCCGTACGTTAGAAACGCGGGGAGAGCTTTTAAAAATTTAGACCTCCAGGCCCTCCTCCTAAGGATTCTGCTTTAAAAAGTGGCCTGCGGTGAGGTTCAAGTACAGATATTTTTCCAAATTTCCCCAGGTGATTCCATGACATAACCAAGACGGACAATCAGAGAGTGAATAACAAGGGGTAGAGTTCTAGATTTCCTTGGTGACTGGGCTTCCCCATCAGTAAGGTCGGGAAATAGTCCCTGCCCTCCTGGGGTGGTTAGGAGGGCTGACCACACTGATGCAGGTAAACTGCTCAGGTAGTAAATTAACATGGGTCCTACATGAAGGCTCCCAGCTATGACTTTTATCGGTGGTGTTCTAGATCCTTTTTCTTCGTTAACTCTGCCTATGACTAACATCCTCAAGTCAGTTATCACTCAAACACACAGTGAATCTTAAGAACTATTATTAAATCAGAAAAGTCTGGGTCCAGATTCTGTTTCAACCATTTGCTGGATAGGGAGCCTTCCTCTGGTCACTGGAACCCCAGTGAGGCATTCTCAATGTAGAAACCACAAGCATTCGGTGTGGCTTCAGAAAACCAAAAGGACCATTCAGATTCCTATCCCAAACACACTATCCTAATTTCTAGAGAGAAAAACAAACAAACAAAAAAAAAACTATGTTCTTCCGGGCACAGGATATAATGCTCTTTGAGAATTCTGGAGCTTACCTGGCGCATTTCCTTATAGTTGTGGTGCTTAAAATCCAGGTCATCAGTGGTGGTCATTTCGTTCCTTCGATGATAATAGTTATTTGGATCTAGGGATAGAAATACGGTTTTGAATTCACTCACATAAGTCGGTTACTTGTAAGGTCAGGAAACAGTCCCTGCCTTCCTGGGGTGGTTAGGAGGGCTGACCACGTTGCCTGATGCATGTGGAGACACAACCCAATCTCAAGCAAGCTTCTAACATATGCACAGAGGTGAGACAGCCAACTTTCGAGAAGCATCTCAGGAGTCAGAATTAGCCAGTGGTGGAGATGGACCTGGAGCCAGAATGCCTGGTTCAAATCTCCACTCTCCTACTTAAGTGCGGTGTGAACTTAGATAAGTCCCTGGAGCAGTCTCTGCCTTAGTTTCTTCACCCGGAAACAGGGAAGAAAGGTACTTCCCTCATTGGTTCTCGGTTGGTGTTAGTTGGAATAATCTATGTGCCTGGCAAACTGTTGGCACTGAATGAATGAGTGAGTGAATGAATGAATCACTGAATGAATATCACAACTCTATACATAAATGGAAACTTCTGGAAGTATGGTGCACACTATTAGTTACTCATCCAGCATTCAGTCCACTTCCATCCTTCCTAACAGAAACCCTGTGTGGTTTGGGAATCACCCCAAAGCTTCCAGGAAACAGACCTCGCATCCCAGCCCAGGGAGCCAGCGTGACTGGTGGCAACCAGTCAGAGCCCAGCACACCCTGGCCACTCTTCCTGGTCCAGATGGGAGGGAGGCACAGAGGAGTGGGAATCTCTCCGGAGTAGAGGACAGAAAGAACCCCACCAACATCAGGAGCTACTTCCAATCACGTGACTTGTCAAATTCCCTTACTCACTAAGCCAGGGGGGCTGGGGTTTCTGTTGTTGGAGCCGGAGACCCCAACAGGCAGGATCAGGCTATATTAACACTGGTCACCTATGGGGACTGGGATTCAGGGGTCTGGAAGGAGAGGTCTGCTCTTGACTTGATTCTCTTCCCCACATAAACTGACCTTTTCCTTTAATACATGTAAGCCCTGTTGTTTATATAATTATGAGAACAAAGGACCCTCAGAATTAGGAGAAGAGAGGACCCTCAAAGGACAGGCTGGGGAAGAAGACTGAGGAGGAGTATAAAGGGGAAGAGCACTCAGTGAACCTGGAGGGCTTTCCCTGGACCTGGACGCAGGTCTTTCCCTGGCCGCAGCCAGCCCCATGGCATCTCCAACTGGACGAGGAAGACAGAAATCCTGGCCAGCTCCTGACGTAGAGAGAACACACTGCTTTCGACAGGTGACTCTCCTAACCCAGACCCCTGTAGGCAAGGCTGAAGCCACAGCAGCTGTGGGTTTGATCCAAGAGGCTCGAAGGGGGAGTCCAGAGGCAGTGGCAGGGGTGGGTGACAGAGGGATGAGCGTTTGTTCCGAGTGGTATCAGGAGCCGCGGGTCCCGCTTTGTGCCACCAAAGGTGCTCCTCAGACCAGCACTCCAGCTGCCTGTAAACCCAGCCCAGACCTACTGAATCAGAACCCACAGTAAAAACAATCCCCGCTGACTCCACAGGCTCGGAAGTCTGAGGAGCACTCTGTTAAAGAACCAAGCACGCTGCCGGCAGGAACGAGGCCCTGGATGCACACTGCACACAGCTCCCGTCCACCGAGCCATGGCCATGACCGCCGTAACCGACCTTGCCAGGGTTCGCCTGCACTGGCTTCACCCTTGAGAACTGTGGCTCCATGCAATGCGCTGAAAATCACAGAGAGACCCAAACGCCAACAAACCAGATTTTAGTATCCACCAAAGTATTATTTGCCAGTAATACCATGACAAACAAGGACTATCCCTGAAAGGGAGAAAGTAGGAGGGCAGGCTGCCATTTTGTCCAGGAAAGAGCAGAAGCCGATCAGGTTTTGCACAGCCCCCCCCCCCCCCAACACATTTCAAGCACTTTCCTTCTGGGAGTGTGGGCTGGCCACAGGCAAGCTGCCTCCCCTTGGGTTTCCAAACCTGTATGTCTCAAGGCAAAGGTAAAGCATAGTTTTCACATTAATTTACACTTCGTTTACCCATATGATGTTTTCTAAGAGCTACTCAACACTCCCCAAGTCCAGGGGCCTCTTTCCAAAACTCTTTAAAGCCCCTTTGCCTTCAAACACAAGTTATGCCTTCAAGGTTCTTAAAAAGGATTGAAGAAAAACTCAGAACTCTAAGTACAAAGGAGCTCCACGTTTGGCAATGTTCTGCCTTCCTTAAGACTAGTCAATTTGCCTAAGGACAAGGGTACAAGTTTCAGAACTATCTCAAAACCACAGGTCAGTATTCTTCACAACTTCCCATTGCCCACATTTGGAGCAAATAATTCTTTATCAACTGATTCTGATTAGATGAAGTTTTACCGAGAACCTATTAAGAGCTTAGTACTGCGGGTAAAGAGATGAGCAAGAACCGAATCTGGTCCTCCTGGGGCCCGGAGTCTGCGATCCCAGGCAATTAGTCAAACTACTGGCCCCTTCCTCTTTCTGTGGGCAAAAGACCCCCTTTTCCTGTGGGGAATCTATTCCAGATGTTTCAGATAAAATTGCCTTGCCTAGTATGCACAGTTAGGAGTATGTGACTGAGGTTCAGGCATGAAACAGCGTCCTCTACCCATAGTCACTGGCTCAGAGGTGATCCCAAGATCCTAGGATCCAAGCTGGGAATCAGACGACTTTCCTCCCAGAGATAAGAGGAGAGTCTCCTTCCCCTGGAGTTGCTCAGATGGTGGAATGAGTTTGGGGTGTTGGTCTCCCTGTCTGTGAGATGAACAAAAGGGGAGGCCTGACTCCCTGAGAAGACCGTGACATAGGGGAGACCTATTCTTGCCTGAAGCCAGAGTCAGAATCAGATCCATCCCTGGAATTTTCATTTATGTGAGCCAAAATCCCTCCCCCCATAAGCTAATTAGAATAGGGCTTCTGACATTTGAAACGTAAGTCCTGATTCAGTCTGTGAGGCCTTTATCCTCACAGATGGAGCTTGGGAGAATCAGTTTCCTGCTTCCCTTAGAGTGTGTGGTTTCACACGTCATATGTCCTGAACACCAGCCGATTCCTTCCGCAACACCTTAGTTACAGGGACAAACTCCCGACGGGGCGTGTAGAGCCTAAAACCATGCCCTTGACTTTTCTTCTCTTATTCAGCTATTTAAAATCCTGCTTTGCCTGAATTTGTCTACTGATTATGTATGCATTGTGGGGGTTGAATTATGTCCCCCCCAAAAAGACATGTTGGAGTCCTAACCCGTAGCACTTCCGGATGGGACTTTATTTGGAAAGAGGGTTTTTACAGAGGTCAGCAAGTTAAAATGAGGTCATTAGAGCGGGCCCTGACCCATTATGCCTGGTGTCTCTAGCAAGGGGGGGCGGGTGCAGACACAGAGGTAAGCATGCAGAGAAAAGGCTCTGTGGAGGTGAGGGCACAGATGGGGTGATGCATCTACAAGACAGGGAAACCAAAGACTGCCAGAGGTGACCCCCCCCCAGAAGCTGGGGTAGAAAGAGGGAGCAGGTTCTCCCTCACAGCCTTCGAAGGAGCCAGCCCTGCTGACGCCTAGCTCTAGATAGAACTTCTGGCCTCAGGGCGCCTGGGTGGCTCAGTCGTTAAGCGTCGGCCTTTGGCTCAGGTCATGGTCCCAGGGTCCTGGGATCAAGCCCCGCGTCGGGCTCCCTGCTCCGCGGGAAGCCTCCTTCTCCCTCTCCCACTCCCCCTGCTTGTGTTTCTCTCTTGCTGTGTCTCTCTCTGTCAAATAAATAAATAAAAATCTTTAAAATTAAAAAAAAAAAAAAAGAACTTCTGGCCTCCAGGACTCAGACAGTAACTTTCTATTGTTCCAAACCACCCAGGTCTGGGCACTCTTTACGGCAGCCCTAGAAGACTGCTAGGAACCTGGGACATTCCTGCCTCCTCACTGCCATGGACACCCGCTCTTCCCATCCCCACACACACGCCAGCTCACTCCACGGGGCTCTTTTTAAAAGACAACAGTGATCATTCCAGATCAAACCGAATTCCTGGAAATCCGGGGTGGGGGGGATGGTATCAAGATTCTTGGACTGTTCTGCTTTGCTATTTGCTTGCTTTGGGGACCTTGCTTGATGGGAGCGGGCGTTCAGTGGGGACAGGAGAGGCTATCTTTGCTGGAAAGGAGGCTCACATGCAATCAAGAATCACTGGGCTCACAATGCCTTTGACATTCCTATCCAGAGCAGGCGATCCATAGAGGCAGAGATTAGAGGTCACAGGGATGGCGGAGGGGGTCAGGAAGTGATGACTCGATGGGCCCCGGTGGGTGGGTTTATGGGTCCACGATGAAGTTCAGACACCAGACAGAGTCGGTGATTGCAACACCTTGTGAATATGCTAAATACCACTGACGTGTATCTTTAAAATGGTTCATTGGACGTTACACGAGTTTCACCTCATTTTTTTTTTTTTAAGGGCTGCCTGCCTCCTCTGCAGACGAGGAAGCCACCAGAGACACATCGCCAGAAAAGACAGTTGTCAAAAGT
Source organism: Eumetopias jubatus (assembly GCF_037043125.1). Classification (NCBI taxonomy): domain Eukaryota; kingdom Metazoa; phylum Chordata; class Mammalia; order Carnivora; family Otariidae; genus Eumetopias; species Eumetopias jubatus. The sequence continues at coordinate 8,735,062 of NW_028274823.1, read as the reverse complement.
GCTGATGTTTCTACAGTTCCCCAATAATCAACATGGAGCGGCTGGACCAAGAAGAGAAACCACGAGTTTATTTAAGCTCAGTAAGGGCACATTGCCCTCAGTTGCAGGGAGAAGAGGCAGCACCCAGCAAGGCTGGATCCCCCTGAACTGAGAGGGGTTCCCATGGGGTAAGGATGCCTGACACGCTTCCCTGGTTATACTGCGAGAGCTCTGGGGGCAGTGAAGGTGTCTGTCTTCTCCCAGAATCCCAGGGCCCTGCCTCAGAACGGGCACATCCTACGTGTCTGATGTATGAATGCAGGAGTGAGGAATGAATGAATGGGGTTACGGATGGATAGAGATCCCAATCAAGTTACTCAAGAAAGACTACTTACGAAAAAGTTAACACTTTCTGGGGCTGGGAGACCTCTGAGAAGGGGCCCACTTCATGCTGCGATGCTATGCCCTATCACCAGGGTGGAACGAAGGCGGAAATGTAGGGCAGAGGGCGTCGTGAATGCCAGCCACATCCTTGGGGCTGAGAACAATTATGGGACATTATGCCATCTCTGGGTCTCCAGTGGACTAGTTTTCTAGGGCCGCCAAAACAAAGTATCACAAACTAAGCAGCTTAAAGCAAATGTACCCTCTTGCAGTTGTGCACGATAGGGGTCTGAAATCAAGGTGTGGGAGGAGCTGTGCACACTCAAGGTTCGAGGGGAGGAGCTTTCCTGGCCTCCTCCTAGCTTCTGGCAGTTGATGGCCACCCCTGGCTTTGTAGCCACATCATGCCAATCTCTGCCCCTGTCGTCATATGGCCTTCTCCCTCTGTCTCTGTTTTCTCTTCCTAAGGACACCAGTCACTGGATTTAGGGCCCACCCTCATCTTAGCTGATCACACCTGCAACCCTCTTTCCAAATAAGATAACATTCCGAGGTCCCCGATGGACAAGAATTGGCGGGGGTGGGGAACGCTATTCAACCCAATGCAGTCAGTCATGGCATGCCCCATAGAAAGGCCCACCGGGGCAGGACCGCCCGCCTTGCCGAACGGAGCTACTCTGGTATAGTAAGAGGGAGGCTTCTTGCTGTGTTCCTGAACCCAGGGCAGGAGGGAAATCTGTGGTTCCCCATGTGACCTGCTCTCTCATCCCCAAATCTGAGTCCTCTGCACAAGGGGGAGACATGAGAGGGAGGCACTCTGGTTTCTGGAGAAGTAGAGGTTTATCCCCATCAGCAGGTCCTGAGAGCAGCCACAGCCTGCAGGAAACACACAGAGGACAAAACAAAACCAGGATGAGAAGAAATGAGACATCTTCTCGCTCACCCTCCCACCATCCGTGCGGACTGATGACCTTAGAAATGAGTTAGCCACAGAACCAACGGTCCAACCAAGGGCAGGAGAAGAAGAAAGGAGGCAAAAGTGGGGAGAATGACATCTGTTCTGCAGTGACCATGTAAGGGCACTCAACAAATGGCTCTTGCTTCGCCTTCGGGGGGGGTCTGTGCATCAGCAATGGAAGAGCAGATGAACAGTGACAAGGAAGAAGGAGTGCAGCCCACGTGAATTCCAGGAGAGCAACAGAGTCCTTCTCATGGAACTCATGGCTTTGAAAGGCAAAAGGCTCCATCAAGCCAGGATGGGACAAAGGAGGGGGAGGGAGTTCCTGGTCTCTATCTAAAAAAGAAATGAATTGCACTACTAGGTATTTACCCCAAAGATACAAATGTAGGGATCCGAAGGGGTACGTGCACCCCGATGTTTATAGCAGCAATGTCCACAATAGCCAAACTGTGGAAAGAGCCAAGATGTCCCTCGACAGATGAATGGATAAAGAAGAGGTGGTATATATACACAATGGAATATTATGCAGCCATCAAAAGGAATGAGATCTTGCCATTTGCAACGACGTGGATGGAACTGGAGGGTGTTATGCTGAGTGAAATAAGTCAATCAGAGAAAGACATGTATCCTATGACCTCACTGATATGAGGAATTCTTAATCTCAGGAAACAAACTGAGGGTTGCTGGAGTGGTGGGGGGTGGGAGGGATGGGGTGGCTGGGTGACAGACATTGGGGAGGGTATGTGCTATGGTGAGCACTGTGAATTGTGCAAGACTGTTGAATCACAGATCTGCACCTCTGAAACAAATAATGCAACATATATTAAGAAAAAAAAAAAGAAGAAGATAGCAGGAGGGGAAGAATGAAGGAGGGAAATCGGAGGGGAGACGAACCATGAGAGACGATGGACTCTGAAAAACAAACTGAGGGTTCTAGAGGGGAGGGGGGTGGGGGGATGGGCTGGCCTGGTGATGGGTATTAAGGAGGGCACGTTCTGCGTGGAGCACTGGGTGTTATGCACAAACAATGAATCATGAAACACCATATTGAAAACTAATGATGTAAAAAAAAAAAAAGAAAGAAAGAAAGAAATGATAGGGCGCCTGGGTGGCTCAGTGGGTTAAGCAGCTGCCTTCAGCTCAGGTCGTGATCCCGGGGTCCTGGGATCGAGTCCCACATCGGGCTCCCTGCTCGGCGGAGAGCCTGCTTCTCCCTCTCCCTCTGCCTGCCTCTCTGCTTACTTGTGCTCTCTCTCTCTCTATCTCTGTCAAATAAATAAATAAAATCTTTAAAAATAAATAAATAAAAAAGAAATGATATTTCAATCCCACTCGCTCCCCTTCCCCAACCCAGAAGCCCAAGAGACAAGAAGTCAGAGGAAGACAGAGCCAGACAAGAAATGGGAAGCAGAGGAAAGAAGAGAACACAGCCTCAGCAGCATGGCGGCAGGCCATGGATCCCCTCCACTGGGATGACCAGGAGTCTTAGGGACTGAAATGTTAACTGTCAGGTCTGTGTAGTTCTCTGTTATGTGCAGCATAACAAAACCCTGTTTTTATCCCCAAACCTCAAGCAGTCAGCCCTCATGTGAGTCAGCATCTGTGGACTGTTGCTCTCAAATCCAGGGGGAAGGGGGATGATGGCGTGAGCTGACGAGGAGCAGCGCTGGGAGAAGGCACGGGAAACAGGAGGCAGAAAGCAACCCCCTGGCAAGTGCAGGCGACCACCCCAGGCAGCCCCCAGAAATACCGGGGGGCAGGAGGGGAAAGGAGACTCAGGACCTTCCACAGGTACACAGGGAGGGCTTGAGTCATCTCACAGGGATGCTTTAAGAAAGGGCGATACAGGAGTGGAAAGACTTAGTCCCAGTTCTACAGGGAAGCTCTTATCTCCACTTCAGGCAGAAGAAAAGCCAGGCACAGAGCATTTCCACAAGTTACTCAAGACCACAGGTGCCGGGGGATGATAGAGACCGTGAACCTGATCTAGGTCAGAGCTCTTGCCCTTTCTGTCCACCCAGCTTCCCTGAAAGGCACATGAATTCTTCTCTTTGTTTTCAGATCACACAAGGCCTGGGCAACCAGTAACAACGAAGGCAGCCTGCAGCTGGGACACAGCCCTTCCCATGAGCGCTTCTAGTTTCATCCAAAAAAGGCTGAACATGTCACCCTTAGCAAAGCAAGACAAAATAAGGGCCCCAGCAACTTTGTGTTCTGATGCCTGTCTTTTCAAAACCCAGGCCGGGGCCCAAAATAATGACCAGTTCCATGGGATGCGTAGGTATGCAAACTGTGGCCTTTGTGAAGAAAAGTGGAAGGTAGCAAAGCAACTAGACTGACGAAGTCTTCTGCAGCTCTGCTGATCGAACAGAGCCCATCCTGCCCCTGATTTCACCATACTGATGAGACGGGGGTGGGGCTGGCTGAAACAAGTCAGCCAGAGAGGTGATGGTCTTATGATTGGAATATTTTCTCAGTGATTTATGCCTGGGAGGGCATGTGCATGAGGAGGAAGGAAGGAGATGCAGCGTGTCGCTTGGTCCTGGTCCACCCACAGGAATGACTGGGGGGCATCTGCCCTTAGCAGTGCCTCCATGCTGCAGGGAAAACAAGCTCCTGCCCCCAGGTGTCCGCACAGCTCCTCACAAGGTCTTGAGTTGAATCCAAGAACCCCAGACACCTCAGCCCTGCGCAGATGGAGGGCAGTCGCTTGGACCCGGTGGCAGAAAACACCAGGCGGGAGGAGTGGCGCTTTCCCCAGGGAGGTCGGAATCACACCTTCACAGGAGTAGCTGCTCAGCAGCACCGGGGCTCAAGCACAGCCATCCTCGGCCCTGAAAGTCATTTCCCGGGCCCCTGGATATGCCCCTGTCATCTTGTGGGGAAATCGCAGGCAGAGCAATGGGGCCCTTTTCAGAAACAGAGAGCACACATGGCAGTATTGTTTACAACAGCAAAATAGCTAAAAACCACCAACTCTGTGACCTTGAAGTCAGCCAGCATGTGTCTTAACCTGAAACATTCATTATTAAAAATGTATCTTAGGAAGCTCTCCCCAGCTTCTGATATGCATAGATCTTTATGCACGCTCATCCAAAATGGGCAAGTCCAATCAAATGTGGGGAAGAGGACTTCTTTATACTTTTATTTATTTATTTGTTTGAGAGAGACAGAGAGAGAGCACGAGTGGGGAGGGGCACGGGGAGAGGGAGAGAATCTCCAGCAGACTCCCCACTGAACATGGAGCCTGACGTGGGGCTTGATCCCAGGACCCTGAGATCATGACCTGAGCCAAAGTCAAGAGTCGGCCGCTTAACCAACTAAGCCACCCAGGTGCCCCGACTTTTTTTTTTTTTTTTTTTTTTGCTTTTTAAATAATGAACAACTGAGAGGGTATTACATTAAGTGAAATAAGTCAGACTGAGAAAGACAAGTACCATATGATTTCACTCACATGTGGAATCTTAAAAATCCAAATGTATAAACAAGCGAGCAAAAAGAATCAGGCCTATAATTACAGAGAACAAACCGGTGGTTGCAAGAGGGGAGGGGGTGGGAGGTGGGGGCAAACAAGGGTGAAGGGGAGCGGGAGATCCAGGCTTCCAGTTCTGCGATGAATAAGGCACAGGAATACAAGGCACAGCATAGGGAACACAGTCCCTGATCCTGCAACAGCGTTTCCAGTGACAGATGGGAGCTACACCCGTGGTGAGCACAGCATAATCGCCATACTGTACACCTGAAACTCACATAACATTGTGTCAACTATGCGCAAATAGATAAATTTGAAAAAAAAAAAAAAGGATAATAAAATTTTTTTGAATTAAAAAAATTTTAATTGTGGTACAATACACATCGAATTTGCCATCCTAACCTTATCTCTAAGAGTCCAGTTGAGCAGTGTTAAGGATAAACACACTGTTGTGATCCATAGATCGCTAGAACTTTCTCATCTTGCAAAACTGAAACTGTAACCATAAACAACGCTCCATTTTCTTTTCCTTTTGAGCTTTAAAAATCCTATTAATAGACCATGGCATGCGGTAATTCATTTTCCAGTTCAAAAATTTCTGGACACATTACTCATGAAAGCTTGAAAAGAATCACCACCTCCCTCTGCCCTGAACTGAGAGTTCTCAGGAAGATGGTATGCACAGAACAAAGAGAGCAGAAGAAAAAAGGTAAATGAATTTTTCAGAAACAAGAGTTCCAGGAAAAAAAAGACTCTGGACGCTTGCATTTAGACCACAAGGTGACCTTGGGATTGAGCAGCTGAGTTGGTTGGGTCATCTCCGTCTTTGGCCTCATTAACTTGCACAAAGGGATGGTGCCCACAGCAGGGCAGTGAGCAAGGCTCACTTACCCACGTGGACGAGGGGGCCCCCGGGCTGCCCTAGTCCCTTAGATATGACTGCCACCAGGAGGCACGCACAAGGGCCAGTTCCCCTCTGGGCAGACCGCTAAGTAACTTCTAGAAGAGAAATGGCCCTAAATATTTGGGGTTGGAAATAGAGCCATTCCAAGTCGGTACTTGAAACCCACCTAGAATTCACATTGTAATCGTTGTGTCTTTGTGTTTAAATTGCCCCAAGGACCTACCTTCAAATACACACACACCAAGCATAACTTCACAGGGAAATATTTATTTCATGAGACTCTCACAGGGTGCCCTTTGCCCTTTACCAACAATGAATGAATTCCTGCCCACAGAGAGAAACCGTGACCCTGCTCTTTCAAGCAAGCAGACGGAGGCTGTGCTGAGTGACACAGGAGAGCAAGTCTGGCCTTGCTTGAGGGCCTCTCAGACACATGCCTGTGTCTGTGTCTGCAGACTCTCCATGCTCTGGAAAGCCCAGCGGGCCCTGGGGGCAGCAGGGGGGACCTGGGGTGACCACTCCAGCACCAACAAGCTACAAAAGGAGGCCCAGGTCCCAAATCAGGCCGGCCTTCAGCATCCTCTCCGGATCAGCCTTGAAAATGCACACACCCTTTGCACCAGGGACCCTATTTATCATAATCTGACATAAGCACTCATCCTGTAACTGAATAATCCTGTAATTTACACAGTAATCATTGACATGCACAATGACACAGAAACAAAGATGTTCCTCGTGTGGTTCTTTATGGAACCAAAATATTGGAAAAAACTGAACTTTCCACTGTAAGGCAGATTAAAAACAGGATTTTTGTCTATAGACTAGATAAATGCATCCACAAGACAGATGGTCTCTAATAGTTTTAATGACATAAAAAAAAAGCTTTTGCAAGCTAGTAAGTCCAAATATATAACAAAGAATCTGTCTGGTGTGAGCGTGAGTAGGTAGGCAGATAGACCCATCTTTCTCACCAATACAGAGTTTGTGTTCTAAAAATTCATACTTGGCAAAGCAAGAACTTGGATATTATGGATTGAGAGGAAAGCAATAAATGACATTAAATGTGCTTTGAAAAGCAAGAAAGGTAAGTTCACAGTGGGGGAGGGGGGTTGATGGCTAGAGAAATAGCCTGATGGCTACAGTGGTTCCTGAGAGCATCAGAACTGGGCAAGCCCCCAAAGTAGCAAGGCCTCACTCTCCCACTAGACAAGAGTGGTTAGGAAAGCTATAACCCAAAGCCGTGTTCCTTGTTCCTAGAGATGGACCGTAGGTTGACAGGGATGTGGAAATTCCTATAGGCCCTAATGAAGAGCCTTAGGAATGTGCTAGGAGCTAGCTTCCTGCCCTGAAGATGTCCGGGCAAGATGAAGGGGTTGCCATCTACAGGCTCCATATGGGCACAAACTCACAGATTTTGAAAGGCCAGACCAAGCCAGCCACGAGCCAGGCCAGATCAGCCTGTCCAGAGCAGACACCAGCTAGGATCCAGAGGACACACACGTGAACTCAAGCCCCCTTCTTCCTGACCCCGAGGTCACACCCAGATATCATCGTGTGAAAATAGGCTGCGGGAAATAAAGAGGCATTTACCCAAAGACACAGGCACCCAAGCAAAGCGACTTCAACAGAAAGAGACTGTGTACGTGGTCACATTTAAGATTAACTTCTGCCGCCTCCTCTACTCCAAGTAGTGGGAGCACTCAGGGACAATTAAATATGCTACGAAAAATTTTCTCTAATTTTTTTTTTTTTTTGCTTGCTTCTGAGTGGTAGCGTTGAGTGAATTTTCAGCCCTGAAACGTGCATCATCTTAAAAATCCCAGGAGGCACAACCACAGTTGGCACCTCACTTTGCTACCCCCAAATATTCATGGCGTTTCGGAGTGGGATTAGGGGAGGTTTTTATTTATTTTCTTTCTGCTCAGCTAGGTTTTCGAAATATTCTGCAATCGATACATTTTTTTTTTTTTTTTTTTTTTTTACAGGAGAACAAGATTGCTTGGTTTGCGGTCACCCTGGCCAGGTACCTGTTCTCCATCAGCAACCCCCCTGCAGCAAGTTGGGAAGGGCAGGCTCACCGGGCAGTGGACAGCCAAGGATCTCCATCCTCATACAGATGCTCCCGTTGTCAAACCAGGACCGCGGATTGATGCGGATGTAGCGGGCCACCATGGGGATGGGCAGCTCGTTGAGGACAGGGATCTCCTTTTCACTGTTTCCTTCAAATATCTACTTATGCACAAGGAGGTGGGGGGGGAAGGCGACTCTTTTAGAGCTCGATTATCAAGGGATAAAGGGTAATTCACTGATTCCATAAGATTTCACTGAGGAGCACCCACTGTGTGCAGGGCATTGAGGGGAAGAGAAATGAATCAGGCATGGACCCTGCCCTCAGGAAGCCCCCCTCTACCGGGGTGGCGGAGAGAGGAGGAGGGAATACTTTGATAATCTGGGTGAAATCTATTAGTACCATGGCAGAGGGACAGCCACGGAGCTCTGGGATTTCAGAAGAAGGAAAGGACCAGGCAGAGCTTTAGGGAGCAGGTGGTATTTGAATTGGCCTTGAAGGAAAACTATTTAGATCTGTGGGATGGGAGGGATTCTAGAGACAAGCAGCAGGAATGGCTGGAGAAGCCCAGAGGTGGGCTTCAGAAGGAGCAGAGCAACTGGCCCCCTTTTCCTGGAACACAGGGGGAGTGTGTGCAGGGGGCAAGAAAGAGAAAGAAGGCTGAAAGCAGAGATACCATCAGATTGGGGAAGATTCTGGATACCATGGGAGGAAGGATGTGCTTGAGAACCTGACGAAGAGGGTGACATGATCATCAGAACTGGCTAATCTGGAGCGAATCATGGAGCGGAAAGATGGATTATTAAAGGAAGTCGGAGAACTGATGCACCCGAGTAGCTGTGAGGGGCGCAGGCATATTGCCTGTGCCACGTGTCCCCCAAGGCTGACCTGTGGATTGTGGAAGAAACTGCATCCCAGCAGCTCAGAATTTCACATTAGCTCTACATGGGCCACTTGGCGCTGAGCTTCAGGGCATGGAAGCGGGGCAAGGGGGGAGGGGGACACTATCCATCATCGGTTTGAGCTGACACAGCATCAGCAGACACTGAGGGGGCACACATTGCCTCTCTTTGCAGGGACCCACATAGCCAGACACCAAGGACATGGACAGAGGGAACACGAAACTCACCATGTCTCCAGATCCGTTCTTAACAGTGACCCATGTATGGCTGTCATTGCTCACCATGACCTTGTAGGAGGTCACCCAGTCACTCCTAAAAGAAAATAAAACATCATTGGAACTACACATTTTAAAATGTTCACTTTTGGGGCGTCTGGGTGGCTCAGTCAGTTGAGCATCCAACTCTTGGTTTCGGTTCAGGTCATGATCTTGGGGTCATGGGATCGAGCTGCGCTCAGAGCAGAATCTGCTTAAGACTCCCTCTCCCTCTCCCTCTGCCCCTCCCACATCCCCCCCCCCGCCTCTCTCTCTCTCTCTCTCTCTCTCTCTCTCTCTCAATAAATAAATAAATAAATCTTTAAAATGTTCACCTCTTCAATGTAGAGGTGCAGCAATAAGGAAGTACAGCGGACCCCTGACAACACGGGTCTGAACTACACGGGTCCACTCACACGTGGATTTTTCTTAATAAATACAGGACAGTACTATAAATGTATTTTCTCTCCTTATGATTTTGGAGAGTCAAAAGTTATACACAGATTTTCAACTGTACAGGGTGTCGGTGCCCCTAACCCTTGCATTGTTCAAGGGTCATCGGTCGGTCCCAGCGGTGGACAACATTGGTTCACAGCCTGGCCCCACTGCTCACCCTCCCTGTGGCCTCAGCCAGCTAACTGACCCATCTATGTCACTGTTGATTCATCCATAAAATGAGGATCCTAAAAGCACCAAGCTTAAAGGATTAATGTGAGCCCTCGGTGGTTTAATACTCCTTAAACACTTAGGACAGTGCATGGTACCACGTAAGTCCTGCACACTGGTCACACACAAAGATCTACAAACACTTACATATTTCTTTATATTGAGCGTTTACATCACACACGAGAATAGAGTTCCATGCAGAAAAGTAACCTCTGTAAAAACTGCAGTTGGTCTAGAAATTTCATTTCGAAAATGATTTGGGAACATAAGAAACTAGATGCCACCAACCACAAAAAAAACAGCTTGCCTGTCTAGGAGACACTGGGCTTCTCCTTGGCTGTCACAGCCATGCAGACAATCCCTCCACCCCCTGTGATAATCCAGCACTAGCTGGGCCCAACGCCAGACCCGCCATCATGTCCTGCTGCAGAGAAATCACTGAGGTGACAACAGCCATGAATGGACTTCCCAGAGTGGGGGTCAATCTGATAGGCCATACCAAAAAAACAACATGGGGAAAACACATTTTGGTCTCTCAGCCTCAGCTGTTCATAACATTAACTGTTAACCAATATAGAAGATTCTTTCGGAGCATCATCCTTTTTAATTTTTAAAAATACTGGAACGAAACACCAATTCAGTAATCCTTTAGAACATCCTGCCAGCTGAAGTACTTGGAGTCCTTCTTTTCCTACTGTGAAATCTCCTTGGATTCAGGATCCAGATATATCCCAATACGGTTCTGAGTTTCTGAATCAGCATGGCCTAGTAAAGTTCATTTAGAAAGATGAGCTGCTTTTCTTCATTCTGGTTCATCTGACTTGTGAAAATTATTCCTCGGTGCTTTAATAGGTGCTTGGAAACAAACCCTCCCCTCGAGCCTCCTCTCCTCTCTCCTCCCTACCAGCTTTGTCTGAATCCCCGCCAGATGCTGGAAGCTGTTAAACAACATGTTCCCCCCTGGGAGGGTGAAGGCTGAGCCCACGCCTGCAGACCCAGATGCATCAGCGCGCCTTCTGAACGGCACCTAGGCACAGCGCACGTCCTCTGCACTGGAAAATATCCTCACCCCAAATACCAACGTGTGTCCCACATTCAAATAATCTCTAAAGACCTTGCAACTGCAGTCCCTTTTGCAGTCTGTCGGTCTGTGTGCTGCTAACGCCCCACAGTGATCTGGCAAGGCAGCCTGCCGAGGTGAGGGGCCCATCCCACCTGCAGAGATGGAGGTGATAGCCTTAGGAAGCCTCTCGGGTCAAGAGAAACACACACACAGTAAGAGAGGGGTAGAAAGAAAAATTAAAATAAGCTGTCCAAAGAAAGGGGGAGAAAAAAAAAACCAAAGAAATGAAAATCAAATAATTTCTCAAACTTAAAACAAACGTGGACAAATCCACTACTTAGGTTTGAAGGGCAATTAATTGTTTACGTGGTTCTGACCTCCTGTCTGGACTGCAGACCTCCGTCCCTCGCTCTGTCTGCCTGACCTCTCGCCACTTCTCATGTCCCAGCAACATCTCAAATTTGCCCCACCCCAACCGGTGGGTGCATGGCTCCTGCTCTCCATCCCGACCTGGGCCAGACTGAGCTCCCGCCTCAGAAAGGGTACTGGCATCCCCCCAGGGGAACAAAATCCCAGGGTCCTCCGTGATACCCCACTTTCTCTGCACCCCCCCCCCACACCTCCATTGAGACCATCACCAAATTCTGTCAATGTCACCTCCCACATTTTTCTGGAATCTACCCAACCCCTTCCATTTTCACGGCCACCACCCCAGCCCATTCTCTCTGGCCAGGACTGCTGCAGGTCCCTCTAATTGGTCTCCTGGCATTTAAGCTGCCTCCCAATCTATCCTGCAGTTAGAGACCGGTTTTTCTAATGAAGTATTATCATGTCACCACCTGCTTAAAATACCACTCTTCTCTGGTAGTAAGACCAAAATCCTCATCACATTCTGTAAGACTCTTGCTTACCTTTTGCTTTCTGGGCTCTTTCTTTCAATTCCTGATAATGATCATACTCTCCTGTCTCAGGGCCTTTGCACATACTGTTTTCATCCTCCTCTCCCACCCTGTCTGCCTCTAAATCATTCAGACTTCAAACCTTATCAGATAAGGCAGGTCTAATCCTCCATTTTAGCCAATTTCTTTTCTTATGCGTTCCTTTCTTTCATAGTTTAGTTCCACTTATAATTTTATACACCTTTCTAGAATTATCTGATAGTGTCTTTATATCCCACTGGAGTTTAAGCATCTCACAGATGGAGGAAGAAGAGATCATGGCACTTTGCAGGATGCAAAAGGAAGCTGGTGCTCCTGGAGGGCAGAGCGAGGGACAAGGCAGGACAAACAGGGCTGGGTGGGCTATGCAGACCATTTCATGGGGGTGAAACTTCCTCTGCCAAGCAATAGGGGGCTGGCTGCCTTGCAGTCCACCAAGCATGGTCAAAAGTACCTCAAGACCAATTAGAAAGTCTCCTCCACTTCCAAAATTTCTACCTTAACAGAACGTTTGGAACCCAGAGACGAACTTAGTGTCTCCCACTTACTCTGTGAAACCGACTCTCCTTTCTACCACCTTTCTACCCTTCCTGCTGAAATGAAAGTGATGGCAGAGGTCCTCCTGCCACAGGTTTATGCATAAACAAGCCTTTGTTCATTTTGTCTCAGGCTTAGGTTTGTCCTTGACAATTCATACTGTTGCCCACATTATGATTTTTTTCATTCTCATTGCTGTCTAGTATTCCACTCAAAGAATGGACACTTGGTCCATTTTACTACTACTGAGCATCTGAGTAGTTTCCAGTTTGGGCTGTTATGAACAGCGGTTCCATGAATATTCTTGTATGTATCTTTTGGTGAATGTATACAAAATTCTGTTTGGTGTGATCATAGGGTCCCAGGATACAGATGTGTCAACAGTAGTAGCTTTCCAAAGTAACTAACTACTTACACTCAAACGAGCAATGTATGAGAGTTCTGGTTGCTCCACATTCCTGTCAACACTCGGTATTATCTTTCTTTTTCATTTTAGCTATTCTGATGGGTGTGCCCTGTTATTTCATGGTGATTTTTATTTTAATGTCCTGGATGACTAATGAAGTTTGACACGTTGTATGTTTATTGGGCATCTGAATATCACCTTCTGTGAAATGCTTATTAAAAACTTCCCCCCTTTTTAATTAAATTGTCTGTCTTATTTTGATTCGTAAGGGCTCTTTATATATTCTAGATAGGAGTTTTTTGTTGGGTATATGGATTGCTAATATCTTCTCCAGTTTGCATCCTCTTTTTCATTCTCTTTGTGGTATCTTTTTTTTAAATTTTATTTATTTATTTGAGAGAAAGAGAGAGAAAGAACACGCACATGTAGGGGCAGAGGAAGAGGGAGAAGCAGACAGCCCACTGAGCAGGGAGCCCGATGTGGGGCTCAATCCCAAGACCCTGAGATCATGACCTGAGCTGAAGGCAGATGCCTAACCGAATGAGCCACCCAGGCACCCCATCTTTGTGGTATTTTTTAATAAACAGAACGTCTTAATCTTTACATAGTCCAATTAACCTTTGTTTTCTTTACATTTTTCAGTATTTGTGCCCTTTTCAATACATTTTTGCCTATTCCAAGATCATAAAGATATTCTCCTAGGCATTCTTCTAAAAGCTTTATTGCTTTGCCTTTTAATTTAGATCTGTAGCCCACAAAGAGTTGACTATTATATGGTATAGGTAGGGGTCAAGATACATTTTTTTCTATAAGGCCTTTCACGCGACCTAGAACCATTTATATGATTATTTTCCTACGGCACATCAGTGACCCATTTGCTATAGATCACGTGATGGGCACGTTTCTTGATGCTCTATTCTCTTCTCTTGGTCTATTTCCTATCAGTGCTAAACCCATCCTGTCTTGATTTCTACAGCTTTATAGTAAGTCTTTATATCTGGTAGTGTACATTTTCCCATTTTGGTTTTGCTTTTCACAGTTCCCCGGACTATTCCTGGCCCTTTGTGTTCCCATATAAATTTTAGAATCACCTCGTCAATTTCCAAAACAAGGATTTTTGGATTTTAATTGAGATGGCACTAAATATACAGGTCAGTTTTAAGGGAATCAAGATATTTCAATATTAAGTCTCCTAATCCATAAACATGGTATATTCCTCTCTTTATTTAGACCTCATTTTACTTATCTTTTGCTGGATTTATTCCTAAGTAGCTGATGTTTTTGATGATTTTATAAATGGTATTACTTTACATATTATTTTCTCCTTGTTAGTTGCTAGTATGTAGAAATACAAATGCTTTTTGTATGTTGATTTTTTAGCCAGCTACTTCGCTAATTCATTAATTAATTCTAATAGTCTGGGATTCCTCTGGAGGTTGTTAAGGACATGGCGATGTCACCTGAGCACCATGACAGTTGTGCTTCTTTATTTCCAAATGTTAAGTCTATTATTTCTTTTTCTTGCCTTATTTGTTACCCTGGTTAGGATCTCCAATTCAACACTGAAAGAAGCAGTAATAATAGCAATCCTGGTCTGACTCCCGAGATTGAAGGAAAGGCTTAGGTATTCCCCCACTGGGTAAAACATTTCCTGTAAGGTTTTCCCTTTGTTTCTTTGTTTTTACTTTAATGAAGTATGAGTTCTTTATTTTTCAAATAACAATAAAATCTGGATGTTTGCAGCCGCTGGGACTCACTCAGCTGACTGATTGTGCCAGAGTCAACATCAAGAGACATTCATTTGTCATATTTGCTATCTCAGAGCCCTAAGAGAATGTTCACAAGAGGACTCGGTGTACATTCATTTTTCCATATTGTCTCAGAGTTCTAAGAAGACACCCTTCTACGTTCATTTTCCATACTTGTCTCAGAGTTCTAAGAAAACATCAAGCTATACTCATTTTTCACACTTATTGTCTTTGGGTTGTAATATAGCTGCTGCAGCTCCATATCATGTCCATGTTCAGAAAACACTGGATAAAGTCTTTCGGTTTCTATCAAACTACTTTCTAATGATATAATAGCACAATGTGCAGTTCCTGTTGTTTGGGCGTTTTTTAACATTATAGAAACTTACAGTTCTTGAAATGAGTCCATACACACAAACTTTGGACCCACTGCAGAAGCATCTAAGCAGATGCTGCAGTATGGGCCCTGCGGCCCCTCACTGCAAGGAGCTTGACTATACCATAGGTTTTTTTTACAGATTTTTTTTTTCAGATTAAGGAAGTTAGTATTTATTCCTAGTTTAAAAGGAGTTTTTTCTTTTAAACACAAATGACTATAGAATTTTCTCAGATGCCTTTTCTGCATGTATCAGAGTGTTCATATGATTTTTCTCTTTAGTCCTGTTTATGTGGTGAATTACAGTGTTTGATTACAATTGTGGCTAAAACACCCTTATATTCCTGGAATAAATTCCATTTGGTGTTGATACATGATCCCTTTTATATACTACTGGACTCAATTTAGTAATATATTGCTTAGTATTTTTTGTATCTATGTTCATGAAAAAAAATTTTCCATAATTTTGCTTTTTGTAATGACTTCATCAGATTTTGATATCAAGGTTATGCTAACTCATAGTTGGGAAATGCTTCCCTGTTTCCATTCTCTGTATTTTTTTTAAGTGCCATTTCATTCTTAAATGTTTGGAAGAATTCAATCAAACTTTCTGAAATTAAGAGGTTTTGGAGGGGCAATATTTGAAAATGAACTGATATTTTTAGTAGATATTAGACTACTCTGATATTCTATTTCTCCTTCTGTCAGTTTTAGTAACTTGTGCTTTTTGAAGAATTATTGCATTTCAACTATTTTCAATGTTACTGGCATAAACCTGTTCTTAGAATTACTTTATTGTCTTCCTAATGTCTGTAGCATTTTTAGTGATTCTCCCTTTTACAGTTTTGATGTTGATAGTTGATTTTTTTCTCTTTTCCTAATCAGCCAAGAGTTTATTAATTTTATTAATATTTTCAAAGAACCAACTTTTGGCTTTGTTTACCCTATTATTTGTTTCCTAGAGGAACCACATAAAACCATATGGATCTCCTGTTGGGCACCATATGGCCCACATGAAACAAATCATTTTTATAGATCAAAATGGCTGACTACCAGAAATTTCCTAAGGTGCAAACTAATATTTTATTACTTTCTACTCTTATCTTTACTGTTTTCTTCTTGATACATTCTTTAGGCTTGATTTGCTGTTCATTTTGTATAGTTCCTTAAGACCATTAACTTTCAGTCTTCAATCCTAATATATGCATTTAAGTTAAAGTTCTTTCTGGGCACTGCTTTAGCCACATGCCATAATTTTTATATGTCATATCTTCATTATCATTTAGTTCAAAATATTAATTCCAGTTGTGATTTCTCCTTTAACCATGAACTACTTAGGAGTATAATTTTAAATTTACAGGTGTGGGGGCTTTTCCAGTTTTGTTTTTATTACTGATTTCTAGTTTAACTCCATCATGGACAGAGAACAAACTTTGAATCATGTCAATCTTTTGACATTGTTGAGACGTCCTTTATGGCTCAGCATATGGTCAATTTGGACTAATGTTCCAGTGCACTTAAAACCAACGTCAGTTCTGCAATTATGGTGTGCAGTGTTCCGCATATAAAATTTTGATAAATTTACACTAATTGTGTTATTCACATCTTCTGTATACTTGATGAGTCTGTGTCTGCTTATTCTATTGGCTATGGAAAGAGGTCTGTAAAAGAATATCAATCTGACTGTGAATTTATCTGTTTCTCCTTCTAGTTCTCTAAACCTTTGCCATAAATATATAAAAAATGTAGCTATGCTATTGAGTGCATACAGATTTAAGACTGTCGTATAGTACGAGTAAACTGACTCCTTTATGATTAAAAGATTTCTCTTTTTTATTTCTATCAATGTTTCTTGACTTAAAGTCAGCTCTGTCTGATATTAGGATAGCTAACCTGTTTTATTTTGGTTAGGATATATGTATTTCTTTCCATTCCATTAAAATTTAAACTATGTCTCCTGTAAATAGCATGGTTTAGTTTTATGAGGTTTCTTCTTTAAGTACAGTATGATCATATTACTCTTCTCCTGGAGATTGTAGCTCATTTAAAGGTAATGTAATCAGTGTTATATTTGGATTTATATCTATCATCTTACTATTTTTTTTCTATTTGACCCATCTGTTTCATTTCTCTTTCTCTTTTTTACATTTTTATTTGATAATCAAATATCCTTCTTATTCTATTTTCTCTTTATTAACTTACTAGTTACACACTCACATTATTCTTTTCATAATTACCTTAAATATTTCAATATGTATCCTTAAGTTTCTAGTCTTATTCAAATTACAATTCTACCACTTCCATGATAATACTAGAACCATCCAATAAGTCCATTTACCTCTCTAACTTTTGCATTATTTTGGAACTCAATTTTAATTTTTAATTCTATATATATTTTTAGTGTTAATAGTCATATTAAGTATATTTATAGTTAATATTTAATTCATTTTTATCCTACATATTTTTTAAGTTTTGTAGTAAATTACTATTGTTTTGTACAGTTAATATTCATAAGCCTACTTACTTACCATTTCTGGTATTCTTTTT